>NC_035447.2:167912373-168512373 GCF_002127325.2 Helianthus annuus | reverse complement strand
GTCTCGCAGCTTTAACGATGTTACGGATCTCTCCAATTAATCCCCAAATATAACGGGAAATAAGTACCGGTTCTGGCGAAGCCAGGGAAGGTACCACTCTCGCATATTCGAAGAATGTCGAAGTATATCCTCGACAGTCTACACCTAACATACGATGACTCAGTAATTTATTTGCAATTTGTTCATTCTCGTATTCGGGACAGAATTTTCTTTCGACAAGACGCTTAAATTCTTCCCAATTCATTGCATAAGCCACCCTTCTTCCTTTCGCTTGTAGCACCGTATTCCACCACTCCAACGCCCCTTCTTTGAACAAGTTTGATGCATACATCACTTGATCTTCTTCAGCACATTTACTTATTGCAATTACTGCCTCGGTTTTCTCTAACCAACGCAGTGTTGCAGTTGCCCCTTCATTACCTGCAAATTCTGTGGGTTTACAGGCAAGAAATTCTTTGTAAGTGCAACCAGGCGTTGCAACTTTCATTCTTTTAGGGAGTGGGGCCTGTTGCGGATCATGATCGTCATGATTGCCGCCTCCATTTATGCTGTTACTGCCGTTATCTTCCGGAATACGTTTACTAGGAATTAATTGTGGTTCGGCAGGTTTCTGAACAGCAGCCACGATTTCTGGAATAGCATTGGTTATCCCTTGAGCAATAAAGTGTTCAATATCTTGTCTAGTTATATATTGATCTTCCTGATTTTGCTCAGACTGATTTACTTCATTAACTGGTTCACTGTTAGCGTTTTCCATCTGCTAATTAGAAATTATTAGTGTCTAATTATTAATATCAAAATTGCAGAAACACATAAATCAGCATAATATGCAAGCATAGTCAAAATTGTCGATGTCTCGACTTCTGTTTTGTTTCATATATTATACCTGCTTCAATACACACTTTTTATCTTACAGTGTTTTATTGCCCATTGATGTATTGCAAAATACATACTTTTATCGTGTATAGTTTGTATATTTTATCGTTAATTTTAGTTTAGTTTAGGTTAGAATTGCGTGCTATTGATCTTTATTGCTTTTTCCAGGTCGTGATACACAAAAATGCTGGAATTGGAGTAAAACCGAGCTGGAATGTCGAATGTCAAGTCCTGGAATCAATACACAAGGTGTTAGAATAATTTTCAAGGATTTTGGAGAGTTGAACTAGCTTTTGGAAGCAACATTCTGTGAAAAAGTCCCACTCGCGTAGCGCTAGGGTGACACCCTTACCAGTCGCGCTACGCTACTGCCACAGTTTGACTTTTCGTTGACCTGGGATGCGCTGGTGTAGCGCGAGCAATGAACCCTTACCAGTCGCGCTACGCGACTGGTGTAACTGACGAACCTGATTTGCTGGGTTACTAGGGTTTAATATAAAAGCTTATTTTATCATCATAAAACACAACACACGAACCAAGAACCCTAGGGCGAATTCCAGAGCAGATTTTGAAGGTTTTCGAGGCATTCGAGCTTGCAAGAATCATAGGATCGAAGCACGGAGCGTAGGAAAGAAGATAACTCGGGTCTTACCTCCCGTTTTTCACTATTTTCGCGTTTTGTTACTTTAACCATGAATTCTTGTTTTGAAACTGATTTGTTTTCGTTAGACATGATGTTTCTTGGCTAGATCTTCGTAACTACCTAGACTAGATGATGGTTTAATTATTGTTTGGATCTTTTAAAGGTTTTTATTTGTTAGACTATGGATTGATTTCTGAAAGTAAATTGTTCTAGATTTTCTGATTTGGTGCTTATGCATACTTGACAATTGTTTTATAACTGCTTGTTACTTCATATGATCCTTGGTGACGGTCTTTATCACGTAATAGGGTTATATTAGGGTTCTTGATTTAGGTGAGTGTCTATATCACGTTATAGATCATTAATCCTTTACGGCGAAAACGCGTAAGTAACCTTAGAAGTAATATTTGGTAATTTAATAAAATCAAGTGTTCTGCTTAGCTTGTCGCTGAGAGGCTCGAGTTAGTTATTAGGTCGCGGTGCAATATATAGCTAAATTAGATTTTGAGAGAAGTCGAGGTTAGTTCCCTAATTGCAGTTGTGTCTAGTAAACCAAGTCAGAACCTAGAATTGCCTTAGATTATCGCGCTGAGAGGTAGATAGTCATATTAGGGCACTTTTAAAATCGTTAGAGGACTGAGAGGAAATCTAACAGTCGGTAATCATAACAGCCTTGTAGGGTTTCCTAGGTTTCTTCCTGAGAAGGGTCGGGAAGTCTTAGCATTGAAATACCTTAAGGTTTAGTATTTAACGATCCCGGCTCCATACAACAAATAAACCGTTAGAAGTCCATTCATTGTCAAACCGGATTCATGTCTAGGTAGTCTTTAATCTCATCTGAATTAAAACCTTAGTTTTTCGTGCGTGCTTTAGTTAATTTTAATTTAATCACAATTTTAGGATTTTAGTAAAACCCCCCCAAACACAATATTTGTTAGTCGTGTCAGTATTTAGTCTAAATTGAGTCGTTAACGTAATTCATAGAGTCCTTGTGGGTTCGACATCCGGACTTACTTTTCTGTGCTAGAGTCGACCGGTACGCTTGCCGGTGAGTAGTTTAGTCAGGTTAAAGAGTCTAGATTTTTATTACTTGAGTCTTAATTTAGGGTAATTTAGTTTATTTAGTTGAACTACTTTTTCCTCATCAAGTTTTTGGCGCCGTTGCCGGGGAAAGAAGATAACTCGGGTCTTACCTCCCGTTTTTCACTATTTTCGCGTTTTGTTACTTTAACCATGAATTCTTGTTTTGAAACTGATTTGTTTTCGTTAGACATGATGTTTCTTGGCTAGATCTTCGTAACTACCTAGACTAGATGATGGTTTAATTATTGTTTGGATCTTTTAAAGGTTTTTATTTGTTAGACTATGGATTGATTTCTGAAAGTAAATTGTTCTAGATTTTCTGATTTGGTGCTTATGCATACTTGACAATTGTTTTATAACTGCTTGTTACTTCATATGATCCTTGGTGACGGTCTTTATCACGTAATAGGGTTATATTAGGGTTCTTGATTTAGGTGACTGTCTATATCACGTTATAGATCATTAATCCTTTAGGGCGAAAACGCGTAAGTAACCTTAGAAGTAATATTTGGTAATTTAATAAAATCAAGTGTTCTGCTTAGCTTGTCGCTGAGAGGCTCGAGTTAGTTATTAGGTCGCGGTGCAATATATAGCTAAATTAGATTTTGAGAGAAGTCGAGGTTAGTTCCCTAATTGCAGTTGTGTCTAGTAAACCAAGTCAGAACCTAGAATTGCCTTAGATTATCGCGCTGAGAGGTAGATAGTCATATTAGGGCACTTTTAAAATCGTTAGAGGACTGAGAGGAAATCTAACAGTCGGTAATCATAACAGCCTTGTAGGGTTTCCTAGGTTTCTTCCTGAGAAGGGTCGGGAAGTCTTAGCATTGAAATACCTTAAGGTTTAGTATTTAACGATCCCGGCTCCATACAACAAATAAACCGTTAGAAGTCCATTCATTGTCAAACCGGATTCATGTCTAGGTAGTCTTTAATCTCATCTGAATTAAAACCTTAGTTTTTCGTGCGTGCTTTAGTTAATTTTAATTTAATCACAATTTTAGGATTTTAGTAAAACCCCCCCAAACACAATATTTGTTAGTCGTGTCAGTATTTAGTCTAAATTGAGTCGTTAACGTAATTCATAGAGTCCTTGTGGGTTCGACATCCGGACTTACTTTTCTGTGCTAGAGTCGACCGGTACGCTTGCCGGTGAGTAGTTTAGTCAGGTTAAAGAGTCTAGATTTTTATTACTTGAGTCTTAATTTAGGGTAATTTAGTTTATTTAGTTGAACTACTTTTTCCTCATCAAGTTTTTGGCGCCGTTGCCGGGGATTCTTGGCAATTGCGTTAACTGCTTTGTTTGGATTTCAACTGATATCGTTACGTGCTTTTTGTGTGTTTGTGAGTCGTAGGAGTCCAAGTACTTTTAGTATCTTTTTCGTATTTCTTTGAGTCTTTTATTGGAGTCGTTTTACTTGTTTGTTCTTGGTTTTGCAGTTCATGCCCCACACGCGTTCGCAGGGACTAGTGAAGCCACCAATTGACAAGTCTTCCGTCTCCACACCAATCCCTCAGGTTCGAAAACCCCCAACTTCATCTTCAGCCCTTTCTGACTCTACACTTCCATCTAAACCACCGAACTTCGACTTTACCCCTAAGTCATCACCCCACAATTCCCCACCACCCTCCCGTCACCCTAGTCCACCACCAGTTCACCAAATGGCCGAAAACCAAACTGTCCACCAGCGTTCCACCGCGGGTTTTACCGCAAACTCACCCATCACCCTCCCTGAAATCACCAATGATAAGTCTTGGCAAATTCCTTCATACATCATGACTGCCTTTAACAACTCTTGTCAGTTTCACGGTCGTGATGATGAAGACGCGCCAGCACATATCAACCGTCTCACCCGTCTGTGTAGCACCTTCGGTATCGAAGGTGTGAATCTTGATGCCCGCTATCTCCAAGTCTTCCCCTTTTCGCTTGCTGGCCGCGCAGCCACCTGGCTTGATTCGCAGCCGGCAGGTACTTACACCACTTGGGCTGGACTTAGAGATGCCTTCCTTGCTAAGTATTTCCCACCTGCAAAGGCATCCCGCCTTCGAGATCAGATCCATTCCTTCAGAATGGAGCCTGACGAACCTTATCACTTAGCATGGGAGAGGTTTCAAACATTGCTCTCGCGTTGTTCCCAACATGGACTGTCGGATTGGGCCTTAGTAGAAAAATTTTATAATGGTCTTACCCCTGAGTGCAAGGCCCGATTCGACACATCCGCAGGAGGCCACCTAATGGGAAAGAAAACCGTGGCTGACTGCAATGACCTCTTTGAGAGCTTCGCTCATGCTGATATAGATCATAGCGCTACCGGCAGAAATTCCACTTCTGTGATTACTCCCTCATCATCTCGAGGGGTGAATCAAGTCGCTTCCGACTCAAAGGTGGTGTCTCAACTTGAGTATATCACCAAAGAGCTGCTAGAAATCAAAAAGAAGGTAGATAGATGTGAGGTTTGTAGAGGTGGACATGACACCATAGATTGCCCAACCATCACCCTAGAGCAGGTCGAGTATTTAGCAGGTCAAAATAGGGGTCCAACTAACCCGTTCAACAATAGTAACTCTAATTGGCGTGCTAATAATTATCGCTCCTCAGGTAACCCCCTGGTTTTCCGTCAGGTCAATACCAAAGTAGGGGGCCAGGTTTTTATTCTAGTGGGGGGTCGGGTCAAACAGGTCAATTTGCTAGTTCAGGTTCAGGGGGGCAGTTTAGAGGTGAGGGTTCACACCAAGAGGTTCAACCTAGGAATGAGGGGTCAGGTGGTAGTTTGTCTAGGATAGAGGACCTTCTTTCCCAATTATTGGTTAGAGATCAGGCTACCCAACGTACCTTAGAGGACCATGCTACGCTTTTAAAAAATAATCATTCAAATTTCTTAGACCTTCAAAGGCAAGTTGGGGATATTGCACGCCAGTTGCAAGAACGATCTCCCGGTCAATTTTCGGGCAATACAAAGCCAAACCCATCTGGTAGTGTGAAGGCAATTTCAACCCGTAGTGGTAGGACCTTAGGAGAGGTAGTGAGACCCGAGAGTGTCGAGGAAGAAGATGAGGACCCCGTAGATGAAGAGATTGAAATGGAGGCTCCCGGTAAAGTGCAACCTAGGTTAATCCCAGCAAGTACCGCACACACCGGGGGTCCTTCGAGTGAGAAGAGTGTAGGAAAGAAACCCGTTCAAGTCGTTCCATCACCCACTGTTAATATTTCCCGTGCTCCGTTTCCTTCCCGCCTTAAAAATCAAACTTATTCCAAAGAGTACGGGAAATTTTTAGAGATCTTTAAGCAGCTTAGGATCAACCTTCCTTTTATAGAAGCTCTTCAATCAATGCCGAAATATGCAAAATTCCTTAAGGACCTTCTGAAGCGTAAGGATAGGTTAGGAGAGGTTTCCAACATCCCCCTTAGTGGAGGATGTTCAGCCGTAGTCTTGAACAAGGTTCCGGAAAAATTGACGGATCCGGGCCTTTTTACCATCCCGTGCTTGTTTGGGAGTGATACCGAGTGTAGGGCCCTAGCCGACCTAGGAGCGAGTATAAACCTAATGCCATATTCTTTGTATGAGAGGTTAGGTCTAGGAGAGTTGTCACCTACACGCATGTCTTTGTCACTAGCCGATAGGTCCGTCAAGTATCCACGAGGCATCATTGAAAACCTTCTAGTCAAAGTGGATAAGTTTGTCTTCCCCGTAGACTTTGTCGTTCTTGATATGGAAGCCGACGAAAAGGTTCCCATCATTCTAGGACGCCCATTCTTGTGTACCGCCAAGGCTATCATCGATGTCTTCGAAGGAAAAATCACACTCCAAGTCGGCGAGGAGAGAGTTAGTTTCGAGATAGCACGCTCCATGGAACATCCTAGTGGTTCTGATGATCTTTGTAGTCCTTGTCATTCGGTCTATTTCATAGAGTCTTCCTTATCTTGTGTTGACCATTGCTTTGACTATATTAGTGGAGCCAATTTAGTTAAGAGTAAGTTAGATGAGGTAGTTGATAAGGTAAAGGAGGTTGCAAATGAGAGTGAGGAAGTAGAAGAGAACGAGTGGGTCCCCGAAGTGCTAGAGTTGAGTGAAGTGAAAAGTGCGGTTGAGAGTACACCATTAGAGAAACCCGCCCCATTAGAACTCAAGGTTCTTCCATCCCACCTAGAGTACGCTTTCATAGGTGAGGGTTCTGATTTTCCCGTCATTATTTCGTCTAAGTTAGAGGAGGGAGAGAAGGGTAGGTTGTTGGAGGAATATGAGAGAAGTGAGAAAGAGGTGGTAAGCGGTCCTAGTTTGGAGGAAGCGATAGGACCCAAGTGTGGGGATCCACCCGATAGGAGAGTAGATGATCTTGGAAAAAGGGTGAAGTGTGTAGAATCTAAGAGAGAAGCGTTGAGCAAGGCTCAATGTGGGGATAGTTTTCGAGTTGAAATGTATAAGTTTAAACCGCCCGATGATGGTTTGAGAGGTTGTGACAGGTATGCGGGTGTTCGGATAGATTTGGATAATAATAGGTATGATGGTGCTACAGTCCGTGAGATATGGTATGGAGGTGAGCTGCGTCTACATGATCCTCCGTGAGTGCTAGAAAAGTTGATAGCACACTTGTAGAGTTTGTAGATTTTGAGTCTTTATGTTTACTTGTTTATTGAGTCGTTTATTTTGTACCATGAGTCTAAATTAGTGGTTCTTGAGTCGTTTTTTTTAGAGTCGGTATTGCTTTGGTTTGTGCTTGTTTTTGGTTATGCAGATTAGAATATGTACCACCCGTACGCAATCTTCATCCGGGTGAGTTTGGAGCTGCTATTCCAATATAAGGCATTTATCAAGCGTACCAGTGTCAGAGTCAAAGCCGATCGCGACCAAAATGCTATACGATCGTGCAGGATGGGACGAGAGATTTGGAGCATACGCGTTGTTATTAATCAGCTAAGTCGTTTCCCGTGTATTTTTGTATTTATTTATTTTTTTCGTCTTTCGTTTTAGTAGTTGTTAGGTAGTGTCGAGTCGTGTTTTCGTTCTTGCATTAGGGACAATGCAATCTCTAAGTGTGGGGATGGGAATACATGTAAATAATCGAGTCTTAATTATAAAAATCCAAAAAAATTAAAAAAAATTGAAAAAGAAAAAATTTGAAAAATCAGAAAATGTCTTTCGAAATAAAAAGAAGTTTGCAAAATAAAGCGGAAAATGATAGAAAAAAAACAAATGATTGCTCGGGTTCAAATAATAATAATATGAGATTTAAATAAACCGAGTTTGCGTCTAGTTTGGGATATGTGGATAGGCCCGGGTTTTGGTTCTAAATCCCTTTGAGTTAATATACCTTAATTGTCGGTCTGCTAGTGGGTTCTCGCCTGGGAAATATGGGAAACTAAAACCGGCAAAAATAGTATAAGGGATGCCGTTATAAGCTAAGATAGTTAGAGTTTTTTATCATATCTCGCTGAAAAAAGAAAAAAAAATAGAATAAAAATGAGCTAGAAACTAAATGAAAGTAACACAGGCCTATGTAATCTGTGGTTGGGGATAGCGACTCTACAGCCGGAATGCCTCTGGGATGTGTGAAATCGACTTGCCGAATAAAAGTACCGAAACCTATGTAATCTGTGATTGGGGATAGTGACTCTACAGTCGGAATACCGCTGGGTTAGGGAAAGCATCGTCTAGACTCATGATTTGAAAAAAAAAGAAAGAAAGAAAGAAAAAGCAAGCTAGAAAAGAAAAAAAAAAGAGAAAAAGAAAAAAATTAGATTTGATGTCAAACTCTCTTTATCTTGGTATAAAACGGTTAGGAATTGGTCAAATGATCGTTCTTTTAGCCCTATAAGCTTGAGTTGGGAGTAGGTGGACTGTTGATTCTAGTGTGAGACCCTAGGTAGACTGACCGCACTTGAACTAAATCTACATGATAAGGGTTTAGGATTAGATTCGGGTTTAGAGTGGATCAATATATCCGCAATCGCAGCTAACGCAAGTTTTGGTTTTAATTAAGTATAACTATGATTTTCGGCCCGAGTGTTTGTTTGTTTATGATTCCGTTGCATAATTCTTTTTCGGGGACGAAAAAAGAGTAAGTGTGGGGATATTTGATGTATTGCAAAATACATACTTTTATCGTGTATAGTTTGTATATTTTATCGTTAATTTTAGTTTAGTTTAGGTTAGAATTGCGTGCTATTGATCTTTATTGCTTTTTCCAGGTCGTGATACACAAAAATGCTGGAATTGGAGTAAAACCGAGCTGGAATGTCGAATGTCAAGTCCTGGAATCAATACACAAGGTGTTAGAATAATTTTCAAGGATTTTGGAGAGTTGAACTAGCTTTTGGAAGCAACATTCTGTGAAAAAGTCCCACTCGCGTAGCGCTAGGGTGACACCCTTACCAGTCGCGCTACGCTACTGCCACAGTTTGACTTTTCGTTGACCTGGGATGCGCTGGTGTAGCGCGAGCAATGAACCCTTACCAGTCGCGCTACGCGACTGGTGTAACTGACGAACCTGATTTGCTGGGTTACTAGGGTTTAATATAAAAGCTTATTTTATCATCATAAAACACAACACACGAACCAAGAACCCTAGGGCGAATTCCAGAGCAGATTTTGAAGGTTTTCGAGGCATTCGAGCTTGCAAGAATCATAGGATCGAAGCACGGAGCGTAGGAAAGAAGATAACTCGGGTCTTACCTCCCGTTTTTCACTATTTTCGCGTTTTGTTACTTTAACCATGAATTCTTGTTTTGAAACTGATTTGTTTTCGTTAGACATGATGTTTCTTGGCTAGATCTTCGTAACTACCTAGACTAGATGATGGTTTAATTATTGTTTGGATCTTTTAAAGGTTTTTATTTGTTAGACTATGGATTGATTTCTGAAAGTAAATTGTTCTAGATTTTCTGATTTGGTGCTTATGCATACTTGACAATTGTTTTATAACTGCTTGTTACTTCATATGATCCTTGGTGACGGTCTTTATCACGTAATAGGGTTATATTAGGGTTCTTGATTTAGGTGAGTGTCTATATCACGTTATAGATCATTAATCCTTTAGGGCGAAAACGCGTAAGTAACCTTAGAAGTAATATTTGGTAATTTAATAAAATCAAGTGTTCTGCTTAGCTTGTCGCTGAGAGGCTCGAGTTAGTTATTAGGTCGCGGTGCAATATATAGCTAAATTAGATTTTGAGAGAAGTCGAGGTTAGTTCCCTTATTGCAGTTGTGTCTAGTAAACCAAGTCAGAACCTAGAATTGCCTTAGATTATCGCGCTGAGAGGTAGATAGTCATATTAGGGCACTTTTAAAATCGTTAGAGGACTGAGAGGAAATCTAACAGTCGGTAATCATAACAGCCTTGTAGGGTTTCCTAGGTTTCTTCCTGAGAAGGGTCGGGAAGTCTTAGCATTGAAATACCTTAAGGTTTAGTATTTAACGATCCCGGCTCCATACAACAAATAAACCGTTAGAAGTCCATTCATTGTCAAACCGGATTCATGTCTAGGTAGTCTTTAATCTCATCTGAATTAAAACCTTAGTTTTTCGTGCGTGCTTTAGTTAATTTTAATTTAATCACAATTTTAGGATTTTAGTAAAACCCCCCCAAACACAATATTTGTTAGTCGTGTCAGTATTTAGTCTAAATTGAGTCGTTAACGTAATTCATAGAGTCCTTGTGGGTTCGACATCCGGACTTACTTTTCTGTGCTAGAGTCGACCGGTACGCTTGCCGGTGAGTAGTTTAGTCAGGTTAAAGAGTCTAGATTTTTATTACTTGAGTCTTAATTTAGGGTAATTTAGTTTATTTAGTTGAACTACTTTTTCTGCCCATTTTACAGAATCAGTTTTACTATATTAGTTATAATATAAACAAACGTTTCCAACCCTTCCTATCTTTTGGTCCACTGGCAGTTTCAGTAACGAAGTTCCCTCTCGTCGTACTTCCAAGAAATCTGCTCCCCCATTTCCCGGATCCTATTCCCGGTGCCTATCAGTTCTTCACCAAACTGACGTAGTTCAGCTAAATTTTCATAGCTCATTGGCGGATTAGGGACAGGTTCTGGATCAAACTGTGGGAGAAAACTATAGGGACTATTAACTATATTTTGGAATTGCCAGTCATTGGTCCACCATTCCTCCATTTGGCCTAATGATCGGGTATGAACTAGTGGGTCTGGAATAGCTGGTCCTAGGTTTATTGGGAATTGAGCTGTAGCAGGATAAGAGAAGAGATTATCGTTGATAGGCTCTAGTATATCACAATTATCCAGTAGGCGGTCTATTTCGTCCTGGAATGTGATTTCCTCAGGCTGTTTAGAGCTTTCTCCAATCTCTATTCCCTTTTGCTTTAGGTCTATCCCTATTTCTGTCCCTGCTGATTTGGAACTTTCTCCAGTTTCTATTTCCTTTCCCTTGCTCACACTTACAGGATTTTCTATTTTAGGGAGTCTCCTAGGTTTCCTTCTGCGCACTTTTCGCCACCCTACATATCTTCTCTTCTTTTTAGGTTTGGCTTTTTCCAGCGGTGGAGCTTGGAATTCCACGGGTTCTTCTATGTCAGCAATGTAACCAGTAAAGTCGTGGGAGACTTCAATCGGCACAGGATAGAGGTTGAGATTCTGAAATGCTTCCGACATCTCATTCATGCTGTACGGCATATATGCAAAATGCACAAAATGCTAAGTTAAAACTTTGGAACAAAGCTTAACAGATAAACATTTTTATTGCATACCAATTTGTACAACATACAGCAAACAGAACACACTCAGATCTATTTATTTATTTACTGGAAAGTAAATATTTCTAGATTTAAGGCTTAAAAATTTGCATTTTCTGCTACGGTAGCGAGCAGATACAGATTTGCCCATTTTTCATCTAAGTTATTTTCCCCTGGTGGATTATTATTAATTTCCTGAATTTCTGGGTTAAACCTCACTTTCTTGGTTCGGGGTTTCTTTTTCTCTTGACCTTTTCTAAGGATTGAATTCCTTTTCTCCGGTGTAAGTAGGTTTTCATAATTGGCCTTATGGACAAAGATTCCCTCTTCTAATTTGGTGGAAGGTTTGGAGGAAGAGGTTCCCTGTTCTTTAGGTGTACTATCTAATTTGCGATAGATAGCAGAAATCTTTTGTTTACCCATACTGTAATTTTAACAATGAATCAGTTAAAGCACATATTTTCACAGAATGACACATAAAATTTTCCTAATTAAAATAATGAGCTTAATCAGTAAGCTTAAAACAGTGGCTCTGATACCACCTTTTCCTGTCACGGCCCACGACCCGGTTTGACCCGTTTCAGGAGCCGCGGAACAGGAATCCCGTGGTATTAATTTAGGCGACAGCGGAAGTCTTTTTAAAACAGGATCTTTTTAATAATTTAAACTGCCCGTTTCATAGCTTAGGGATAAATTCCCGAAATTTACAATAATGTGATTTCTCAGGGAAATCTTTATTTTCAAAACATGTTCATTTATTTATTTACATTGAGCCACTTTTCTAAGCTGGGAGTGCTCCACGGCACTTTTCTTTGCTCATACCATATCACCTGAAACATGTTTGAAAAAGGTTTTGTCAGCAGGGAAATACTGAGTGAATCATTCATTTTACTGAAAACGACACATTTTTTATAATCTACAGTATTAAGGGGAATTACAATGTTTCTGATATCAAACCAACTACCCACAGTATTTGTCACTCGACCATCCATTGGCTAGCCCATTTGTCCAATGGTGTCTGTGACTGTGGTCAGATCACCCCTTGGCCACCCGTTTGTCCAAGTGTGACGGGAAATAAGTAATGTATACAAAACCCCACATACCGGCTGTAACTTGGTGATTACATAGACTTAATCCCTGTAATTATAACTTTGAAAATAACTTGGAGTTTTGTAAAACAGTTGATAAAAAGAGAATGACTCACATTGCAGATTTAACGAGCAGTGTATAAGCTTTACTGATTAGCCTTCTAACCTAATTTAAATAACAATGCACACACAAACGGGATTAGTAACTAATTCAGCAGTTACGTCAATTCACGAGATTAAACCCTCACAACTATTATCAAGTGCAATACTTAACAATTCAATGGATTCACAACGAATGACAGAGCATAGTCCGAATTCGAACAGCACTCAAACATTCAAGTCGAAATCACAATGAATAACAAAGTACAAGCTCAATTTGAGCAGCACTCGGACAATTGTTGGATAGTTATAATTGATCGGACGTTGAATCGTAATAGCGATCGAGTTATTACCCTGATTGCGGCAGCGTTCCGTGATTTGTGTGTGTTTAATTGTGATATAACGGTCTTAACTCGACGTACAGACAGAAATTTTACGTCGTTTTAGTGTCAGATTTCAAGTCCTAAGGCCTAGTATTTATAGGTGAAATTGGACTCCCCCGCGTGTCGCGGAAGAAGTCGTGACCCCTGTCGCGACTCGCCTGGGGTGCATATCTAGCCTAGAGTAGCCTTGTCGTGGTATAGCTTTGCTGAGTCGACGTTCAACGAAAATTATATTTAGACAACGAATTTTCGAAGATAACTATCATTTAGGGTTTAACCCCCTTGAGTTTTAGGGGCCCTAATCCTAATTCTAATTATTCTGAAAATTTTAGGGTTAGTGCAGAATTACTTGGGTGTCTCAATTAGGGTTTTCTTATTGACTAATTATCGTCCTAATTATTGATTTTAGTGGTAGTTGTTACAGTGGCCATTCTTTGAATGATGCCAAGGATATCCGGGACATGGTCATTAAGCCCCCAAAGGCGTTAAACAAACAAAACAACATTTTCAAACGGGTTAATTTGACTGCACATAACCAAGACCGGTTAAGGTCAATTCCCCGACCAAGCGATATTTTATATACCGTACCCCAAGCCCGTATAGGGAAAATAAGTTAAACATATTTACCTGAGCAAAGTATAAACCAAATATAACGAGTGCATGTAGCTTTTACTGGGCTCCTAGATCTGGAAATTAAGGTTTTAATAACCTATTAGAATCCTAACGGGTCTTAAGCTTAGACCGGTTAGTTTAATATAAAGATTACGGTTTTAAACGCACAATAAGGCGAGGACCGTTTTAGAATGTGGTTTTGTCCCAACAAGCTTTCACACTTGTTTTATATGGGTAACATAATCACATTCTGGATTTTGAGACCAAAAAGATATGGTTTGACCCGTTTCGGCTAAAATGGCCAAACTAGTCACATAAGCCCATCCGAACGCGTATAATACGTAACGAGTAACCATAAGAGTCAAATACAAGTTTCTGAAGTCAATAATGCTTAAAATATGTTGTGATATCAGAATGATACCTTCCATTATGCCCCAAATGATTATAAACCAAAACTATGCCTCATAAGGGCGTTTTGGTCATTTTATAAAGTGAAAAAGGGTTAAAATGATAACCTGAGTTACAGGTCTGATTAAATTAGTAAATATACTTAATTTACTAAGTTATAACAGTAGGGTATCAAATTTATGTGAAATTTATTATCTTTAACCTTACTATGCATCGTAGGGGCATTTTGGTAATTTCACATGTGCCTAAAAGGTCAATTCTAGAAATTCCGAGTTCAAAACATTTGCCTACTGTTTAAAATATAAAAAATTACTAATTGTATCTGTAGGTTCAAACCCTTAAGCTTAATAAGGTTCTAGTGCACACTTATGCGTTTAAAAATGCCTAAAAGGCGATTTGGAGCCATTTCCGGGTTTTCTGTAAAAAGCTGATATTTTTAATATTCCAGAAGGCTCAAAATAATTTATTTATCATAACAAATCAGTAGAAATTGGTTTGGGTTCAAAAGGATTTGTAAAACTCATTTTATGGCTAAAAAGGGTAAATCCAGCATAAACCGAATTAATCCTATAATACTAAGTTATGCTCAGCCTAAAAATAAATAAAAATCACCAAAAATCCCAAAATATTATTTTATAACGGTGGGTAAAAAGTTTGGTATAAAAATTTGGGTTTTGATAGGCTATACATAATTTACGCTATTTAATTATCAAAGAAGCCCTTAATTACGCTATTGAGCATAACTCTTAATCTATACCTCAAACTGACTTCAAATTTTGGGTGCAAGTTTATAAATCAGTAGCTAAGGTTCCTACCCTTTTACATTTTCAAAAATCACGTTTTAAGGTCAAATGGGCATAATGGTCAACATATAAGCGATTTACGGAAACATGCATGTGAATAGGATATCCAATGAACCAAGTTGTATAATCTCAGAGAGTTATACTAACATGTAAATAGGTTCAAAAGAAGCTCTAAGGCAATCCTAAACTTGGCTTAAACGGGTCAGAACTGAAAGTCAAAGCAGAAGTCAAACTTTGCGACTTTTGGTTCCAAACCGAGCCTAAACTGAAAATTGTCGAGTTGAACATGTTGGAACATGTTCTTACATTAATTACCAAGTTATTTTACTGATCAAACAGGTTGCATGTAACCTACATTGCTAATTATGCATTAATTCGCAAATAACCTTTCTGTTGACTTTTTATAATAAGCTTTGACTCGACAATTAGCATAGTTAGAGTGGGATTCTGGAAATATCCTTTTGAGGGTTTGTTACCCACATAATTACCTACTTAAAGGTATCTTTAATTCGTGATTTGACAGAGCACATTATAATTAATCACGAAGTCAAACCTTAATTGCGACGGTTTGACTTTTAGCTAATTAACTAAGCTAACACAACTTAAAAGAGGTTAAGGACACTTACAAGAGTCCTAAGAAGGATTAGGGATTTAATGAGAATTTGATGTTGTCCAGAAAAGCTCCAGAGAAGTCTTGAACCAAGGTTGCAAGTGAGCATGTAAAGTGTTTACAACTTCAAGCCCTTATATAGTGAACCTTGAGGTCCAAGATGATGCCAAGATAGTCTAGAGTGGTTACAAGATCATCCCAAGTGTCTCTATGATGCTATATACTGCCTAGCAAGTCCCTGGTTTCGAAAACCATTCATTTAAGTCGGTGTAACAGGCTGAACAGGCAGCTGTCCATTTTCTGCTGCCAGCGACTGCCTTACGGACCGTAAGCTTAAGGCCTTGCGGTCCGTAAGCCCCTCTTGCGGACCGTATGCTGAAACAGTTACGGTCCGTAACCGACCCTTGCTGAAATCGCCCAGGTACCCTCCTTACGGACCGTAAGACTAGGGCCTTGCGGTCCGTAACCGGTGATCAGAAAACAAAAATTTCACAAACTTCAAGTCTTGACCATGCAACCTCGTGGATTCCAAATTACATGCTAACTTTCTCAGTTGTGGGACCTAGTGGCTCAGCCATTGCATGCTTGTATGTCCCTTACATGTTTCTACAACCTTGGCATCTTGTAATCTTTTAAAGTGACGGATATTTCTAAGTCTTGGATTCTCACAAGAGTTGGTCATGATAGTTAACTACCATTAATTTCTTTTACACAAGAATCTTATTCAGTATTTTAGTAGCAATACTCCCAATAATCCAAATTCCATATAAAAGATGGAACTTTAGAAACGACCGGTTAATACATATATATATATATTTAAGATGTTTATCAAATGATTTAAGGATCTTGGGATTTATAAATTTGGGTCGCTCAGAGGTATTTTAATAACATGTCGCCCTTGGGTCGTTCAGAGGTATTTTGAAATAACATGACGCCCTTGCATTTAAAATCCTACCATACATCTTTATATTTAATCCGGTTTCCCTGACACGTTTGTCCCTCATGACACGTGTCTTTATTTTATTGGACAGGAATTTCCGAGGTGTTACATCCTCACCCCCTTAAAAGAAATCTCGACCTCGAGATTTAAGGAAACAAATGAGGGTATTTTTCCTACATTTTGGACTCTAACTCCTATGTATATTCAGGACCTCTGCGGGCGTCCCACTTTACCTTGACAATAGGTACAAGCTTTCTTCGAAGCTTTTTCACCTGTCGATCTTCAATCGACACAGGTTTTTCCACAAATTTTAAGCTCTCGTCTAGATGCACATCCGTGTGTGGTATGACTAGCGACTCGTCAGCTAGACATTTCTTCAGATTGCAGACGTGGAATACATTATGAATACCATCGAGCTCCTCAGGTAAGTTTAACTTATAAGCCACTGATCCTACACATTCGATGATCTCGAATGGTCCTATATACCTTGGGCTTAACTTACCTTTCTTGCCAAATCGCATCACCCCCTTCCAAGGTGATAGTTTGAGCAAAACCTTATCGCCAACCTTAAACTTGAGAGGCTTTCGCCTTTCATCTGCATAGCTCTTCTGCCTATCTCGAGCAGCTTTCAGGCGGTCGCGAATTTGGACAATCTTGTCCGTTGTCTCGAAGACTAAGTCAGGACCTGATAATTGCGTATCTCCCACTTCTGCCCAGCAAATAGGCGTTCTGCACTTTCTACCATATAGTGCCTCAAAAGGCGCAGCCTTAATGCTAGTATGGTAGCTATTATTGTAGGAGAACTCAACCAACGGTAAATGCCTGTCCCAACTTCCTCCTAGATCAATTACACATGCACGCAGCATGTCTTCCAACGTCTGAATGGTACGCTCACTCTGCCCGTCCGTCTGAGGATGGTAAGCCGTACTGAAATTCAATTAAGTGCCCAGAGACTGTTGGAAACTCTTCCAGAAATGAGATGTGTATCTAGTATCCCGATCTGAGATAATAGATACTGGTACGCCATGCAAGGCCACAATCTTATCTACGTACAATTGGGCTAGCATGTCAGAGTTGAAGGTCTCTCTAATGGGCAGGAAGTGTGCTGACTTAGTTAGTCTATCAACTATGACCCATATAGTATCATTTCCCTTCGGCGTCTTAGGCAACTTGGTGATGAAGTCCATCGTTACCATTTCCCATTTCCAAGTGGGAATTTCAGGCTGTTGCAGTAAACCTGACGGCTTCTGATGTTCGGCCTTGACTTTAGCACACGTCAAGCATTTAGCTACATAAGCAGCTATAGACTTTTTCAAGCCTATCCACCAATAATTCGCCTTTAAACCCTGGTACATCTTATCAGCTCCAGGATGGACGGAATACTTGGAACTGTGGGCTTCCTTGAGGATAACGTCACGAAGTCCTCCATAAACAGGAACCCATATTCGTCCATTTAATCTCAACATCCCGTCTTTGTCGTAGGATAACTGTTCTTCAGTCACTCCTAACTTCTCCTCAGGATAGTTAGCTTCCAACACAGCTTCCTTCTGTGCAGCTAACAACCTTTCATTCAAACTACTCTTGATTTCAATGCTCTTGGCATTGATCCTTATCGGCTTCACCCTTTCCTTCCTACTCAAAGCATCTGCGACTACATTGGCCTTGCCTGGGTGGTACCTTATTTCACAATCATAATCGTTCAAGGTTTCCATCCATCGTCGCTGCCTCATGTTCAAATCCTTCTGATTGAACAGGTGTTGAAGGCTCTTATGGTCGGAATAGATTACACACTTCGTCCCATACAAATAATGCCTCCAAAGCTTTAGTGCAAATACAACGGCACCCAACTCCAAGTCATGGGTGGTGTAATTCTTCTCGTGCACCTTTAGTTGACGTGAAGCGTAGGCTATGACCTTGCCCTTTTGCATTAACACACAACCCATTCCGGTGTGTGATGCATCACAATACACCACAAATTCTTCAATGCCTTCAGGTAGAGTCAGCACTGGTGCATTACTTAACTTCTGCTTCAAGATATCAAAAGATTCTTGCTGGTTAAGCCCCCAATTAAACTTAATGTTCTTACGTGTTAACGATGTCAAGGGTGCAGCAATTCTGGAGAAGTTTTCAATAAAACGCCTATAGTATCCAGCCAAACCTAGGAAGCTACGAATCTCTGAAGGTGTCTTTGGCTCCTGCCAGTTCATGATAGCTTCTATCTTTGCGGGATCCACTTGAATTCCACGTTCACTCACAACGTGTCCAAGGAACTGGACTTCGCGAAGCCAAAATTCACACTTTGAAAACTTGGCATAGAGCTTTTCTTGATGGAGCAGCTTAAGAATGCACCGAAGATGCCTCTCATGGTCAGCTTGGTTCTTTGAATAGATGAGGATGTCGTCAATGAAGACGATGACAAATTTATCCAGATAAGGCTTGCATACGCGATTCATGAGATCCATGAATGCGGCAGGTGCGTTAGTGAGCCCAAAAGGCATCACTAGGAACTCGTAGTGACCATAACGAGTCCTAAACGCGGTCTTATGTACATCCTCCTCCTTAACCTTCAATTGATGATAGCCTGACCTGAGATCTATCTTAGAAAAGTAACTCGCTCCCTGTAGCTGGTCGAATAGATCATCGATTCTAAGCAAAGGATATCTGTTCTTGATAGTAACCTTGTTTAGCTCTCGGTAATCAATGCATAGACGCATTGATCCGTCCTTCTTTTTAACGAACAGAATTGGCGCTCCCCATGGAGATGAACTAGGTCTAATAAAACCTTTAGCTAGTAAATCATCTAGCTGTGTCCTTAATTCCTTCATCTCTGTTGGTGCTAATCTATATGGTGCTCTGGCTACTGGTGCAGCTCCGGGGATGATGTCAATCCTAAATTCCACCTGCCTATCTGGTGGCAACCCAGGTAGTTCCTCCGGAAAAACCTCTGGATAATCAGAAATGACCGGTATGTCTTCGATCCTGGGCTTCTTCTCGTCAATGGTTACCCTTGCCATATAAATGACACAACCCCTACTCGTGCATCCGGATGCCTTAAGCATGGCCACACGCTCTGGCATTCCGTGTTGAGTATCTCCCTGAACCGTGAGTGGCTCACCAGCTGGGGTCTTGATTACTACCTGCTTCTTGTTGCACACTATCTGGGCTTGGTTACGCGATAACCAATCCATTCCTATTACTACATCAAAGCCTGCTAGCTTAAAGGGTAACAAGGACAAAGGAAAAGAGTGGTTCCTAATGGATAGGACACATCCATCTAACACAGTCGAAACTGTTTCTATTGTTCCATCAGCTAATTCCACTTCATATTTCATACTTAGAACTTTAACAGGTAATTTCAACAGTTCACAGAACTTATTATCTACAAAGGACCTATCCGCCCCAGAGTCAAATAACACCCTCGCGTAGACATCATTAATGAGAAAAGTACTTGTTATGACATTATCGTCCTGAATGGCTTCCTTTGCATCCATGCGGAAGACCCTTGCATTAGTCTTCTTTCCTTCTTCTGTTTTCTTGGCAAGCTTCGGGCAGTTGGGCCTAATATGTCCCTTCTCATTACAATTGTAGCAGGTGGCATCCTTAAGCTTCTTGCAGTCTAATGCCTTATGATCCAGGGACTTGCAAATCCCACATAATTTCTGCTGAGATTGGGATCTAGACTCCTGCCTGCATTTCCCGAAATGGTGCTTCTTACAAACCTTGCACCTGGGCTTTTCACCCGATTGTTGATCTCCTTTCTTGGATCCCGACCCTTTCTTGTGGTCGTCATTGCCCTTACGCTTCTTATCTGAGCGTCGCGAACCATCATCTTCGCGTTTTCGCTTCTCGGCATCTGCGGCTCTCAGTGATCTCTGTCTAACTGCGTCTTTTGTAAGGGACAGAGATATGTCAGCCACTGATCGAAAAGTAGTGGGCCGAGAGGCCTTGACGCTTGCTTTAATTTCTGGGGCCAGACCCCCAATGAAACGGGCTATCCTTTTTGGTTCAGGTGTTACAAGGTAGGGAACTAGCCTTGACAAGGTATTGAAGGTTGTGAGGTAAGCCTGGCAGTCCAGGTTCTTCATCACCAGAGACAGAAAATCAGACTCTATTCCTTCGACCTCATGCTGAGGACAGTAATTCTCCTTGATTAGGGCAACAAATTGTTCCCAAGACATGTTGTATAGCGGTATCTTTCCGGTGGCTTGAATCAGCGACTTCCACCATTGCAGTGCATCACCTTTAAAAGATTGTGTCACAAACTTCACAATATCTTTTTCAGCACAGCCACTTATATCTACTACTGTCTCCATTTCATCAAGCTAAGTCATACAGTCCACTGCCCCTTCTCCCCAGTGAAATCCCGGGGTTTACAAGACACAAAGTATTTATACATGCAACCCTTGGCACGTGGGGCATCATAAAGCACAATCTTCTTGGAATGGTTATCATTTTCATTCGAAGAGTGTCTATGTCACGACCCCCGACCCCATCCTGGCCGGAATCGGAAGTCGCGAGCAGTCAAGTGGTACCGGTGATTATTTTGAAAAACATTGCAGCGGAAATTTCATCAGGACCGTGAGTTAGGAAAATTATCAGAGTTTTAGAAACACCGGATTTTTATTTAAATAGATGGAATAAATTCCATGTTTTACAAAGGTAGCTTTTAATACGGGATAAACCCAAAAACAATATTTCTTAAGTTGATTTAATTAATAAAATAAGCCACTTCTTGAAGTCTTTTAGTGCCGGATCCAATCCTTACTCCAATCTACTGTAATTACCTGAAACGTGTTTTAAAAAGGTTTTGTCAGCGGGAAATACTGAGTGAATCATTCATTTTACTGAAAATGACACATTTATTTTAATACACAGTGTTAAGATCTTTTACGCATGTTTCTGATATCAACCAACTACCCACAGTATTTGTCACTCGACCGGATCTGTGACAGTGGTCATATCACCATTGGCTGCCCCAATGAATGACGTAAATCAATTAAAATTAGGTTCGCCCACCTAAAATGATTTAAACTGTAGTAATGTGCACAATACCCCACATACTGGCTGTAATTTGGTGATTACATCAACTTAATCACTGTAATTATAATTCTGAAAATAATTTGGAGTATTGTAAAACATTTAATAAAAAGAGAATGACTCACAACTCAGCATGCAGGATTGAGTTAACAAACTTCTTGATTCTACTTCTTCCGATAATTAAGCATGCACTTTATTATTCTGGATCTTCTGATGATTTAATAGTTTGTTTGATTGTAAGGGTGTAGTTGGGAGTATTCTTGGTAGTTAAATATATAGTTTAACAGAATGGAATACGTATTTGTGTAAAACCCAAATCAAACCTTAACGGTAGTCATGAGATTCGAACCTTAACGAATTTCACAAAAACCCGGTTAATGATCAATACAGCTTTTACGATAACTCACGAGATCAAATTCTCACAACGAACGACAAAGTGCTATACTTAAACATTCATCGAATTAATGACGAACGACAAAGTATAACCCTAATGTGGGCGGCACTTAAACATCCATTGGATATATTGATCGGTCGGAAAATGAATCGTAATAGCGATTGAATGATTATTGGTTAGAACACCAACGTATAGAGAGAAGATGAAAGAAATGAGCAAAGAAAAATGAATCCTAAGCTTCCTATTTATAGGTAGGAAATAGGAAATTTCTAGGAAGTTTCCCTTGTATTTCTAGGAAGTTTCCTATAGCTTTTCTAGGAAGTTACTTCTACATCTTCTAGGAAGCTTCCTATCCACAGATATCTATCCTCTTACATCTTCCTAGCACCTTCCTTTGGTATTATCTATTATATTTTTATATATTTCTATTTAGGTGATTAGTAGATCTTACTTAGCTTAATTAATCTTGCTTAACTTTAATTAATCTAGTTTAACTTAATTAATCTGGATTAACTTAATTAATCTTGATTAACTAATTAATTAATCATACTTAATTTAATTAACAGATTAATTAATCTACCCAGCTAACTTAATTGCTAAGTGTATTTAACTATTAAGTATTCTAGCAGTTTCCTGATTACGAGTTCTAATGTCTAGACACAATGGAACTCGTATTAGTGTATTAACTCAATTCAACTTTAACGATAATCACGAGATAAAACCCTCACAACGATTTACAAGTGCAATACTTAATAATTCAGCGGATTCACAACGAATGACAGAGTATAGCCCGAGTTTGGACAGCACTCAAACATTCAAGTCGAAATCTTAATGAATAACAAAGTATAACTCAATTTGAGCAGCACTCAGACAATCGTTGGATAGTTATAATCGATCGGATAAAGTATCGTACCAGTGATTAGAGTTATTACCCTAATAACGGGCAGAGTTTAGGGATTTAGAGGGTAAAATCCCGAGCTATTATTTACAAAAATAAAAGCTTGACGGAAAGAAAAGAATTGAACAGCGATCGAGTTAATACCCTGATTGCGGCAGCGTTTCGAGGTTTGTGTGTGTTAATTGTGGTAAACAGAGCATAACTCCGTCTAATTTCCGACTTTGTTCGTCGTTCAAGTGCCCAGAATCAAGTGCCAATGTTCTGCTATTTATACTCGATTTTGGGCATGCTTACGGACCGTAAGCCTAACCCTTTACGGTCCGTAAAGGGTTGGAACCGACTATAGGGTTGCCACGCATGGGACTAGTTATGCTGAATCAACAGATTCGACCAATCAGATTTAGGCAACGCGTTTTTAGGATAATCGTCCACTAGGTTTAACCCCCCTTGAGTTTTAGGGGCCCTGATCCTGATTCCGATCATTCCGGAAATTTTAGGGTTTGTGCAGAATCACTTGGGTGTCTTAATTAGGGTTTCCTTTTTATACAATTAACATAATAAGTATTAATTTTAGTGAGAGTCGTTACATCCTCCCCACCTTAATAAAAATCTCGTCCTCGAGATATGGACTATGATATTTTCTTGGGGTTATGTTTCTTCTTTTAATAGAAACAATATATTATGGGATGGAATCAAAAGATATTTGATAGGCATGAATTTTGAAATAAAATGACTTGGAGAAACAATAGGATTAATGTCAGAAAGGAACTTACTTTGATCAATTGAAGGAGATTCTTAATTGATAAATCTCTATTTGTGAGTAGAAGTATGAAAAATGATTTGTTAATGATTATCCGAAAATTAATATTGTTTACTTAAATGGTACTGGACAATAGAATTTAGTGTATCATAATCTGAGTACATAATTGTATCAAGAATATGACAAATCAAACGAATGGCGTATGAATAGGGTTTAGCACAGGCTATAAATCTATTCGGATGCTACAAAGCGTTTGTAATGATTCAATGATGACCGAATAAATTCATTGTTTTCGAATTTGAGAGTTTCAAGGAAGCGGATTTGGATATTTCAAAAGATGAGACATTCCGATGAAATGATATAGTTTCCAAGTTGATTATGTTTAAGCCAACAGATATATGATCTATAGATTCTTAAAATGAATGTGAAGAACTTTTTGGAATTAGTAAAATTCTTTGTCAAAAGAAAACTTACCTTGATTGGTACCTAAGGAAGACTTAAGATTGATTGGTTCAAAATGAAATGAAAACATGAAAATGTTTTGTCAAATATTGAATTATGATATGAGAAAATCAATGTACTGAGATGGGTGATTTGTAAGAATACACGAAAAGACAATAAAGTTAGTGTATTTTTGTCTTAATACATAATTGTATTCAGATGATTTTAATCAAAATGTTTGATTAAAGATAGGTGATATTTTGATTTGTTAAATACTTTTCCTTTTATGTTATCATAAAGTAGAATAATAAATATAGATAGGTTTAAAATATCAAAACCCGTGGTAATTTTGACAAAATAATGATATATGTTTTATAAATAGGTTTACCCAATATCCTAGAACTTGCGATGATCATTTTTAAAATTAAGTATATTTAACTATAAGATTAGGGTATTTTTAAATCATAAAAGTAGAATAATAAATGTTTATTTTAATATCGAGCATACTTAAATATTGGCTTGCGTAAATAACATTTGATGTTTTAATATATATATTTTATAAAAGAATATTTCTATAAGTATTAATAGTTGTGAAATATTAATCAAGATGAACATTTATTTATAATATGTCTTGTTCATGAATACTTAGATAATTATTTAGATAATTTTATTTGTCCCTTTGATTGTTTTATGAAAATAGGTCTTCTCTTTATAGTACAAAGTATATATATTTCTATATATATAATATAAAATTATTTTTTTATTTATTTTTTTATATATATATAACTGAAATTTACTAAAATAAGTATGATGACTTAATTTATATATATTAAATAGTTATTATCATGGTTGGATATTGGTTAGTGCTGCCTTGGTTAAGCATAGGTGATCAGTCTATGCCTAACTAAGGCTATGCTATCCAATACCTGTCTTGATAATACCCTTAATACCTAAAAATAATATTAATATCTACTATTATTAATATTTTATTAAAATATTTACTAAAAATAAATAATTTAAACGAGATTAGCGCAATTTCAAATGTTGTGAAAAATGTCACCACAAGGTGATCGAAATCAAAGAAATGATTTGATGAATTTGAAGACTAAACAAGCATGTTATGGTTCAAGAGAATTGAAGTGCTTGTCGGGACTATTTTGAATATGATGGCTTCAATCCATCATATGGGATTTTGAATTGAATACGTAATGCGAGCAAGTTAAAACAATTGAACTTGGTGTAAACAAAACGAGTTCATGTATTAATAAGAAATTTTGGATATGGTTACAGCAAAACCATGTATGCTAAAGGAAATTGAGTTTTTTTCAAGAAACTTATTGACTCGATATCAAAGAGTCAATGTTTTGCAATAAACATGGTTTATAAATGCAAAGATCAAGTATAGTGATATGATATTTGAACTTTTGATAAAAATAACAATTTGGAATGAAGCCCTCCAGTGGTCTTCATAAATCAAACGAACCACATGCGCAACAAACAGTGCATGTGTAAAGTGTGGATTTACCAAGAAATGAAATAGATCAATATTTGCTACTATGAAAGAAATCCTCATGGTATGATGACTATTAGAGGAAGTAGAAACACGAAAGTCAACTCTTTATAGGCAGAAGTCAGATTTGCAACGAAAGAAATATAAGAACTTCTTATCTGGAATTTCGTGTGATAACTATTTGTTAAATGACATTATCAGAGAATGTCGAATGAAGTGAAATGAAATTGGGGATTTGCAAAAATATATGACTTCTTTTGTAGTGCTAATAATTATGATTCAGGTTAGGCTATGCACCGATGTTTGTGAAATATTGTTCCAACGTACCTCAGCGAGATTTTGATCGTTTGTAAGATCATGTGGCAAAGTGCCGCTTTTTGATTAGGAGTTCTTTTAGTATTGGTATCATTGTGCCCAAATTTATAAAGGTCTTGCCTTGGAAATTGTATGTAATACACTTTGATGTCTTGTGGACGTGAAATTTTAGGTTTCATGTGTTTTCTGGTGCATTAGCACAACTTTAGATGTTTCTTACTTGCGTTAATAGTTTATGGTAGTGTATTGGAAATTCTTATATTTTTGATGGTGTTCCAACTTATAGAATTTCCATTTGTTATTATCGCATGAGTTACGAGACAGATGATCAAACGAAATAATGTTTGATATCGGAATTAAAGATATAAGAGAATTCTGATAAAGAAATCTAGAAGTATTATTGACACATATGCTTGTGTTTTATTCTTAATTATCAATCGTTAAGGTTTTGGAATTTTTTATACATATCTATATAATCAAATATTTCACATGCTGTAATATACATACCTTTTATAAGGTCAATGTATTTATCAGATTCATATTTCCAAAAACCAGTCAGATATTTAGTCATGATACTTATTTAGGGAAATCTTGTCACTTGTTTGACATACTATGTACCCCGTCTTATCCGATTCGCGCCGGAGAGGTAATCTCAGTATATCCGGATAAGCTGGAGAGTCTGCTACTCTATACCCAGTTTTGCCGGAGAAAATTTCCTATTTCCCATAAACAGTATTTTTTTCAAAAATTGCCTCTTTTTTATTAGGGCTTCTATCCAGAATCAAGGAAATTTGTATTTCCATAATATATCTTTATTCTTGACCAAATAATACCAATAAACAAGAATAAATAGCAATTAAATGCTATTGCCTGCTAGTCGTTATTCTTATTGAATACCAAGTAATTTTATCTTGAAGCTTCTATTAAGACAAAATTCTTAAGTTCGAGTCTAAATATCATTCAGAGTGCTATCAGATAATATTAAGTTTCTAACTTTTCGTTTAAGCTTAGGTATTATTATAACACTTATTTGCGTAAACAAGTGGCTTAGCTTATACTAAGGCATTTGTTCTTACGTTCAAGTCTAAATGCTATCAGATGTGCTACCAGTTAAGTTAATAGCAATCTCCTAACTCTTTTATTTAAGCTTAAGTATTGTCATCACAACACTTATAGGCTTAAAGCAGTGGCTTAGCTCTTATACCACCTTCTGTCACGCCCCCGACCCCATCCTGGCCGGAATCGGAAGTCGCGAGCAGTCAAGTGGTACCGGTGATTATTTTGAAAAACATTGCAGCGGAAATTTCATCAGGACCGTGAGTTAGGAAAATTATCAGAGTTTTAGAAACACCGGATTTTTATTTAAATAGATGGAATAAATTCCATGTTTTACAAAGGTAGCTTTTAATACGGGATAAACCCAAAAACAATATTTCTTAAGTTGATTTAATTAATAAAATAAGCCACTTCTTGAAGTCTTTTAGTGCCGGATCCAATCCTTACTCCAATCTACTGTAATTACCTGAAACGTGTTTTAAAAAGGTTTTGTCAGCGGGAAATACTGAGTGAATCATTCATTTTACTGAAAATGACACATTTATTTTAATACACAGTGTTAAGATCTTTTACGCATGTTTCTGATATCAACCAACTACCCACAGTATTTGTCACTCGACCGGATCTGTGACAGTGGTCATATCACCATTGGCTGCCCCAATGAATGACGTAAATCAATTAAAATTAGGTTCGCCCACCTAAAATGATTTAAACTGTAGTAATGTGCACAATACCCCACATACTGGCTGTAATTTGGTGATTACATCAACTTAATCACTGTAATTATAATTCTGAAAATAATTTGGAGTATTGTAAAACATTTAATAAAAAGAGAATGACTCACAACTCAGCATGCAGGATTGAGTTAACAAACTTCTTGATTCTACTTCTTCCGATAATTAAGCATGCACTTTATTATTCTGGATCTTCTGATGATTTAATAGTTTGTTTGATTGTAAGGGTGTAGTTGGGAGTATTCTTGGTAGTTAAATATATAGTTTAACAGAATGGAATACGTATTGGTGTAAAACCCAAATCAAACCTTAACGGTAGTCATGAGATTCGAACCTTAACGAATTTCACAAAAACCAGGTTAATGATCAATACAGCTTTTACGATAACTCACGAGATCAAATTCTCACAACGAACGACAAAGTGCTATACTTAAACATTCATCGAATTAATGACGAACGACAAAGTATAACCCTAATGTGGGCGGCACTTAAACATCCATTGGATATATTGATCGGTCGGAAAATGAATCGTAATAGCGATTGAATGATTATTGGTTAGAACACCAACGTATAGAGAGAAGATGAAAGAAATGAGCAAAGAAAAATGAATCCTAAGCTTCCTATTTATAGGTAGGAAATAGGAAATTTCTAGAAAGTTTCCCTTGTATTTCTAGGAAGTTTCCTATAGCTTTTCTAGGAAGTTACTTATACATCTTCTAGGAAGCTTCCTATCCACAGATATCTATCCTCTTACATCTTCCTAGCACCTTCCTTTGGTATTATCTATTATATTTTTATATATTTCTATTTAGGTGATTAGTAGATCTTACTTAGCTTAATTAATCTTGCTTAACTTTAATTAATCTAGTTTAACTTAATAAATCTGGATTAACTTAATTAATCTTGATTAACTAATTAATTAATCATACTTAATTTAATTAACGGATTAATTAATCTACTCAGCTAACTTAATTGCTAAGTGTATTTAACTATTAAGTATTCTAGCAGTTTCCTGATTACGAGTTCTAATGTCTAGACACAATGGAACTCGTATTAGTGTATTAACTCAATTCAACTTTAACGATAATCACGAGATAAAACCCTCACAACGATTTACAAGTGCAATACTTAATAATTCAGCGGATTCACAACGAATGACAGAGTATAGCCCGAGTTTGGACAGCACTCAAACATTCAAGTCGAAATCTTAATGAATAACAAAGTATAACTCAATTTGAGCAGCACTCAGACAATCGTTGGATAGTTATAATCGATCGGGTAAAGTATCGTACCAGTGATTAGAGTTATTACCCTAATAACGGGCAGAGTTTAGGGATTTAGAGGGTAAAATCCCGAGCTATTATTTACAAAAATAAAAGCTTGACGGAAAGAAAAGAATTGAACAGCGATCGAGTTAATACCCTGATTGCGGCAGCGTTTCA
The DNA here is from genome assembly GCF_002127325.2 of Helianthus annuus. NCBI lineage: Eukaryota > Viridiplantae > Streptophyta > Magnoliopsida > Asterales > Asteraceae > Helianthus > Helianthus annuus. Next base: position 168,483,550 of record NC_035447.2, on the reverse strand, counting down.
AGGTTTGTGTGTGTTAATTGTGGTAAACAGAGCATAACTCCGTCTAATTTCCTACTTTGTTCGTCGTTCAAGTGCCCAGAATCAAGTGCCAATGTTCTGCTATTTATACTCGATTTTGGGCATGCTTACGGACCGTAAGCCTAACCCTTTACGGTCCGTAAAGGGTTGGAACCGACTATAGGGTTGCCACGCATGGGACTAGCTATGTTGAATCAACAGATTCGACCAATCAGATTTAGGCAACGCGTTTTTAGGATAATCGTCCACTAGGTTTAACCCCCTTGAGTTTTAGGGGCCCTGATCCTGATTCCGATCATTCCGGAAATTTTAGGGTTTGTGCAGAATCACTTGGGTGTCTTAATTAGGGTTTCCTTTTTATACAATTAACATAATAAGTATTAATTTTAGTGAGAGTCGTTACAGTCTATCATCTTCCTTCTTGGATTCCTCCTTCTTGGATTCCTCCTTTTTAGACTTGGGTTGGACAGAAGGTGGCTTGCTGTGAGCCTCAGAATGAGTCTTAGACTTATTATGCGGTGTAGACAGGGTCCTACTGTGGGTCCCACTGTACTCACTGTACTGTCTTTCTAATGCCTTTGTAACCGCGTCATCCACCAGTGCTTTCAACTCCGCACCAGTTAACTGTATCTTTGCATTATCGTGGTTCTCCACCGGATGACTATTCACTTCATCCGACCCCGCTATGTAGCTTCAATTGCTACATATAAACAATAATGGGCAAGGTTTTATTTAATAGCTAATACAGTATTTTATGTATTTTATTAACCATGGTTTTAAATAGCCATTGCAGGTTAATTTATTAATCAAATATTAATCCAGGATCTGTATTATAATCCTAGATTATAGTTAAGAATTAACATATAACTTAGTCACAAGGACAGTGTTAGCTTATAACCCGGATTCTTATAGAATCAAGGTATTAGGGTCTGAATCACAGTTCATTACCCTATTCTAGACAGTGAGTTGCAGACTCAAACTGTCTCTTAGTCCCTAGGACATTAATTATTACCCGTAGGCACTTCATTCTCAAGGAATGGACATTTACTTACAGGGAATTTTAGATTAACCCAATTTTCAATGACGGCTCATGTGACGTTTACTGTGTCACAATTTGCCCAGTACGTTAACATACTTACAGATGTTAACAGAATTTGGAATCTTCTAGACAGGTTCTACCATCTTGGCCATGTCTGCGACGACACGTGGCTAGGTCTTACCCCTTAGATTCTCTTTATAACGCAGATCAATCCTAAATTGAGACGTTAATTATGGACCTGAATCTAATTATGGAGACACCATCTTGGCCTTGTCTTAAAATGACATGTGGCTAGGTCTTGTCCCTTTTAGATTTTGCCATTTATATTAATGGTAGGTCTTCTTTAATTTATGAAATGTTATTTTCATTTTTACCTTTTTATTTTAAGTTTATTCATATACTTATTTATAGCAATAATCATGAAAATTTTAAATGCAACATTTCACTAAATAAAGATTCAACAGTTCAATACTTGCCCTAAACGGGACTTCTACAAATAACATGCCCACTCAAGGGCGAAATACAACTAACAATAAACAAAACAACAACAAACCCACACAGGGGTTAACCGAAAGATATGCCCACGCAGGAGCAGAATACAAAAGACAAGCTCGCGCAGGAGCTGAATACAGAAACAACAAGTCCACGCAGGGACTGATTACAACTAAGCAACAAACAACAAGGTCTTCAGTGACCCCTCCTCTTGGACTTCCCCTTTAGCAAGTCTGACAGACCCTTGAAGAAGCCTTGCCGCTCTCTGCGGTCTTCTCGAACTTCTTGTTCGACCTGGTTTAACCTATCAAGAACCTCCTGCTGACGCTCCGACGGAATAAGCTGTGGCTGCGGCGGCTGGTACAACGGTTGAGGAGGTGGTGGCTACTGGAACACATATGGAGGGTACCCGGTAGTCCAAGGACCACCATAGGGCCCTTCGGGGTGTTGAGCATTGTAATCCCAAGCCTCCTGATATGGGTCCACGTTGGCACAGTTAAAGCTGTTGTGGCCCGGCATTTCAAACGGGTTGTATGCCGCAGAATAAGCAGGAATTGGGTTGTCAAAACCCGGCGGAGGTGCCATAGGCACTGAGTTGACTTCTGGTATGGGGTTTGATGGACCCCCCATTTGTGGTTCTTCCTCTTCCTCCTGAAGTGGCGGATAATGGCTGCCACTTGATGGTTGGGGTGTGCTGATGCGGACACCCCCTCGCACGGACATCCGTGCGTTCGACCTCGTCCGCCTCGGTGGTTCCGAAGGCGGCTGCTGTTCCACTGGTGGTGGTGGTGGCGGAGTGACTGCCACAAATCGTTGATCCTCAGAAGGATCTTGCTGCTGCTGTTGCTGATACGGGGACGAGTGCTCAGAAGGTGTAAAGTACCAGTCCCACTGCTTGAACCTCTCTTGATAACTATCCGGACCGCGGTATGGTGATCCGTGGAAAGATGACCCATCCGAGATTTCGATGGGGTGGTTCGGTGTTCCTGTAGCAGGCTCCATTGGATCAGTATCCTCGTCCATGTCATTATCCCCAGAGAAGTGGTCTTCCGGTCCGAGTGGGTTAAAACCCCCGGGTTCTGGAAAAATATTGGCTGGGTTGAATCGGCTTTGGAAAACTGGGGTTAGGTCACCAAAGGAATGGTGCGAGTTGGATCTCTGTAACGGTATGAAAGAGGGTGGTTGTTCGTTGGGCTCGTTTTCCGATTGGGGCCCAAAGGAGTGCTGGTAAAAAGGTGAAGAGCTGAGGGAAACTGACCGTCTCCCGGGTTCAACATAGAGCCTCCACGGTTCTTGTGGACTAGTGCTCATGGTGATGGACGGGGTACGCCGGTGCGAAGGCCCGGCTTCGTGATCGTGACCCGTGACTGGTGCTTTACCTCGACCGCGAAGAAATCTTGGTGGCATGTTGACCTGCATACAAGTTTTAGATAACAACAACAACATAATAATAAGACCCAAAAATAAAACAAAACAGAGTTTGTCCTATGTTCTTTGTCTAGACTCGGAACTCGAAGAATGTGCAATTCGTGCACTGAGACTAAACACAAAAGGCTAGTGTTTAATTCACTCAGTGTTGGCTCTGATACCAACCTGTCACACCCCTAATTTCCACGTGTCACCGGTGGGCCAGGTGGGGGATTAACGTGACGTAGTTGATATCATCATAGTCAAACAACACAAATTATAATGCACAGCGGAAGCAAAGATAGATTCATTTCAACTTAAATTATTGTAATATTCGAGCATCACAAAATGTCGAAATAGAATCCACAGGCAGAATCAAATAAACAGGAAACTTCATTTCAACAGACTTCATGCATCCTAAGCTTGCGAGACTTCTATGGATGCTTAAGGAGTGACCAGCCTATTACGCGTAGTACCTGCACTTAGTCTTTTTGGAAAATACGTCAGTTTACACTGGTAAATACAATTTAACTGACTCATTTTGAAAAATGTTTAAAATTGATTTAGATGCTCATGGCATAAAACTTTTTATAACTTGGGATAATTATTTGCTTAATAATCTAGTAAAAGAATTACATGTTCGTTCTGCGTTCGGTAGCCCGGGTCGTGCCGGGTTAAAGATTAATAGACACACCACTTAATATAATTCCGCCGCGAGACTTCTCTCGTACCGACGATTATACATGTTGTACAACACTACGGGTGTACGCCTACACCCGAGTGCTAAGTTCGTGGCCATTCTTTGAATGATGCCAAGGATATCCGGGACATGGTCATTAAGCCCCCAAAGGCGTTAAACAAACAAAACAGCATTTTCAAACGGGTTAATTTGACTGCACATAACCAAGACCGGTTAAGGTCAATTCCCCGACCAAGCGGTATTTTATATACCGTACCCCAAACCCGTATAGGGAAAATAAGTTAAACGTATTTACCTGAGCAAAGTATAAACCAAATATAACGAGTGCACGTAGCTTTTACTGGGCTCCTAGATCTGGAAATTAAGTTTTTAATAACCTATTAGAATCCTAACGGGTCTTAAGCTTAGACCGGTTAGTTTAATATAAAGATTACGGTTTTAAACGCACAATAAGGCGAGGACCGTTTTAGAATGTGGTTTTGTCCCAACAAGCTTGCACACTTGTTTTATATGGGTAACATAATCACATTCTGGATTTTGAGACCAAAAAGATATGGTTTGACCCGTTTCGGCTAAAATGGCCAAACTAGTCACATAAGCCCATCTGAACGCGTATAATGCGTAACGAGTAACCATAAGAGTCAAATACAAGTTTCTAAAGTCAATAATGCTTAAAATATGTTGTGATATCAGAATGATACCTTCCATTATGCCCCAAATGATTATAAACCAAAACTATGCCTCATAAGGGCGTTTTGGTCATTTTATAAAGTGAAAAAGGGTTAAAATGATAACCTGAGTTACAGGTCTGATTAAATTAGTAAATATACTTAATTTACTAAGTTATAACAGTAGGGTATCAAATTTATGTGAAATTTATTATCTTTAACCTTACTATGCATCGTAGGGGCATTTTGGTAATTTCACATGTGCCTAAAAGGTCAATTCTGGAAATTCTGAGTTCAAAACATTTGCCTACTGTTTAAAATATAAAAAATTACTAATTATATCAGTAGGTTCAAACCCTTAAGCTTAATAAGGTTCTAGTGCACACTTATGCGTTTAAAAATGCCTAAAAGGCGATTTGGAGCCATTTCCGGGTTTTCTGTAAAAAGCTGATATTTTTAATATTCCATAAGGCTCAAAATAATTTATTTATCATAAAAAATCAGTAGAAATTGGTTTGGGTTCAAAAGGATTTGTAAAACTCATTTTATGGCTAAAAAGGGTAAATCCGGCATAAACCGAATTAATCCTATAATACTAAGTTATGCTCAGCCTAAAAATAAATAAAAATCACCAAAAATCCCAAAATATTATTTTATAATAGTGGGTAAAAAGTTTGGTATAAAAATTTGGGTTTTGATAGGCTATACATAATTTACGCTATTTAATTATCAAAGAAGCCCTTAATTACGCTATTGAGCATAACTCTTAATCTATACCTCAAACTGACTTCAAATTTTGGGTGCAAGTTTATAAATCAGTAGCTAAGGTGCCTACCCTTTTACATTTTCAAAAATCACGTTTTAAGGTCAAATGGGCATAATGGTCAACATATAAGCGATTTACGGAAACATGCATGTGAATAGGATATCCAATGAACCAAGTTGTATAATCTCAGAGAGTTATACTAACATGTAAATAGGTTCAAAAGAAGCTCTAAGGCAATCCTAAACTTGGCTTAAACGGGTCAGAACTGAAAGTCAAAGCAGAAGTCAAACTTTGCGACTTTTGGTTCCAAACCGAGCCTAAACTGAAAATTGTCGAGTTGAACATGTTGGAACATGTTCTTACATTAATTACCAAGTTATTTTACTGATCAAACAGGTTGCATGTAACCTACATTGCTAATTATGCATTAATTCGCAAATAACCTTTCTGTTGACTTTTTATAATAAGCTTTGACTCGACAAATCGACAATTAGCATAGTTAGAGTGGGATTCTGGAAATACCCTTTTGAGGGTTTGTTACCCACATAATTACCTACTTAAAGGTATCTTTAATTCGTTATTTGACAGAGCACATTATAATTAATCACGAAGTCAAACCTTAATTACGACGGTTTGACTTTTAGCTAATTAACTAAGCTAACACAACTTAAAAGAGGTTAAGGACACTTACAAGAGTCCTAAGAAGGATTAGGGATTTAATGAGAACTTGATGTTGTCCAGAAAAGCTCCAGAGAAGTCTTGAACCAAGGTTGCAAGTGAGCATGTAAAGTGTTTACAACTTCAAGCCCTTATATAGTGAACCTTGAGGTCCAAGATGATGCCAAGATAGTCTAGAGTGGTTACAAGATCATCCCAGGTGTCTCTATGATGCTATATACTGCCTAGCAAGTCCCTGGTTTCGAAAACCATTCATTGAAGTCGGTGTAACAGGATGAACAGGCGGCTGTCCATTTTCTGCTGCCAGCGACTGCCTTACGGACCGTAAGCTTAAGGCCTTGCGGTCCGTAAGCCCCTCTTGCGGACCGTATGCTGAAACAGTTACGGTCCGTAACCGACCCTTGCTGAAATCGCCCAGGTACCCTCCTTACGGACCGTAAGACTAAGGCCTTGCGGTCCGTAACCGGTGATCAGAAAACAAAAATTTCACAAACTTCAAGTCTTGACCATGCAACCTCGTGGATTCCAAATTACATGCTAACTTTCTCAGTTGTGGGACCTAGTGGCTCAGCCATTGCATGCTTGTATGTCCCTTACATGTTTCTGCAACCTTGGCATCTTGTAATCTTTTAAAGTGACGGATATTTCTAAGTCTTGGATTCTCACAAGAGTTGGTCATGATAGTTAACTACCATTAATTTCTTTTACACAAGAATCTTATTCAATATTTTAGTAGCAATACTCCCAATAATCCAAATTCCATATAAAAGATGGAACTTTAGAAACGACCGGTTAATACATATATATATATATATATATATATATATATATATATATATATATATATATATATATATATATATATATATATATATTTAAGATGTTTATCAAATGATTTAAGGATCTTGGGATTTATAAATTTGGGTCGCTCAGAGGTATTTTAATAACATGTCGCCCTTGGGTCGTTCAGAGGTATTTTGAAATAACATGACGCCCTTGCATTTAAAATCCTACCATACATCTTTATATTTAATCCGGTTTCCCTGACACGTTTGTCCCTCATGACACGTGTCTTTATTTTATTGGACAGGAATTTCCGAGGTGTTACAGAAGCAACCTACTGTTGCTAGATCAAGCTGTGAGTCTGAATACCGTGCTATGGCTAACACTGCTGCAGAGATTGTGTGGATAACTCATCTTTTTCAAGAGCTTCATGCTCTTCCACCTGACAGACCAACTATTCTTTGTGTAATCAGAGTGCCATATTTTTGACTCAAAACCCTGTTGCCATTTCGCAGGTTTTTTTATATAAAAAATTTTTTTCAAAAAAAAAAAAAAATATTGTGTAGTGCACATGTGTAATACTACACATGTGCAATACACATGTGTAGTATTACACATGTGCACTACACAAATTTTTTTTTTTTTGAAAAAAAGTTTTTTTTTATATAAAAAAACCAGCGATTTTTATTAAAAAAATTGAAAAAAAAAATTTGTGTGTTTTTTAGGCTTTTTTTAGTTAGTTTTCGTGTTTTCACAATAAAAGTGGTTTTCATTTGAACCATGCCCTGTATACCTATACATACACTCACATAAACACCTTTCTCTGGCACAACACACACACACCAGCTCTCTCTCTCTCTCTAATTGTCGGACCACCACCACCAGACCGACCACCACCGCCATACGCCTCACCGGACCGCTGCCACCACCTGCACACACCTCACCGTAAAATCTCTACATCTTTGTGGCCGTAAAAGTGAAGATAAGGACGACTCATCTTTAATACTTTGTCGGATTCGGTCCCCCTGCACCGGTCCCCGCCCTCCCACCACATTCTCTCTTTCCCACACATCACTACCAAACCACCATTTTATCTACACAACCACACACTCCAATTCCCAAACCCTAATTCACAACACTTGTAGTAATTTTTCACAACAATGTACTCCAATCGCTATTTGGAGCCCTAATTTTCAACCGTTAGAGGATGCACATCAACTGGTTAACGTCGTTTTTCGGCCGTTAAAAGTGGAAGAAAGTACCGTTTAACAGGTCTGTTGCTGCGCTTACGTCATTTTCCGTCACCGTCACCGCTGGTGCGTTTAGGTTTTAGTAGTTTTCATCGGAAAATGTGCTTTAAAACTGCGTACTGTGTGTGATTATGAACAGCGTTGTGTATAGGCCGTATAGGAGAATCTTGCACAAAAAAAATGTTAGAGAATGATTTTTTGTCTTCATGTATACGAGTTGTATAATATTATACGGCCCAAACCTCATACAACCTAATATTTTCTCTATCAATACGAGTCATATAGCACTATACGACCCAAACCTCATACAACCTAATATTTTCTCTATCAATACGAGTCGTATATCATTATACGGCCCAATATTTGTCATGTTAGATTATTCTATTCGGGTCATATAACCCTATACGACCCATATAGAGGGTGTGAAAATAAGATTTTGAGGTATGGCTTTATTAACACCCTGTTACAAAACTAATCTAATAGCAATAGCAACCAAAATAAGACCATGTGTAAATTGTAATGGGGCATTATCATAATGTCTCTCTCTTGGGTGTGAAGCACACATATGACATATATATGAGGCATTATAAGACGCGAAGTTCAAAAGTGGTGTAATGGTACAATAACATAACAATGATTACCCTCATATTAATTTTTTAGAAAAATAAAACAAATAATATTATGATTGATGAGTTGGAAGTTCTTATTGGTCATTTCAAAGTGGAGGAGGCGTTTTCATAAACACACCTGAGTTTTTCTTGATCGAATCACACCCTAGAGGGCGGTGTACTGGACATGACAAATGTTCAAATATAACTTGAGAAAGAAGGCTCATACATTTTAGGTTTTGATAAAGATAGTAATAGTAATATATTTTAGAAAAGAGATCGGATTAACAAAATGATCGAATCATACCCTAGAGGGCGGTGTACGGGCCATTATGGAGTAACTTCACGACCACTTTACTTCCCATGACACATGGTCTAGTATAACTTGAGAAACAAGATCATCTATTTTAGGTTTTGTTTAAGATAGTAATATATTTTAGAAAAGAGATCGGATTAAGGAAAGTGTGCCATCATCTTTATAAATATTCCACTTATCTTCAAAACCCTCTTACAGTTTCTCACACAGCAAGCCACAACAATGGCGACGAGCATCTACGATCATCAACTCCCCTACGACACACACAATTACTACGACGTAACATTCTCCAACGACACAATCTTAACCTTAGTAACACACACACCATCCTACGTCGACATGTGGATCTCCGACATCGAGCGCATCCACCGCCGCCGTCTCCACTTCCTCGTAGTCGGCCTCGACGTCGAGTGGCGTCCTAACTTCACCCGAAACATCCAAAACTGTTGGCCCGAACTTGGATCTTGATCTCTAACGAGCGTGATAACAAACTTGAATAATAAACAATAATCGAACTTGTATATAACCGAAATGTATGAATGTGAGTATATACAAATCGAATAACTAGAATCGAATTCAATGAACAACAACAAATGAATCTAACTATCCCTATTTATAGTTTCCTACGGGTACGAGTGAATAGACGCGACTCTTCGTAAAAAGGTACGTCTCTTGGATTGTGTGGTTGAGATTTGATCTTGAAAGGGTATGTTGATTTCCAGCCATTCAATCCGAACCGGTGTGTCTTCTTCTTCCTTTCCTTGTGTCGATCCGAGAGGGTGTGTGTGAGGGACACACCTTTTCGATAAGTGATGGTGGTTATAATCTTCCATCTTGTCAATTTCGGCCCCTATACTTTGTAACCGCTAATTAACTAACTTTAAACTATCTATCTAACTAATCATGGTGTTAAGAGATTAACCGGTTTTCATTCACCCTCTTAATCTCGAACATCCATGAATTGCTTTAAGTCTTGAATTCCGAGCAGTTCTCTCATTGTAGCAAACTTGATCCTTGCTAGTGCCTTTGTTAGTATATCTGCCCGTTGTAGTTCTCCACTTATATGCTCCACACTGATATCTTCGTTTTCCACGCATTCTCTTATGAAGTGATAGCGTGTGTCAATGTGCTTGCTTCTTCCGTGAAAGACTGGGTTTCTCATGAGTGCTATTGCTGAAACATTATCTACTCTGAGTGTTATCTTCTCTTCCTTCCAGCCTGTGATTTCACTTAACAATCTTTTAAGCCATAGTGCTTGACATGCTGCTGCAGTGGCTGCCATGAATTCTGATTCGCATGATGATAGTGCCACTGTTTGTTGCTTTTGTGTACACCAGGTTATAGGTGATTCTCCGAAGTAAAATACCAGACCAGTTGTTCCTTTTCCTTTGTCTGTATTAACTCCAAAACTACTGTCGCTATAACCCGTGATCTTACATCCTCCTTGTCTTTTGTAAATGATTCCATGCTCTTTAGTTCCTTTGATGTAACGTAGTATTTGCTTTACTGCTTTCAGGTGTTGCTCCTTTGGTTCTTGCATGAATCTACTAAGTAGACTGACTGGGTAACATAGATCTGGTCTTGTATGCAATAAGTACCTGAGAGAACCTATCAGGCTTCTGTAATGTGTTGCATCTACTAGATCTCCTTCTTCAGTCTTTGTTAATTGAGTTCCTGGAGTCATGGGTGTCTTTGTGTCATTGCAGGATAACATATCAGCGTCTTTGAGTATCTTGTTGATATATCCTGTCTGCTTGATGCCTATCTCACCCCCTGTTTGAATTACTTCTATTCCCAGATAATATGCTAGCAATCCTAGATCGCTCATATCAAATTTGTTCTTCATCTGAGATTTGAAGATGTCTATTTCCTTCTTTGATGTTCCAGTGACTATCAAGTCATCAACATAGACTCCAACTATTAGTGTAGAGGCTTCACTTGTTCTTGTATAGATTGCGTTCTCTAAAGTACACTTCTTGAAGTTAAGTGACTTTAGGGTTTGATCTAACTTCGTATTCCAAGCTCTTGGTGCTTGTCTCAATCCATACAGTGCTTTTGATAGTCTGTAAACCTTTCCTTCATTTCCTGGCTTTATAAATCCTTCTGGTTGTGATACATAGACTTCCTCCTTGAGGTCTCCGTGTAAGAATGCAGATTTCACATCTAGATGATGTACCTCCCAACCTTGATATGCTGCTAAAGCCAACATTAGTCGTACTGTTTCCATACGTGCTACTGGTGCAAAGACTTCGTCAAAGTCTATTCCGTGTTGCTGAACATATCCCTTTGCAACTAGCCTTGCTTTGTGTCTGATAATATTTCCGTTTGCATCTTTCTTAGTCTTGAATACCCACTTTAAACCTATTGCTTTGTGACCACTTGGCAGTTCCGTCAACTTCCAAGTGTTATTCTTGTTTATTGAGTCTAACTCAGCCTTCATTGCTTCAATCCACTTTTTGTCACTAGATGCTTCCTTGTAATTCCTTGGTTCTTCTTCAGCAAGTAATAATTCATGTGGATCTAGTTGAATTTCTTCTGTTTCTTCATACAGGTCTTCAAGACTTTTCAGTCTTACTGGAGTATTGCTGATATTTCCTGTTGTACTTTCAGAAGTGGATGGACCTCCATTTTGTAAATTGCTTGAATTTCCTGCTGAGTTCTGATTGTACGAATGTGCTGGCGGGGTTACATAGGAGTCTTGTTCCTCTGTCTGATCTACTCCTGAGTCGTCATGATGTGGCCCGCTACTGCCTGGACTACTTGGTTCATTTTCTTCTAACTCTGGTGGTATGTCATCTTCTTGAATGACAAAGTTAGTCCATTCGGGATTCCCTGAATCTATCGTTTCCATATAACTATTCCAGTTCCATGGCTGACCTTCCATGAACTTTACATCTCTACTGACACATATCTTGTTCTTTGCTGGATCATATAATCTGTACGCCTTTGATCCTTCTTCTATTCCAAGGTATACCATAGGTGCGCTTCTATCATCTAACTTCTTTTGTTGAAGTGGTAGTACCTTAGCGTAAGCAGTGCAGCCAAAAACCTTCAAGTGTTCTAAATTTGGCTTCCTTCCTTTCAATGCTTCATATGGTGTCTTGTTCACTAGGGCTTTTGTCGGAACCCTGTTTAGTACGTATATCGCGTGTCGTATTGCTTCACCCCAAAAGTTCTGTGGCATGTTCATTGCCTTTAGCATACTGCGAGTAGTGGATAACATCGTCCTGTTTCGCCTTTCTACTACTCCATTTTGCTGTGGGGAGTATGGTGCTGTAAGCTGTCTTGCTATGCCGTTGGTTTTGCAATACTTGTTGAATTCAGCCGATGTGAATTCACCTCCTCTATCCGTCCTTAGCATCTTTAACTTGGTCTGCGCTTCCTTTTCAACCTTTTCTTTGAACTCCTTAAATGTTTCGAATGCTTGATCCTTGGAAGTTAGTAAATACGCCCACATGTAGCGAGTACAGTCGTCTACAAGTAAGAATATATACTTCTTCCCAGCATGTGTTGGTGGAGTTATAGGACCACACAAATCTCCATAGACTAAGTCCAGAGGTTTTAAAGATCTGAACTTTGCCTGATTTGGAAATGGTGCCCTACTATGCTTTCCTAATAAGCATGCGTCACAGACTTGACTAGCATGACTTATTTGGGGAACTCCATGTACCAAGTTCTTACGAGTCATTTCCTTAATAGCGTCGAAGTGTAAATGGCCTAACCTTGCGTGCCATAACCATGCTGTATCTTCGGTCTTTGATAGTAAGCAGATTGGTTTTCCCGTTTTCAGTTTGACTTTGTACAGCCTGTTCTTCATTCTCTTGACTCGCATTAGTAGCTTTCTATTTCGATCTCGGATAGTAAGTAGATCTCCGTCCATAACCACTTTGCAACCGATTTCTGTAAGTTGTCCGAGGCTCAATATATTGGTCTTCAGACTTGGAATGTAGTATACTTGTGAAACAATCTTTTGTTCTTGGTTCAGACATTCCAGTAATATTGAACCTTTGCCTTTAATTTCTACGTGTGACCCATCACCGAATCGTACTTGTCCTGTCACCGTTTCATCTAACTCCTTGAAGTGACTTCGCACTCCTGTCATGTGGTTGCTCGCCCCGTTGTCTAAGTACCATAGATTTTCATTTTCTGAGGCATAACTTGTCGGTTTTATATGTTCCTCGTTTAGCAGAGCCCTTTCTTGAACATTTTCTTCTTGTATTGTCATTAACAATACGGGTGCTTCGTCTTCCTCGACGAGGTTTGAATGTTCTTGCACTTCGTCTTTCTCAGAACAGTCCTTCTTGTAGTGTCCAAACTTTTGACACTTAAAGCATTGGATCTTACTTAGGTCGGTTCTCGCAAACTTCCTCCAATTTCTAGAATTTCCATTTCTAGATCTAGATGTAGATCCTTCGTTTCTGGGACTTTGCCTATTTCCGTTGTTTCGCCCATTTCCACGCGTCTGGTTAAATCTACCACGACCGCGGTTTCCAGATTGCCTTCCTCTGTTGTTATCCTGATGTGTAAACATAAGCCTATCTGGGCTTTCTCCTTGGTTTCCTTTCTTTAACTTGAGACGTTCTTCATACGTCTTTAGTCTTCCGACCGCTTCTTGTAGCGTCATAGTTTCTAGATCGGAGTATTGTTCCATAGAGGCAACGATTTGAGTAAACCTATCTGGTACGCCATTTAAGAGTTTGCGTACTAGAGTCGATTGACTCATAGTCGATCCTACTTCTGTTGCTCGGGTAACGATACTATTAATCTTTGCGGTGAACGAATCAATAGTGTCGTCATCCCTCATTTGCAACATTTCAAATTCTGACATTAGCGTGTGCATACGCGCCTTTTGTACCCGATCTACGCCAACGTGTCTAATCTTTAGATTATCCCAAATCTCTTTTGCACTTTTACAACTTGCAACTTGCAATACAACGTCCTCTGGTATTGCTTGAAACAGATATGCAATTGTAGACTTATCTTTCTTAGCGTCTACCGTTGCATTTTCTGCCGGTTCAATCGTTTCCCATAAACCATTCGCTTCAAGAATCGTCTTGATACGAATAGCCCAAACCGTATAGTTTGTTGGTTTCAGAATCGGACACTGAAACTGGGAAAGAGAATTTCCATTTATCGGATTTTGCCCGGTTGCTCCTGACATTTCTTCCTGTCGAATAATCTTCACTTTTACTAAACTTTCCTTTTGGTTTCAATATATCTTAACAACCCCGATTACCCGAATCGTGTAATAACCAAAACAACCAAATCAATCTAATTCGCACTATAACCCCGGAATCAAAGCAAACGAACCCTAGATTCCTAACCGTTCGGTTCAACCGACTTTCCTAGAACCGAAAATAAAAACTCTGAAATGAAACTTTACGAATTTAAACGAGATTGAAACCTGATCGCGAATTCCCTGCGATGCCTTGCGATTCCCACGCCTAGAGCCTGATGCTCTGATACCAATTTGTTGGCCCGAACTTGGATCTTGATCTCTAACGAGCGTGATAACAAACTTGAATAATAAACAATAATCGAACTTGTATATAACCGAAATGTATGAATGTGAGTATATACAAATCGAATAACTAGAATCGAATTCAATGAACAACAACAAATGAATCTAACTATCCCTATTTATAGTTTCCTACGGGTACGAGTGAATAGACGCGACTCTTCGTAAAAAGGTACGTCTCTTGGATTGTGTGGTTGAGATTTGATCTTGAAAGGGTATGTTGATTTCCAGCCATTCAATCCGAACCGGTGTGTCTTCTTCTTCCTTTCCTTGTGTCGATCCGAGAGGGTGTGTGTGAGGGACACACCTTTTCGATAAGTGATGGTGGTTATAATCTTCCATCTTGTCAATTTCGGCCCCTATACTTTGTAACCGCTAATTAACTAACTTTAAACTATCTATCTAACTAATCATGGTGTTAAGAGATTAACCGGTTTTCAAAAACCCCGTAGCCACCCTCCAACTCTGCGTGGGACGCCGTTGCCTGATCTTTCAACTCCTTTACGCCCCTTACATCCCACAATCTCTCGTAAACTTTTTAAGAAACCCTAACTATACGTTCACTGTTGTCGGGATTAAGAGTGATGTTGGGAAGCTGGTTGAGGATTATAACCTTGTGGTTGCCAGGATTGCGGAGTTAACAACGTTGGCGGCGAATGCGTACGGTGTGAGAAAGTTTAAGTATGCAGGGCTTAAGAGTTTGACTGAAGAGGTACTTGGAAAAGAGGTTTTGAAGCCCAAGAGAATAACCATGAGCCGATGGGATAATCAGTGGTTAACTCGGCCACAGGTGGCGTATGCATGCATTGATGCGTTTTTGAGTTTTGAGATTGGTAGGGTTTTGATCTCTGGGAATTATTAGTATTATAACTGACTGGTGATATGAAATTAGGGTTTGTGATGTTGATGCCAGTGGCGGAACTAGAATTATAAATCAGAGGTATCCCAAAAAAAAATTCACCGTGCAATTATACGATATTAAAAAAACGATAATAAACAAATAAAGTAAAACAAATGCCTAATATATTTGTCTTCTTCTTTTTTTTCATACCTTGAAATCATTCTATCACCTTGTCGTCTTTTACTTTATGAAAAAATCATTTTCCACCTCACAATCCATGACATTGTTTAAAAATATAGAATGCACTAAAGTATTTTCTTTTGTAAAATATCTGTTATATTATTGATTATATTTAAAAGTTTGCAAAATCTATAGCGTAGATTGTATCAATAATATTGCTTAAATGTGTGTTAACCCAACTACAGGAAAACATCATTGAATCTCTATTGCAACAAATTAATATAAAGATGTAAACAAAATGAGTTTTTTTTTACTAATAGCAAAGAAAAAGAAATTGCTTGTACTGTCATGTCAGCTTGTCATTTTCACTTTGCTTTTCTCATAAATAGTATACAAATTAAAATTTAAGAATAAAATAATATTTCTTTAGGTACAACCAGATCTAGATTTCACATAATAATAATAATTTACTTCATCATCTTCTTCCTCCGTTTTCTTTGCTGAGAACCAGGTCGCCAAATTTTTTTAGATAAAACCGAAAATAATCACACTACTAATATGGACTTGAGCCATATCCCGTGCTACGGCTAACATTACATTGGTTCCGCCGCTGGTTGATGCTATTGTTTGATATGTCTAATATCTTGACTGTTTTATATGTTTAGTATCTTTTGATATGTCTAATATCTTGACTGCTTGATACGTCTAATATCTTGAATTATTTGTAATAAATCGAAAAACTTGAATCATGAGAGTTGAGAATAATCGAACAATAATAGCAAAATGGTAAAACTGAATCCTCAGCTTGTTGCTTTGGAGGATTGAAAAACTTGATTACGGATTAAAAAAAGGTAGGTTAGAAAGAATAATGGATTAAGAGGGTGTTTGTGGTTGAGTTTTGAAAATAGAGTATGCCTTTTGAATAATCAGATAATTAACTGTAACAAAACGTGATGTTGAAAGATAGTGTTTGGATTTGATTATGTTGCTTGATATAACAATAATCAGATAATCAACTATTTGAGTGTTTGACAAATATATATATTTAAAAAATAAACAAGTGAAAATCCTTTTCTAAACGCAAATAATCAATTTTTGGAAAACTGCGTTTTGTTGCAGTAGGGGGGGAGCTGCTTTTGGAAAACTGCGTTACGTAACTTTCTAAACACAAATAATCAATTTTTTTAATTTTTTTACCCAAACACTCAAAACTGATTATTTACGATTTCAAAACTCAATAATCTAAAAATCTTATTCAAAACTCAACCACAAACACCTTCTAAAGAAAAAAAGAAAACCCGTTTTAATAAATATTTTAAAATCACCCGTTTTGACAAAAAAAATAAAAATAAAATAAAAATTTACCACTAACACCGTTTACGTAAAAAAAAATAAAAAAACCTGAGTTGGTTTTTTGAGACAATCCGTTTAGCCCCTTTCAAACAATCCAACCATTGGGCCCTCCGTCCCAAAGAGTCCTATCACTGTCGATCCTAATTAGCTTAAACTTGGCCCAATTGGTAATAATGAAAACTAGCCCAATAGGTAACAAGTAACATTCATACCAAACCAACTAAATCTTAATGATATACGGATTGAGCTTACTCCCCTTCTTCTAGCCATTATGGGCGGAGGATAATGGTGGCCCGGGGGTGCCCCGGACCGAAAGTTGTTTAACGTCAAACAACCATGACATTATTATTGTAGCAAAACTATTTTCTTCATTACTCATTTTAACCCACTCATTTTTGAAACGTTAACCAACTCGTTCATAATTCGTTTTACACTCATTTTTTAAACCAGTAATCTAAACCTCTAGCGGAGAAGTTCTTTGTATTTCCATAACAGAAATTTGAAGATGGATGATGCACATGACTAGATGTTTTATCTATTAAACAGAAATTCAAGAAAGATTTACTAATAAATTCAAACAATCAGAAATTTGACATACTAAACAGTCTTTTATGATCACATATTGCAAATTCCAGACATGTTTTTCATCATAGCAAGCTTTTAAGCTCATAAGATGTTATTAGACTTTCAATTTTAGGTCTTACACAACTATATCAAAATCAGAATAAACCGACTAGACAACGAACCAGTGACCAATGAACTACTTGGGTATTTATAAATCATTAAAATTCGAACAAACTTTCTAAACTAAAGCAAGTTTGTCGGGTCGGGTTTCAACAGTTGACAGTTTCACGATTCAGTTTGGTTTGGAACCGACCATTTTAACACTTACTAACATTATTATTTTCTCAATATGTAACTATGTACATGTATTATAGCATATATTAATACAATTTAGTCATTTTTTCTACATGTAACTATGTATATCTAACCTAGTACCTTGGGTTCGCGGTCTTGGAGGGTCCGAACCCGAGGTTGCTCACCCCTATGGAGGCATCGTATGTGGTGAAGGACAAACGATACGAAGAACATGTTTACGAGTGTGCAACAAACAGACCAAAATCACGCCCAACCCGAAACTAAACACAGAATATACTAAAGGCTATGACCAACCTGGGTTGGGCCAGGCCCGGCCCAAAAATGTTGGGCCTAGCTTTCTTTAACCCAATTTATTACCTGATCTTCCTTTTGACTGCTTATTTACATTCAAACCAAAATTATGCAAAATGATTGAAGATGGATGATGCACATAACTAGAACAATATTCATAGTGGAATCAGTTCATAAAGGTTTGCTACCAAATTCAAACAAAAAACATCCAGAAACAAACACATATTTAAACACTCAAATCAAACATTCAAACACACTAAAAAGTAAAAACCCTAATCTTCTTTCTTACCACAAACAAACTGCAGCCTCCATTCAGTAACGATTCCCAGAAATCAAAACCCTCCCAATCTCAAAACTCACGAACGCATCAATAGCCGCATACTGCACCTGAACCGGAGTAAGACACTTGTTATCCCAACCACTCATCGTAACATCTCTCGGTTTGTTTATCTCCCACCCTAAAACCATACTCGCCAGTTGCTTCAACCCAGCATTCTTAAACTCCATCCCACCGTACGCATACGCAGCCACACTCCTCAAATCCACCCTCTTCGCAACCACCAAACCAAGTTTCTGCACGTCATTTTCAATGCCTACTCCAACAAACGTGTAGGAAGGGTTACCAAGGAAGTTAATGAGAGATTGTGGGATGGATGAGGAGTTTAGGATTTGAAAAATGAGGCAGTGGTTTCCGACGCATAGTTGGAGGGTGGCGATGGGGTTTTGGTGGTTTGGGGTTTGGTTAGGACGCCACTCGACGTCGAGGCCGACGATGAGGGAGTGGAGATGGTGGCGGTGGGTGTGGTGGATGGTGGAGATCCATGTGTCGACGAAGGATGGTGTGTCGGTGACTAGGGTTTCGATGGTGTGGTTGAAGAATTTGAGGAGGTAGACGTTGTGGGTGTTGTTGTTGGGGTGGTTGTGAATGAACTGGCTGATCGACGTCGCCATTGTTGTGGAGGCGCGTGGTGGTGGTGGTGGTGTGTGTTCAGGGTTTTGTAGAATGGAATGTGTGTAGAAGGATATGAGAAGAATCCGTTGTATATAGACGGGTGTTTTGCTTCATCCACTCGCCTTACAAGCGCGTACATCACAGATAGTTTTTTTTTTTTTTTTTTCCCAACACCGGTTTTCAGAAATTTTGTTTTTTTCATCACGGAAAGTTTTTTTCATTTATTTATTAAGCCTGAGCTCGAGTTTGGCATTTGAAGCTTGTCAGGCTCGCTAAGCCTTATCGAGCCTTACATAAAGTTGTCTAGCAAAGGAGCCGAATCGAGCTTTTTAAACTTTCTTACGAGACGAGCCCGAACTTAAAAAATAAGCTTGTTAGTACCTTGGGTTCGCGGTCCTGGAGGGTCCGAACCCGAGGTTGCTCATCCCTTCGTCATCTATGGAGGCATCGTACGTGGTGACGGACGAACAATACGACGACCATGTTTACGAGTGTGCAACAAACAGACCAAAATCACGCCCAACCCGAAACTAAAACACAAAATATTCTAAATGCTATGATAAACCTGGGTTGGGCCAGGCCCAAAATTGTTGGGCCTAGCTTTCTTTAACCCAATTTATTACCTGATCTGTCCCTAGATATATAAGAACCATTCAAACCAAAATTATGCAAAAGAGGAATTAACACAACAGCAAAATGACTGAAGATGACTAGAACAATATTCAAAGTGGAATTAGTTCATAAAGGTTTGCTACCAAATTCAAATAAAAAACATCCGGAAACAAACACATATTTAAGTTTTAACACACCAAACACTCAAATCAAATATTAAACACACTAAAAGGTAAAAACCCTAATCTTCTTTCTTACCACAAACAAACAGTAACCTCCAATCATCAGTAACGATTCCCAGAAATCAAAACCCTCCCAATCTCAAAACTCACAAACGCATCAATAGCCGCATACTGCACCTGAACCGGAGTAAGACACTTATTATCCCAACCACTCATCGTAACATCTTTCGGTTTGTTTATCTCCCACCCTAAAACCATACTCGCCAGTTGCTTCAACCCAGCATTCTTAAACTCCATCCCACCGTACGCATACGCAGCCACACTCCTCAAATCCACCCTCTTCGCAACCACCAAACCAAGTTTCTCCACATCATTTTCAATGCCTACCCCAACAAACGTGTAGGAAGGGTTACCAAGGAAGTTAATGAGAGATTGTGGGATGGATGGGGAGTTTAGGATTTGAAAAATGAGGCAGTGGTTTCCGACGCATAGTTGGAGGGTGGCGATGGGGTTTTGGTGGTTTGGGGTTTGGTTGGGACGCCACTCGACGTCGAGGCCGATGATGAGGGAGTGGAGATGGTGGCGGTGGGTGTGGTGGATGGTGGAGATCCATGTGTCGACGTAGGATGGTGTGTCGGTGACTAGGGTTTCGATGGTGTGGTTGAAGAGTGTGAGGCGGTAGACGGTGTGGGTGTTGTTGTTGTTGGGGTGGTTGTGAATGAACTGGCTGATCGACGTCGCCATTGTTGTGGAGGCGCGTGGTGGTGGTGGTGGTGGTGGTGTGTTAAGAGGGTTTTGAAGAAGATGGAATGTGTGTAGAAGAATATGAGAAGAATCCGTTGTATATAGACGGGTGCTTTGCTTCATCCACTCGCCTTACAAGCGCGTACATCACGGATAGTTTTTTTTTTTTTCTCTTTTTCTCAACACCGGTTTTTAGAAATTTTGTTTTTTTTACGACGGAAAGGTCTTTTCTTCAACACCGGTTTCAACAAGGGGTGCAAACGAGCCGGCTCAAGATCGGTTTGAGAAAAAACTTGAAATAAGCGGAGTCTAAAATAAAGCTCGCTTATTTATTGAGCCTGAACTCAAGTCTGGTATGTGAAGCTTGTTAGGTTCGCCAAGCCATATCGAGTCTTAGTGTTATACTACTTTTTATTAATATTTAGGGTTCTTGAAAGAAAGTAATGACGTCACTAATTTTCGGAAAGTTCAGGGTAAAATAAGGTGGTAGCGTAGGATTTGTGGAAATCTTAGGGGATTGAAGTGTAAGAAAGGAGCGTCCCTCTCACTTTTACTTTTTTCAGAGCTCATTTTATTGGTGTTATTTATTCGGCTTAAAAGGATTAAACTGAAAAGCGATCAAATTGGAAACGTTTAAACCGAACTGAACAACATATTTGATTTTTGGTTTGGTTTAAGGATGAAAACAAATTGGGTTTTCCGGTTTCAGAATCCATTCGAATTGAATGCGATGTATATCAGATAATGGTTATTTAAGTTTTGTAGGTTAGACAATTCCAGTTATAACTTTAGCACAATCCAATCTACTTGAATTCGGTTCTTGGTTTGATTTTAAACATTCTGAGTTTGGTCCAGTTTTAAATAAAAAAGTTCAAACAGAAATCCGAAGAGAACAATTCATGGTTATCACCTACATGAGTAGTAAAGAAGATTGAAGAAATCATCGAGAGAAAGCAATACCAAACGGACAATTAAAGATCAAGACACGAAAAGGATTTTTGACTTACCAAACCATCCTTGGATGTTATGAGGTTAGCATCACGAGACAAAGTGTTGCGGCCAACAAATGTGATTAACGGTGCAACATATATGATCTAATTCAATGACTTATGAGATGATACCAATTCCAATATTGTGATATTCCTTTGAGATGTGATACTTTTAAGATAAACAGCGTCAGTGATGATGCTTTAAAACATCATTTAATGTTTTGTGGGTTACTCCATTGTCACCTCCAAACGTTCACCTTCTTCCTTTTGCAAGGTATGACTTGATGTTAGTATCGAAGAGTAGAGAAATTTACACACATGTTGCGTAGACTATTAGGCCATGTGTAGTAGGGCTTTATGATAGTGCCCCTTCCTTGGGGGTTATGTGACATATAGTATCAGGCTCTCCTTTCAAGATCAAGCTCCTCACCAGGCGTTTTTAAAATCATGCTGACTTCCTTTTTCTGAAGATCACGCCCAGGAGGCGGTGTACGGAGCATTATGGGGTGTTATCTTTGCCATGTGTGCACAATTTCACGCCCAATCACACTACCACTACACATGATCTTAGTCATTTACTTGTCTATTGGCTTCTTTGTTTCTATTTTCTTGTTTAATTTAGCCATTAACTTGTTTGTTGCCGGTTTCCGTTCTCTTGTTTGGTGGTAACATATATGCAATTCTGTAATTATCTCTCTTCATTTACAAAGATTTTTTGCTTAATTGCTTATAGTCATCTCTCTTCATTCACAAATTTTTTTTTCTTAATGTTTGAACTAGTGGCAGAATTAGACCTTTTTAGTTAGCTGGTCGCAGTATAAGTTAACCGAATAATTCATTAACTGGTTAATGCATGGCCTAGTTACCCACAATTCTAACAAATCAGTGTTTTCTCATAGGGGTGCTAAACGGATCGTGTTCGCGGGTTGGCGGGGTTCAACCCGACCCGAACCCGAAAATTTTACATGAACCCGAACCCGACCCGAACCCGAAAATCGTATCATACACATGAACCCGAACACGACCCGAAGTTTCATGGGTTGACCCGAACACGACCCGTTTAACCTGAATTTTTTAATTTTTTTTTTCTGAAATTTATATATTAAAATTACAATTTACTTAAAAACACAAATGTATATAATAATATAATATTTAAATTATAAAATCTATGTTAATTTCTCTTTTTAAGTTATAATCATAGCATAAAATACACACCCCATTTAATTTATAACATAAAAAATATTGTAAAAAATATAAAATAGTATAAATGTGTTAAACGGGTCAACCCGCCAACCCGACCAGGTTGACCCGAACCCGACCCGTTAACCTAAACGGGTTTGCGGGTTCATCCCGAAATTGACCCGAACCCGTTTAGACTAAACCTAAATCCGCGAATTTCATGTTAGGTTCGTGTCGGGTTTTCGGGTCGTGTCAGAAATTCACACCCCTATTTTCTCAACCCTTTTATAATTGTTATCGCTATTAGTATTTAATAAATATAATGAAATTTTAATGCTTAGTTTTAGCTCTTTTACTAAATTACCTTAAATTGACATCTTTACATAATAAAGAAAACATCTTTATACGTGATAAACTTTATAGAGATTGAAATCTTTTTTTTATAAAATAGATCACTAAAAATGGTAAAAGTAAAAAAAAAATAGGGTGTTTGCTTTAGTTTCACAAAATTGAAGAGAGAATACAATCCACAATTTTGTTTTATTCACTAGTGAGACACACATGCACTACCTAAACCAAGACGTTTTGATTTAAGTATCAAAATAGCAAAAAAGCAACAGTATGCAACAGTCCATCATCACGACATGAAATTTCAGTGACCATGCCATACGCATGTCGGGTGGGTGGATAGACTCCTAGAACCACTGTTCCCTCTGAATTAAAGTTTTTACAGGGGTGATCGACCGCCGCGAGCCACGTAGGCTGCCCACACGCTAGCGAACACCGCATAACCGCAATGCGGTCAAGCCAGTGCTAGCACGCAGTGGCGGACTTGTAGTTGTTACGGGCGTAGCCCGGGCTACGGCTCAAGTTTTTAATAGTAGTGTAAATTTTATTTTATTTTTTTCGATTTTTATACATAGGACACCCCTGAATAAGTACGAGTACACCCCTCAAATTTTTTTTACAAAATAATAAGCCTAGTTGGTAAGCCCAAATATGTAAATAATAGCACATTAGGTAAGCCCAAATAACTAAATAATAGCCCAAGATTGAATGATTATTGATTTGGGCGGAATGTTGGATATCAAACATCAACTCCAATTCTCCATACTCCAATAGTCAGATCATTGAACGAACGAACAGAAAAGAGGAAACTTCGAACGAACATAATTGGACTTCGGCAGATCATTGAACGAACAGACGGACTCGACTCCAAAAGCGAACGAACAGAAATACTGAAATACAGAATCCCGCACTTGAACTTCGGCAGGTTTGTTCGATTTTGAACAGAAAATACAGGTTTGTTTCGATTTCGAACAAATTGTTTGATTGATAATTGTTACTTGTTAGTTTGATGAACTACAGAAGTCAGAAGATCATCTTTGAATCGAAATCGAAGTTCGAACAAAATTGGCAACCGTTGAAAGATGTTTTTCGAAATTGAAGCTTGTCAAGACGTTGAACATAATTGGCAACCGTTGAAAGATGTTTTACGAAATTGAAGCTTGTCAAGACGGATTTACGCAATCGAATGGGCCAAGAATTTTTGAACAATGCTATGGTTTGTGCGGTCGAAAATGATTTTTTATGTGAAGTAAAAGAGGACGATGTGATGGAACGATTTCAAGCTATGAAAAAGAGGAAAAATCTATTAGGTAATTGTTTTACTTTATTTATTTATTATCGTTTTTTTTAATATTGTATGATTGCACGATAAAAAAATTTTTAGGATACCCCTGAGTTGATGTTCTAGTTCCGCCACTGCTAGCACGAGTGGCCAGCGTGAGGGTGGTAGCGAACAGGGGCGGACATACATATAGCCCAAGGTGGGCGGGCGCACCCCCGGGAAAAAAATTTAGTGCTATTTTCCGTTGAAAATCCCGTCTGCACCCCTTGGATTTTTTTGTCCGCACCCCTTGAATTTTTTCATCCGCACCCCTTGGAATTTTTCGTCCACACACCTTAGGTAAAAAATGTTTTCGATTTATATTTTAAATTTTTTTAGTAAACTCTAATTAAAAAAACTACCTAAATTATATAAACTTATACTACCTAACTTAACCCAAATACCCAATACCTTAACCCACTATTTCATTAAACATAATTAGCCCACTAATTACTAGCCCAGTAACCAAACTCAACCTAAGTTCAAACTATAATAATTAAAATAAGCCCAATAGTCCCTTAGAATTCATCCTGCCCTCCCTCTCTTGGGTCGTCTCCTACCAGCGATCATCAACCACAACAGCAACCACAACAGCACGTCATCAGCAAACGCGAACCACCGCCGTCCGACAACAAAGGGTAACAAAATTCTTAAATAGGTTTGGAATTTCATGTGTTTTGACGTTGTTTATGATTGTTTAGATGATTTTTAGGGTGATTACACTCGATTTCTAGGGTTGAAAATTAAAATTGAAACATTATTTTATGGAGCGATGAACTTATGCATCAATTTGTTTGTGATAGGAACCATGAGTAGGGACGTTATGGCGCAATTTCTTTTGTTTTACATGACCCGATCCGACCCGATACGAACCGATTTTTTTACTTATATACCTAGGGGCTAAAATTTTTAAAAATGTTTCGCACCCCTATGAAAAAATTCCTGGGTCCGCCAACCACCCAACACGACCAGTTCTGTTTGTTGTTCCAAAAACCGTTAATGGTGTTTAGACCTAAAAATTTGTGGATACACAGCAAATTGCCACAAAAGAATCAACAAATCCAAACACAACAAATCATTAGCAAAAAAAGAACGAACATAAATGAATCTGAACCAAATTTTGCCAAAAACCAACATTCAACTAAAGCAAATCAACAGTTCCAAATCCTAAACAGGATCTTCTTGTAAACACAAACCCTAAACCATAACATATAAAACAGTAAAATTAACATAACAACCATAACATATAAAACATTAAAATCAACATTACAAACCCGCCCACCCTAGCATCAGTTAATTGTAATTTCCAGAGATCAAAACCTTACCGATCTCAAAACTCAAAAACGCATCAACACAAGCATACTGCACCTGAGCCGGTTTCAACCACTGTTGATCCCACTTACTCATCGTAACCCATTTCGGCTTATTAACCTCTTTTCCAAGCACCCGTTCCGCCAAACTCTTAATCCCACCATTCTTCAACTCCCACTCACCGTACGCCTCCGCCGCTAACGTACGCAGATCTTCCATCCTCTCAACCCCAAGGTTATAATCATCAACCAACTTCTCAACATCGCTCTCAATCCCAACCCCTGTGAACGTATAGTTAGGGTTTCTTAAAAAGTTTACGAGAGATTGTGGGATGGAAGGGGCGTGAAGGAGTTGAAAGATCAGGCAACGGCGTCCAACGCAGAGTTGGAGGGTGGCTACGGGGTTTTGGATGTTGCGGTTGAAGCTAGGGCGCCACTCGATGTCGAGACCGACGACGAGGGAGTGGAGACGGTGGCGGTGGATGCGTTCGATGTCGGAGATCCACATGTCGACGTAGGAAGGGGTGTGTGTGACTAGGGTTAAGATGGTGTCGTTGGAGAATGTGACGTCGAAGTAGTCGTGTGTGTTGTAGGGGACTTGGTGATTGGAGATGCTTATCGCCATGGTTGTGAAGGGGGTTAGGTGGTTACTTTGTGTGTGTGAGAAACTGAAATTGTTGAAGATGATGGGAATATTTGTAGAGAAGAAAGGAAACTTTGCTTAATCCACTATTTTTTTGCTTAATCCACTCTCTTTTTCAAATTTTATTAGTTACTAGGTTATCACCCGGGAACTTCCCGGATAGGAAATTTTGATTTACATTAATTATAAGTTTATAAATAAAATAAATACAAACAGAGTGATATATTACTGTTAACGTTAAATAACTGATAACTTGATAACATGATTTTTTTCAATGATTAGTCTCCAACCTTAGCAACTTTTCTTTGCTCAATTTGACTGGTCCATGCACCCATTGTTTCCAAGTTACTGCTGACTGCAAGAAACATCAACAAGCCTTAGAGACCAAAAAATACAACACCATAGGGACCTCCATGTACTTTTAAAAAGCTAGGGACTAAATCCAAAATTCTGGTTAACCACAGGGACTATCATGTACTTTACTCTAGCCTTTTTAATGCACACAACCTCCTAAACCGTTTAATCTAAAAAAACTTCTTATTACTATTATTATTGCAGGCAGATATTGTTGATCATAGAAAACGTGCAACTGTTTTTAGTTGGATAAAAGGCCTAGTTTCTGCATCACATGTCGTCGGAAATCTCCTAGCACGTTTTCTTCCAGAAGAGTACATTTTCGAAGTACAGTTATATTTAATAATACACAGTTTTTAGTTTTCTTACAATTTTTCTGATTATAATTACTTCTGATTCAGGTTTCAATAGCTTTGTTAATCTTCTGTCCAGTTTATATGGCGTTCTTTCTCATTGAAACGGTTAAATCAACTCCAAAGCTGGATCAACATTCATCTTATTTGAATAAAGCACTCACGGTTGTACAAGAACGTTATATTGTTAATATGCTGTAACTATCGTGTTAAACACGTATGCGGATTTCAAGATTCACCATTGTGGTAGTTACTCTTTTGCTGTTCTTTCGAGCTGATTCTAACATGAGCCTTTTTTTGTTTTAGTCCGACTTTGAGGAGCATTTCAGTTATTTCTTTCTTTTATGAATTGGGAATGTCGGGAATCAGCACTGTGTTACTGGTATGTTCTATTTTTATATATGTGAATTTATTTTTCTTCTTGTTAAGTTACATTTATCTTATATTGAATATATAAGTGATATTAGGTGTGTGTATTTGACCTGTTTACTTTTAAATTGGTCAACTTTGGATGTCAACGAAAGTCAACGCAGTCCGTTTTTGGATTTTGAACTTGTTCAACGTATCTTTACAATTTTGGGCGTATATATAGCCTATGAAACGGTACCAAAAAGGTGGTTATACCCCTTCGTTTGGGGTACCAGAAAACCGTCATAACCGCTAAATAACAGCCGTTGACTTTTGTTTTCTGCCTTTGGACCATTTATCTAATAATAAATACATAATAAACATAACCTAAGTCTAGATTACATTCAAATAATTATCACTGAAATAATATTATGTTTTATAATCATACGCATTCTAACCCGGAGGTGGCGGATTCGAGTCTTGCTCGTTCCCAATGCCCCTACGGTAGCGGATTTACCCCCAGACTCAGGCTTGCTGGGTGGCGGTCTGCGAGGTGGGATCACCTTGGCGGTTGGGAGGACCGTGGATTTTAAATTATCATTGTAAACAACATAAATATGCAAAACCTTTCAATAAAGAGAACAGTGGAAGAGTAACCTTTCAAAATCGTGCCCTAAAACACATATAATAGACTAACATGTTATCAGGATCAACATAAATATGCAAAACTTTCTAATAAACAGAACAGTGGAAGAGTAATCTTTGAAAATCATGCCCTAAAACACATATAATAGACTAACATGTAATCAGAAACAACAAATTTTACAATCAATTCAACACTGATAGTTTATAAAACAGGTCCATTACCCTAACAGCTTCAACAAACAGTTCAATTCAAACATAACATTTAAGTGAAACGTGAGATTCACAAACCTAATTTCTTCAAACAATAGCAAAGCTTCCTTCAATAACCAACACCCTACACATATACCTCACAAATTCAGAGAGAAAGTAACATACAGAAGGGTTGCTTTGAGTTTTTTTAACCATATCTTCTCGCTGCAAATGGTTCATAGCTTCTCGCTGCAAACGAAGACGGAAGGTAGCGTATTCCCTCACGGTGGTGGGAGGAAGCCAAATTCAAAGAGTGATCCGTGTGAATGTTTCTATATACCGTCGGATTAGGTTTATAAATTGAGCACCACCGTAGGATTTGTGTTTCTTGAATAAGATTTGGAATTTTCTGTAAATATGGGTTCTGTATGATATGTGTTTCAGAGAGAAAGTAATATACAGAGGGTTGTTTTCAGTTTTCAACAGAGAAGAAACAGAGAGGAGAAGAGGAGGAAGAGGAAGGGGAAAGGGAAAAATGGTAGGGGGTGCAGGGTTTTGGCATTTTGTGTATGTAGAGGAGAGAGAAAGAGATATTAATGTGAGACAGGTTTGAAAGAGACGTTACCAAATTTTGACCTTTCTTTAACGAAACATAAAAAAATTAAAAATCTCACAAAATTACACATAAGATTATACTAACGTGGAGGGGCTAGAATTTTGACAAATAGGATTGTCAGACTTTTGCTTTATTATAGATAGAGATTAAAGACGGATTTTTTTTTAAAATTATATATAACTAGATGTTGATCCGCCGCGATGCGCGGGGTATTTCTTGATAACATGTACAAAACGATGTAATAAAAAACCACAAGTAGCCATCAGCTAACATTGCGAATGAAGATTGCTGTATAGCTCAGATTTTCAAATATACTTCTAGATGACATCCTTTACACAAAAATAACAGTACTCCATATTGCTCGCAAAAGCAAACAGGTCTGATTATGTTTTGTAGCCTAATCCTTTAGTGTTCCTTGTATTCCAGAAAGCATGAGTCGGGTTGGTTTTTGGGTACGAAAACTGTTCAAGCAAGCAAACGATCCTGCCGGTTTGGGTATCTTAAGCTTTAGTGTTGCAATAAACATAACAAAATTTCAGTCTGCAGTCACTTTCAGTTTCATTTAAGAAAAAAATGTTTTGCTAATATAGTCAGTCTCTCACTCTTATGCTTCTAAGAGAATAGTTTATATAAAAAATAGGCTTTTCATATACAACAGTAAGTAAACAAACAGAAGCAGTTGCGTACTTTACAACACCAAACTTTCCTTTAATTGTTATGTGTGTCTATCTCTATTTCAGAATGCAATTTAACCTAAAATTAATAATAAGCAACATATATGTGGGAAAAAGTTTGCAAGAAGCATTATTTCTACTCGGTATTCTAATCTGGTGGTGGAAAATGCTTACTTTTCTTTCATCGGTTCTAGTGTCCATCAACTTAATTACGAATATTTCAGTTTGGGTCCAGTATTCTAGTCTAGCAGTGAGAAAACCTTGCTTTTCTTTCATCGCTTAGTTTCAAGTCATAAAAAATCTGGAAATAAGTTAATACATGAGACCTAGGGTGGACGGATTGACGCACAAGGAAGCACATGGGTAAAAAGATGGCGCAATATCTGCGGAAATACTGTCGCATGCGGTCAGTACGAACCACAAATGTAATTTGGTTTCTCCTTATAACAGCAAATGGGTTATAAAGACATCAGCTTCTTCAACATCACATTACCTTATTAAGAGCCCAAAGTTAAAAAAAATAAGTGAATTCGTTAAAAATTTTCCCATGATTCTTCCTAATGAACAATCGAAGTTGTAAAGAGTAACCTAAGTTGTGAAATCATACCTGCTAGAGTCCTAATCACCTGACGAAAGGCTTCGATTTGTTGGTGGTTGGGTTTAGGGCGTCAATTTTGAGCAGAGCTGTGTTCATTGGTGTTGCTAGATCGGCTTCTTTGACACAAAAGCAAAAAAAAATATCATTTGTTAAAACAACTCTTCGTGAACAACCAATTAACAATCCTTCGTGAGCAACGAATTTGAAATGAGTAACCTAAATTGTGAAAGCGTACCTGCTGAAGCCCTATCGCCTTACAAAAGCCTTCGATTTGGTGGTGGTTATGTCGCCGACGTCGTCGATTTTGGGTGGAGAGGTATTGGTCGTTGTTGCTAGACAACGTTGTTTCGTAAAAGGAGTTTGAGGGGGGATGTCGCCGGCAAAGTATGTTCCTTATACCAAGAAGATGGCAGAACCGTAATTAACATTCAGTTTTTGTCCCAAACTTATACTGTTCCTAGAGTTTTTACTGGTCTACCTTCAACATTCCTCCTAATTTCAGACTATTGTCACCCGTTCTAGCCAAACGACTATCGCGACGCCGTCTTCCACTATCATCGCCGACAGCAGCCTGGTCTTTGTAGTAGGTGTCGCTGCTACAAAGTAACCGATGATTTTAGTACAGGGTAGTTGAATACGTACCGAACGCTGTGCTTACAAATGGTTTTATTTTGCATACCATATCTACAATATCGTATATTAACCTGCTTCTCATCTTCTACGTATGTCTGTGAAGTCTCCAGCTGAAAGTGGACGTCTTTTCAATCTCCATGTGTGTTCACTGGTTTTGCAGCTGTACAAAAAGAATAAAGTGGTTTTATTGGTAAAAAAAAAAAGAACATGCACTGAAATTATTGGTAGACAGAGCATACTAAAGTAAATTTTATTAAAAGACAATTGCAGCAATAATAAACATATTAAAACAGCAAAAACAATACGTATAGGATAAATGATGTGTTAAAATAACCTGATTATTTCTGATCAGATGCATCAATTCAGAAAAGACAACATTTTTTGTTGTCTCAGCAGAATTGTAGTCATCGGAAGTAATTAGTATTTTAAGTGAATTTGGTGATGTAGCACGTGAAAGGGCAACATATAATTGGCCATGAGTAAATACTGGTTGTGGAAGATAGATACCAATTTTTTTGAGAGACTGGCCTTGGCTTTTATTTATTGTCATAGCGTAACAAATTTTTAATGGAAATTGGCGCCTGGTAAAGACAAATGGCATATCGTTATCGTTTTGAACAAATTTTATTCTAGGTATATATACGCGGCGGCCAGTTGAAGTACCAGTTATTACATATGCTTCAATTATTCTAGGCAATAATTGCGATACTAATAGTCGTGTCCCATTGCATAGACCTAATGTTTGATTTATATTTCGAAGTAACATAACAGGAGTATTAACTTTTAAATTAAGCTTATGAGGGGGAATGTTAGGAAAACTTAGCTCGTTCAAGTATTCTTGTGGGTATAAAGTTTCACAGTCAGCGGCATTTTGCATATGAGGTACCATGCTATCATGACTGATGTATGTCCTGCTTTCACCGGGAATCATATTTAAGATGATATTATTTATTTGATCAGCTGTATCATTCTTTGGGCACACAATTGCTCTATTTGACAAATTTTCAGCACATGGATTAGCAAGTATTGAATCATCATACACAAAGCGGATGAGAGATTGGAGAGCGTCTTCATTTGGCGTAATTAGGAATCGTGATGGTATGTGAACAATTCTTGTATTTAATGGATCTTCTGTATCAGGTTCTCCTATTAAGCCATCACCAATAAAAAGTAACCATGAAGCAAATTCACCGGAGGCTTGTGCTGAATCTGTGTTATCAGTTAAATCTTTTAGACGCATGTTTTCAGACAATGTGTAACGTGTGAAAAATGGCCATAAATAAGACTTTGGTAATGTTGAATCAATGATCTCTGAACGTGTACTCCTAGGTTTGACTGGCAATGTCTGACGAAAATCGCTACCAAGAAGTATAGATTTACCACCAAATAGACGTGTCTCATCTTCAAGAATATCTTTCAGAGTTCTATCCAAACATTCAAGACACCGGCGATCACTCATTGGAGCCTCATCCCAGATTATAAGTGCAGTCTGTTTCAAGAGCTCAGCAAGTTAAGTATTTTTTTTTTAATATTGCAGTTAGACTTGTCCGTTAAATTTGTAGGTATGTGAAACCTTGAGTGTGCTGTCCTGCCCGAGGGTAATAAGAGAGACGCAATCCCGGAAGCTGTAACCGCTAACACGATTTTTCCAATGGATCTAAAGAAAGATATTATTGTAGTCCACAAGAAGGTTTTCCCGGTTCCACCATGCCCATAAACAAATATTAACACCTGTGATTCAGTAGTTGTTGAATCCTTGACGACATTGTAGACCTGAAGCTGGTTCGCATTGAGTAATGAATGCATTTCACAATGCTGTGAGGCTAGTGCAGCTCTATTGTAGCTTGTCTCTTCCATTAGAAGCCGGTTCCTTAAAGTTGCAAGAATTGTTGTAGGAGGTAATGGAAGACCAAAATCTTTAAGTGATTTAGATGGAGTAGCAGAGTTTAACAGTCTTTCTATTTCTAGAAGCAAATGTTGTTGTAAATCATCATCATTTACATGGAAATCAGGATTCGACGAAGCAGAATTAAGAGCTAGAAGCATATCATCAGCCATCTTTCTCCACTCAGATTCCCATAAAGTTAAAGGTTGGCTTACTTCACAAAAAAGAAGCATATGGCAGAATAGGGATCGCAATTCGGAAGATGTGGCCCAGGTAGAAGCTTCGGCAAAAGCTGTTTGCCACTCTCTATCATCACCCGTTAAACCCAGCGCATCACATGCTGCACGAAAGGTTGTATAAGTGATGTTTGAGACCGTACGAATGTCATCGAATGACTTACAACCTTTTTGATGAGAAAGCAACGTGCGCAAATAAAAGAGTTCACCAGAAGTTGGGTGAACATACACAAGACGGCCAATTGCGCCTGTTCTCATTTGAGCTCTGTGAATCCAACATTTTGCGGAAACATCCCAACGATATCTAGAAGGATAGTTGGTATAAGTAAGATCCCGTCCATTTGAATCCGCATTATTGCTAGACAACCACTCGGTTAAAGTCGTTTTTCCAAACGATGGATTGTTGATAATAGACTGAAGATTGTGATTATCTCTAAACGTCACATTCTGCATATTTTCCAAATGAACTGCAAGGATTTGAACAGCCGGTTGTCTTTCGTGAATAGGGAAATTCAAAATTCTCCATGATGCCTCATGCGGGCAAATAAATCTTCCATCCAAAAAATTAATTATCTCATTGACTACAGGAGGCTCATGGGTTGATGTTGAAGCAGAGTTTTGGTGAGCTCTGTAGATTGCAAATCTAACACGGTCTGCTCCTTTTGAGATGTACTTAAAAAGGTATTTGATCATCATGTTCCAGCCACAGTACTCTACGTTTATATGCGCATTAAAACGGCTACATAATCGTTTGTTGTAAGGAACAACGTAACCGTTATCAATTTGGTTGCCATTTCTCAATGTGTGATGTTGGCCTTGAAGCCTTTTATAATGAGCATACCCAGCCTTATCAAATCGGGTTTCGGACTGAAAAGGCTTTGGAAACCGCTTTGAACATTGACCTTCGTGCATACAAGGACTATTAGGATTTAATAGTCCACAAGGGCCATGGATCATGCACTCCGTAATTGTTTTATACAGAGAGAATTCTGTACAAGGATCAGGAAACTGAGCTGTCACATATGAGTCAATGTCAGAAGCATCTTGTATTTTATACGGATCTGTAACCCAAAGAAGAGTATGACAATGTGGCAATCCTCTTTTTTGAAACTCAATAGTATACAAATCTGTAAAAATAACAACAAAGAACAATGTTACATCACAGATTCTAAAAGGATTAACGAAAGGTAAAACAAAGACATGAGGAATACTAACATGCTGCTACATCACCAAACGTTTTATCTTCTTTCATAAATTTGACGAATTTAATAACCTTCATCTGAAAAACGCGGGATATGATATCTGGCCGATCTTCAGCATGCAAACAGTTAACCTTATTGAGATGCCTAGCAATCTCCGGCCACTTAACATTACACGTAAATGTTATAAAGTACTGCGGATTACCATGGACTCTACAAATTGCAAGTGCATCTTGATAATGTTTATACATATACCTTGGACCGCCTGTGAATGATGAAGGCAAAAATATTCTTTTACCTATCGACCGAGAATCTGTATCTCCTCTTGAAAGAGCATCGTACATGCCGGCAACATACTCGGAACGAAACAGATTTTGGTTTGTATTTATATAATCTAAGCGACTTTGTTCTATACATGTGTATGCATCAACTAAGTACTGCTGGAAGAGCCTACCACCCTTTAAGAGAAGAGAGTACACACCAGCACGATCATGAATCTGATAGCTATAGTACATGTTTACTATAAGGTTTTTATCTCGTGAAGCGGCTGGAAGGCGTAGACGAAGTCTAGGGGACCAACCCTGCTCACCGAAAGGGAAAAGCAGCGGATACTGCAATGGCATATAAGATGGGTGGAGTTTGCTCACCCTTTGAGCTGTACCATTCTTTTTATGAAGAATGATGTCGTACGTGTCACACCCCCCAAAATCCACCTGCGGAGTATCACCGCTTGGGAGCGTGACTGACCAGGATCAAGCCACCAATCATATTGAACATGTAGTTAAATAGTAAAAGTTATCCATCAATACGAAAGGTGTTTATCAAAACCAACATAAGTAAATGTAGCGGAAGCATTAATGTAAAACCCAACATAAGTATTAATGTTTGAAACGTCATAAGTGTTTCATAAGTAATCACGATCCATTTGTCCACAACGACCCGCTCCTCCTTGTGCAAGCTCCATTAGTACCTAAGGTCCTGCAAGGCATGCAACAGAGAGTCAACAACTAGTTGAGCGAGTTCACAGAAAGTAAATGCGTAATAGTAAGTTCATGAGTATCAGGTGGCTCTACTGGGCCAATATAGGTTTCTTTTGGTGGGGGCTTCCCATGTTATTAATCCACTAGACTATGCGTAACCATAAGTGTTCTTCACAACCGAGAACAGTAGTGCGTATGGGGTTTACGTAGGTTTTACGTAAGTATCCTTCACAACCGAGGATAGGAGTACGCGGGGGTTTACGTAGGTTTTACGTAAGTATCCTTCACAATCCGAGGATAGTAATTCGTATAAGTATCCTTCACATCCGAGGATAGTGATATGTATAAGTATCCTTCACAACCGAGGATAGTAGTAAGTATATGTTCACGTAGATTGCACGTGTGTGTCCTGCACAACCGAGGACGATGGTATGGTAGTCTAGTAATGGTATTCGTATGAATCTATACAACCTTATCCTTTTAATCCCATTCCCAACACCCCGGGAATCCCATGCCTTGGTAAGAGTATGAACTCACCTTGGGTAGCTCGGCAGATACACACAAAAGGGGTTTTCTTGAACTAAAGGTGGTCAACCACGTCCTAACAGGGTTACCATACAAGTCAGGTTTTGACTTAAAGTAATACACGTATGAATCATAGCAAACACGTATTGCACGTAAACAGTCAAGAGTAGCAATAATCCTACTTGTGCGTTTTGAATTATAAACCCGAAAGTATTCGGCCCAACATGTTGTGCGATCCACAACATGTTGTGCGATCCAACATAACCCGGCCCAATTATATAGCAGTCCAACAGATATACATATGGCCCAATACATAACATGCAAAAGTGACTTGTGCGGTCCGGGTTGGGTTGTGCGACTGACCTTGGGCTTGTTCGGCCTGATCAGCATAACAACAACCCAACTTGTGCGATCCAGTATGATTTGTACGATCGGAGGGGTTGTGCGATTGACAAGGCTTGTGCGACTATGCACCTTGTGCGAGTGGGCCTCTTGTGCGACTCACATCCTACCCGGCCCAAATGTGTTGCACGATTACCCAGTGTGTTCGGCCCATATACACAAAGGCCCCAAGTGCTTTGTGCGATTCAACCATATTGTGCGACTGGCTTGTGTTGTGCGATCCGTGTGTGTTTGGAAACCTTATGAATCAGTCATAAGATCCCGTAATTTTAGTAAGTCGGTTACAACAATTAAATGGTTTCCAATTTATCTTTTAACAATCAACAAGTTTCCAACTTTCCGTTTAACATGAAATCGATCAAATCGATATTTACATACGATCCTTACGAACCCTAACCATCATTTATTCATAACATGAACAAGCATCACAACATTTAGTCGAATTAATTCTAGCATCTTAAACCAATCCTAGTATGAATTCCGATTAACACAACCAAATCCATATTCATATGCAAGCTGATTTCATGAGTATAATAACCAAACCATTCGGATTTCGAATAAAATACATGTATAGCCGATTACCTTTACTCAAGCCTGAACACATATCGTTCACAAGAACATCACACACGGTTCCTAGCCTATCATCACATATACAATTCTAACCGGTTTAACCTAAGCATATCATAACATCATTCAACAAGAAAGCATAAGCAAAACACTAACCGATTGAAGGTGGGTGAACAAGAATTGATCCAACGATTAACCTTGGTGCCGTCGGCTTCGAGGGGAAGAAGAGAGAAAGGAACCGAACTAGGGTTCTATGTGTGTGAAGTGTGTTTTGTAACAAATGAGAAAACAAAACTCTAAGGGGATTGTTTGTATGCGTAATAAGAGAATGGGCCGAACCCACATATGGGCTGCCCTTAAGGTCCGATTGCAAGAGTGTGGCCCAAAAGACTTGTGCGATCGTGTGTGTGTTGTGCGTTTGGGCCGTTTACATACATACAAGCGTTTTATTTGTAACATTCAATAGAAGCACATATCACATAAACATGCATTCATTCAATTAGAATAATTCACCTAAACACGTAACGTTACACAAAATGAGTTCGAAATACGAGTTGTCACAGTACGTGCTAGCGTTCGAGTCATCACCATGTACAATAGCACCCAATGTACCAGGAGCAGGCGCGTCATATCTTCTGTCTGGAACATTGTTATAAAGACGGATACTAAAGTCTGGTCCACCTTCTATATCGCATAGTTCGAAAGCATTTTTGAAGACGCGAACATATTCATTGATAGACTTCAAAGTGTCACTAAGGCTACTTACAATAGCAGGTGAAAGGCCGTTTCGATCTGTTTTAGCGAAAAATCTAAGTCTGTTTGCTATCTCATTTTGTGTATCGTAAACATACATTTGCAAAAACCGTGGCTTTTCATTTGGCGAAGGGCATAAAGAGCCAATCCAATGTGAAATCTGACCAGAAACCTTAAAAACATAGGGGCCACGTCCGTCGTTTATACTTTCGTCAACATCTGCACCAAAAGACGTCATAGCGAACATGCTGTTATAAAGTCTAATTCTTTCCAAGAAACCAGAATCATCAAATAATTGTTTGATAACAGCTGGTGGCTGAAGAGGAAAAGGCAGTGCTACAGTTCCTGATTTGCAACATTGATTATACCTTGGATGATTTGACCGTGAAGCGTAAACAACCCTTTCAGCAAACCAGAACATAGCACTACAATATTCACACACACAAACATAGTCACCGCAGTCGAAATATGTAGGAAGCGGGGTGCGTTCTTCCTGAGATGACGCGTGGCGACCACCTGTCACTGGCTCTAACATTCTTGATACCCTACGCAAACGACTGCTATGTGATGATTCACCAATTTCATAGGTACTAAACACTCTTGGACGCTTACCAGAGGCTCCTCTTGGAATCATTTTGGTTTATACATTAAACAACGTTAGTAAAGATGAAATACGTAGATAAATATAAATAAAGCTTAAAAACCTGAAATAAGCAAAGGTAGATCGTGCATAAAATCAACAATACAAAAACGATAACATTACCATTTTCAACAGGTAATCCTTAAAAGGCTAACCACAACTTATGACCTGCAATGTAGAAGAAAGCACATCTTTTAGATATCGAATATTCATAAAATACAACGAAGAGAGAAAATTTTTCTTTGGGCGTTTTGCTTTCAGATTCTGTGATAGATCCTGTGGACTTTCAATTCAATGGCTCAATAAGTCACAAACGCCATTAAAAAAAAACTCACAAACAATAAAATATTACTTTCTAATGTTTTAAGGTTTTTTTCCTTTAACTAAAGCGTACAACATTATACATGTGTTTGATTTATACAATTCAATTGGATTGTGAAAGCTTCGGACTTGGTAAAGCTTTTCCAAGCTAAGTGCACAAATCATGTTTGGCTCTCGAGCTTTCGCCTTTAGAAACACCACCAAGTCAAGGTGTAGCCTTCTCAAAGATGGCAGTATAACAGCTGGCATATATCAATTTTCATCATATAACTTTTTTTGACACTTCTTAGGCCAAAAAAAATATCAAATTATTTGCCTAAAAACAAAGGGATTTTTTTTTCAAGTAACTTTTTTACTCTTTTTGTGCGATCGTGTGTGTGTTGTGCGTTTGGGCCGTTTACATACATACAAGCGTTCTATTTGTAACATTCAATAAAAGCACATATCACATAAACATGCATTCATTCAATTAGAATAATTCACCTAAACACGTAAGGTTACACAAAATGAGTTCGAAATACGAGTTGTCACATTATCCCCAACTAAAAAGAAATTTCGTCCCGAAATTTGGTATGCACTCACTGAGGAAGCTAGGTAAGTTATATCGTTCATTGGTTTTCCTGGGGTGTCACATCCTCCCCCCGTTGATCTGGAATTTCGTCCCGAAATTCTGCAGTAGTAGCTTCAGCCTCAGCAGTGGTTGCATTGGTTTCGAATAACTGGGGATACTTTTCTGTCATCTGGTCTTCGCGTTCCCAGGTGTACTCTGGGCCACGTCTGGAGTTCCAACGAACTCGGACAAGAGGGATTCTCTTGTGTTTGAGGACCTTAACATCCCGGTCCGTGATTTCAACTGGCTCCTCGACGAACTGCAACCGCTCATCGATAGTGAGTTCCTTAAAAGGAACGATAAGGGTCTCATCTGACATGCACTTCTTCAGATTCGACACATGAAAGACATTGTGAACTGCACCAAGTTCAGCTGGTAGGTTTAGCTTGTAGGCCACTTTGCCTATTTTCTCAGTGATCTCGAACGGTCCGACATACCGCGGATTGAGTTTGCCCCGTTTGCCAAAACGAACCACACCCTTCCAGGGTGAGACTTTAAGTAAAACCCGATCCCCGACCTGAAATTCCAATGGCTTTCTACGCTTGTCCGCGTAGGCTTTCTGACGGTCGCGTGCTGCCGCCATGCGTTGTCGTATCTGTGCAATCTTTTCTGTGGCGTCCACTACAATCTCTGGACCCGTAATCTGACTATCCCCCACCTCTGCCCAACAGAGAGGTGACCGGCATTTACGTCCGTACAATGCCTCGAATGGAGCGACTTGTATGCTGGTGTGATAACTGTTATTGTATGAGAACTCCACCAAAGGGAGGTGCTTTTCCCAGCCATTGCCGAAATCGATAACGCATGCCCTAAGCATGTCTTCAAGTGTTTGAATCGTTCGCTCAGACTGCCCATCCGTCTGAGGATGATATGCTGTGCTCATGTCTAACCGTGAGCCGAAAGATTTGTGCATCGCTTGCCATAGTTCTGACGTGAATCGTGCATCCCGATCCGAAATGATGGAAGTGGGCACTCCGTGCCTCGAAACAACTTCTTTAAGATAGATGTCTGCGAGAGTGGAAAACTTATCCGTTTCCTTTATAGCTAGGAAGTGTGCAGACTTGGTGAGTCGATCCACAATCACCCATATGGTATCATTTCCCCGCTGGGATCTAGGTAGGCCTGTAACGAAATCCATGGAAATTTCTTCCCATTTCCATTGTGGTATCGTGGGTTGCTGAAGTAGGCCCGCTGGTTTCTGGTATTCCACCTTGACTCTCGCACAGGTCAAGCACTTGCTGACATAGGTAGCGATGTGGGCCTTCATGCTAGGCCACCAATAAGTAGTCCTGATGTCGTGGTACATTTTGTCCGACCCTGGATGTACCGAGTAGCGAGACTTGTGAGCTTCATCCATTACCAGCTCGCGTAGACCGCCATAAAGTGGGACCCAAATACGCCCCGTTACATAGTAGGCGCCGTCTGCCTTCTGTTCTAATCGTTGCCTTGAGCCGCGTAGGGCTTCAGCCCTGACGTTTTCTGGTTTCAATGCTTCTGCCTGAGCATCTCGTATCTGTGTAGGAAGGCTAGACTGAATCGTAAGCTGTAGCGCTCGCACACGCTTAGGTAGAGTGTCTTTCCGACTGAGGGCATCAGCCACAACATTGGCTTTGCCTGGATGGTACTTGATGGCGCATTCGTAATCGTTCAGTAGTTCAACCCATCGTCGTTGACGCATGTTCAATTCCTTCTGCCTGAAGATATGCTCGAGACTCCTGTGATCGGTGTAAATTGTGCACTTGGTACCGTACAGGTAGTGTCGCCATATCTTGAGTGCAAAAACAACAGCTCCCAGCTCTAAATCGTGCGTCGTGTAGTTTCGTTCGTGAATCTTAAGTTGACGCGAAGCGTAAGCAATGACCTTGTCGCGCTGCATTAACACACATCCAAGACCCTGGATGGATGCATCACAGTAGACCACAAAGTCGTCCGTGCCCTCTGGCAATGAGAGGATAGGTGCACTGCAAAGTCTATCCTTTAGGTGCTGAAAAGCAGTTTCCTGCGTGTTGCCCCAACGGTAGGTGACACCCTTCTGTGTCAGTAGTGTAAGTGGCTGAGCAATCTTTGAAAAGTCTTTAATAAACCGTCTGTAGTACCCCGCCAAACCCAAGAATTGGCGTATTTCCGTTGGCGTACGTGGTGCAGGCCAGTTTCTGATTGAGTCCACCTTGGATGGATCGACATGGATCCCATCCTTGTTCACTACGTGGCCTAAGAAGTGGACTTCACGAAGCCAGAAGTCGCATTTCGAAAACTTAGCGTACAGCTGTTCCTTCCGTAGGAGTTCCAAAATAAGGCGTAGGTGCTGCTCGTGCTCCTCCTGACTCTTGGAGTAGATTAGGATGTCGTCGATGAAGACAATGACGAACTTGTCAAGATAGGGTTTGCACACCCTGTTCATAAGGTCCATAAATACGACAGGCGCGTTCGTTAACCCGAACGGCATGACAAGAAACTCGTAGTGACCGTAGCGAGTTCTGAATGCGGTTTTGGAGACGTCCTCATCCCGGACTCTCAGCTGATGATACCCTGACCGTAGGTCTATCTTGGAGTAGTAACACGACCCTTGCAACTGGTCGAATAAGTCGTCTATGCGTGGAAGAGGATAACGGTTCTTCACCGTTACCTTGTTCAGTTCACGGTAGTCGATGCACATTCTGAACGTACCGTCTTTCTTTTTCACGAAAAGTACTGGAGCTCCCCAAGGTGAAGAGCTTGGACGAATGAAGCCCTTTTCCAAGAGCTCTTGTAGCTGCTTTGACAGTTCCTCCAATTCTGATGGAGCTAGACGATATGGTGCGCGAGCTATGGGTGCTGCTCCTGGAGCGAGCTCGATTTGAAATTCGACCTGACGGTGAGGCGGTAATCCAGGTAAATCTTCAGGAAACACCTGAGGGTAGTCGCGTACAACTGGAATATCCTCCAGTTTCTTTTCCTTCACTGATGCATCTGAAACGAGTGCCAAGATTGCGGTGTGACCCTTCCGCAAACATTTCTGAGCCTTCAAGAAAGAGATGATGCCAACCACAGCACCACTCTTGTCACCTTGAACTTCGAGAGGTTCTTGACCAGTACGGGGAATGCGAATAATCTTCTCACTGCATAAGATCTCTGCCTGATGTTGGGATAACCAATCCATCCCTATGACTATATCGAAACTTCCCAAGACTGTGGGAATAAGGTCGATGGAGAAAACTTGACCGGCTAAGACGATACTACAACCCCTGACTATCTGCGTGGCTTCTAAACTCTTACCATTAGCTAGTTCTACGACGTGTTTGGTGTTTAGGGGTGTTGATGTACGTTTTAACAATTTACTCATTTTCAAAGACATGTAACTTGTATCCGCACCCGAATCAAACAAAGCAGTAACATAAATGTTGTCGAGAAGAAACTTACCCATAACGACGTTGGGATCATTCCTGGCATCACCCTGCCCCAACACAAACGCACGACCCCTTGCCTCGTTGCCGTTGTTGTTTCCCCCGTTGTTGTTGTTGCCATTGCCCTGATTGTTGTTATTGTTGTTGTTGTTGTTCCTGTTCAGCTGAGGACAGTGCCTTTTGAAGTGCCCTTCTGCGCCGCAATGAAAACATCCTTTGTTGCCCTGTTGCTGATTCTGCTGTGCCTGTGGCTGCTGCTGGTTCTGGTTCGCAGGACGAGGGCTTCTACAATCCTTAGCCTCATGACCCATCTTGAGGCATCTTTGACAGCGACCCTTGTTACACTGGCCACCGTGGTGTCTGCCGCAGTTGTTGCACTTTGGGAGGTTCCCTCGATATCCGCCCTGCCTGTGACTACCTGAAGAGTGCTGACCAGGACTCTGGTAACTGTCAGTCTTTCGCTGCTGGGCCTGAGACTGAACTGAAGCTGATCCCTTGCTGGAATCCCCATCCCATTTTCTCTTGCTGTCACTGGGAGTAGTAGGAGTAGCTGAAGTAGTAACGGTAGCAGTAGCGCTGATACGTTTAGGCAGTCTGTTCTGATCCACTGCCTGGTCTGTGATGCGGTGAGCGAGGCGTTGAATATCCTGGATGTTGTCAAGGTTAGCCGAAGTAACATGGCTCTGGATTTCTGGCGCCAACCCTTTGAGATACAACTCAATGCGCTTAAATGGAGGGTCCACCATAGTTGGACACAGCACGGCCAGTTCGTTTGACCTTTTGGTGTAAGCTTCGATTTTCGATCCGGTCATCTTCAGATGGTACAACTCATCTTCCAACTTATGAATGTCTTCCCGAGTGCAGTACTCTCTCTTGATCAGTTCCTTGAAATCATTCCAGGGTGTGGCGTTAGCAGCTGCCAACCCTAAGATCTGAACTTGGGCGTTCCACCAAGTTAGTGCTATTCCTTCTAGCGTGCCAGTGGCGTATTTCACCCTGCGGGCCTCAGGGCATTCACACATCTCGAACACAGACTCGAGCTTTTCAAACCAGTGGAGGAGTCCAACCGCCCCTTCCGTGCCACTAAATGTACTTGGACGACAGTCCATGAAGTTCTTGAAAGTGCAGACTGGTTGCTGTGCTGGTTGACCTATTGTGTACGAATAGGGCAAAGTTTAAATACAAGGGCTAGTTTAGGAGTGTAGGATCTAAAGATCCTAGTGTGTGCTATAACCACAGGATATACCTCCTGCTTGTGCGGCTGCAAGTGCCGCAGCAACTTGAGCTTGAACGAGAGCCTCTAGCTGGGCTTGAGTCATGTTAATTCGTCCAGACATGATCTTCATTGTAAAAGTAGCGTAAGTGAGAATGGTTCGCGAGTAGGGCGATGACAGAAAAGCGTAAGCACGTAGGTATTCTCATGTAATAGTATCATGTGTATCTAAGTGTACTACGAGCAAAGTTCTATACGTTTCTAGCAAGCAGGTAATAAACATAAACCTTATTACCTAGGATGTAGAGTCTTGAACGTGGAGCAAAGCGTCGTTGTGGATCGTTGAGAGCACTGTTCTGGTTATAGTCTGGTTTTAATAAAAACGTTTTCCCATATTAAAACCGAGTTCTCTATAACCAATGGCTCTGATACCAATCTGTCACACCCCCCAAAATCCACCTGCGGAGTATCACCGCTTGGGAGCGTGACTGACCAGGATCAAGCCACCAATCATATTGAACATGTAGTTAAATAGTAAAAGTTATCCATCAATACGAAAGGTGTTTATCAAAACCAACATAAGTAAATGTAGCGGAAGCATTAATGTAAAACCCAACATAAGTATTAATGTTTGAAACGTCATAAGTGTTTCATAAGTAATCACGATCCATTTGTCCACAACGACCCGCTCCTCCTTGTGCAAGCTCCATTAGTACCTAAGGTCCTGCAAGGCATGCAACAGAGAGTCAACAACTAGTTGAGCGAGTTCACAGAAAGTAAATGCGTAATAGTAAGTTCATGAGTATCAGGTGGCTCTACTGGGCCAATATAGGTTTCTTTTGGTGGGGGCTTCCCATGTTATTAATCCACTAGACTATGCGTAACCATAAGTGTTCTTCACAACCGAGAACAGTAGTGCGTATGGGGTTTACGTAGGTTTTACGTAAGTATCCTTCACAACCGAGGATAGGAGTACGCAGGGGTTTACGTAGGTTTTACGTAAGTATCCTTCACAATCCGAGGATAGTAATTCGTATAAGTATCCTTCACATCCGAGGATAGTGATATGTATAAGTATCCTTCACAACCGAGGATAGTAGTAAGTATATGTGCACGTAGATTGCACGTGTGTGTCCTGCACAACCGAGGACGATGGTATGGTAGTCTAGTAATGGTATTCGTATGAATCTATACAACCTTATCCTTTTAATCCCATTCCCAACACCCCGGGAATCCCATGCCTTGGTAAGAGTATGAACTCACCTTGGGTTGCTCGGCAGATACACACAAAAAGGGTTTTCTTGAACTAAAGGTGGTCAACCACGTCCTAACAGGGTTACCATACAAGTCAGGTTTTGACTTAAAGTAATACACGTATGAATCATAGCAAACACGTATTGCACGTAAACAGTCAAGAGTAGCAATAATCCTACTTGTGCGTTTTGAATTATAAACCCGAAAGTATTCGGCCCAACATGTTGTGCGATCCACAACATGTTGTGCGATCCAACATAACCCGGCCCAATTATATAGCAGTCCAACAGATATACATATGGCCCAATACATAACATGCAAAAGTGACTTGTGGGGTCCGGGTTGGGTTGTGCGACTGACCTTGGGCTTGTTCGGCCCAATCAGCATAACAACAACCCAACTTGTGCGATCCAGTATGATTTGTACGATCGGAAGGGTTGTGCGATTGACAAGGCGTGTGCGACTATGCACCTTGTGCGTGTGGGCCTCTTGTGCGACTCACATCCTACCCGGCCCAAATGTGTTGCACGATTACCCAGTGT
Source organism: Helianthus annuus (assembly GCF_002127325.2). Taxonomy (NCBI): domain Eukaryota; kingdom Viridiplantae; phylum Streptophyta; class Magnoliopsida; order Asterales; family Asteraceae; genus Helianthus; species Helianthus annuus. Next base: position 168,438,563 of record NC_035447.2, on the reverse strand, counting down.
GTTCGGCCCACATACACAAAGGCCCCAAGTGCTTTGTGCGATTCAACCATATTGTGCGACTGGCTTGTGTTGTGCGATCCGTGTGTGTTTGGAAACCTTATGAATCAGTCATAAGATCCCGTAATTTTAGTAAGTCGGTTACAACAATTAAATGGTTTCCAATTTATCTTTTAACAATCAACAAGTTTCCAACTTTCCGTTTAACATGAAATCGATCAAATCGATATTTACATACGATCCTTACGAACCCTAACCATCATTTATTCATAACATGAACAAGCATCACAACATTTAGTCGAATTAATTCTAGCATCTTAAACCAATCCTAGTATGAATTCCGATTAACACAACCAAATCCATATTCATATGCAAGCTGATTTCATGAGTATAATAACCAAACCATTCGGATTTCGAATAAAATACATGTATATCCGATTACCTTTACTCAAGCCTGAACACATATCGTTCACAAGAACATCACACACGGTTCCTAGCCTATCATCACATATACAATTCTAACCGGTTTAACCTAAGCATATCATAACATCATTCAACAAGAAAGCATAAGCAAAACACTAACCGATTGAAGGTGGGTGAACAAGAATTGATCCAACGATTAACCTTGGTGCCGTCGGCTTCGAGGGGAAGAAGAGAGAAAGGAACCGAACTAGGGTTCTATGTGTGTGAAGTGTGTTTTGTAACAAATGAGAAAACAAAACTCTAAGGGGATTGTTTGTATGCGTAATAAGAGAATGGGCCGAACCCACATATGGGCTGCCCTTAAGGTCCGATTGCAAGAGTGTGGCCCAAAAGACTTGTGCGATCGTGTGTGTGTTGTGCGTTTGGGCCGTTTACATACATACAAGCGTTTTATTTGTAACATTCAATAGAAGCACATATCACATAAACATGCATTCATTCAATTAGAATAATTCACCTAAACACGTAACGTTACACAAAATGAGTTCGAAATACGAGTTGTCACAGTACGTGCTAGCGTTCGAGTCATCACCATGTACAATAGCACCCAATGTACCAGGAGCAGGCGCGTCATATCTTCTGTCTGGAACATTGTTATAAAGACGGATACTAAAGTCTGGTCCACCTTCTATATCGCATAGTTCGAAAGCATTTTTGAAGACGCGAACATATTCATTGATAGACTTCAAAGTGTCACTAAGGCTACTTACAATAGCAGGTGAAAGGCCGTTTCGATCTGTTTTAGCGAAAAATCTAAGTCTGTTTGCTATCTCATTTTGTGTATCGTAAACATACATTTGCAAAAACCGTGGCTTTTCATTTGGCGAAGGGCATAAAGAGCCAATCCAATGTGAAATCTGACCAGAAACCTTAAAAACATAGGGGCCACGTCCGTCGTTTATACTTTCGTCAACATCTGCACCAAAAGACGTCATAGCGAACATGCTGTTATAAAGTCTAATTCTTTCCAAGAAACCAGAATCATCAAATAATTGTTTGATAACAGCTGGTGGCTGAAGAGGAAAAGGCAGTGCTACAGTTCCTGATTTGCAACATTGATTATACCTTGGATGATTTGACCGTAAAGCGTAAACAACCCTTTCAGCAAACCAGAACATAGCACTACAATATTCACACACACAAACATAGTCACCGCAGTCGAAATATGTAGGAAGCGGGGTGCGTTCTTCCTGAGATGACGCGTGGCGACCACCTGTCACTGGCTCTAACATTCTTGATACCCTACGCAAACGACTGCTATGTGATGATTCACCAATTTCATAGGTACTAAACACTCTTGGACGCTTACCAGAGGCTCCTCTTGGAATCATTTTGGTTTATACATTAAACAACGTTAGTAAAGATGAAATACGTAGATAAATATAAATAAAGCTTAAAAACCTGAAATAAGCAAAGGTAGATCGTGCATAAAATCAACAATACAAAAACGATAACATTACCATTTTCAACAGGTAATCCTTAAAAGGCTAACCACAACTTATGACCTGCAATGTAGAAGAAAGCACATCTTTTAGATATCGAATATTCATAAAATACAACGAAGAGAGAAAATTTTTCTTTGGGCGTTTTGCTTTCAGATTCTGTGATAGATCCTGTGGACTTTCAATTCAATGGCTCAATAAGACACAAACGCCATTAAAAAAAAAACTCACAAACAATAAAATATTACTTTCTAATGTTTTAAGGTTTTTTTCCTTTAACTAAAGCGTACAACATTATACATGTGTTTGATTTATACAATTCAATTGGATTGTGAAAGCTTCAGACTTGGTAAAGCTTTTCCAAGCTAAGTGCACAAATCATGTTTGGCTCTCGAGCTTTCGCCTTTAGAAACACCACCAAGTCAAGGTGTAGCCTTCTCAAAGATGGCAGTATAACAGCTGGCATATATCAATTTTCATCATATAACTTTTTTTGACACTTCTTAGGCCAAAAAAAATATCAAATTATTTGCCTAAAAACAAAGGGATTTTTTTTTCAAGTAACTTTTTTACTCTTTTTATTGAGTGTTGTTTCATTGTTATAAAAAAGCCCCAAAAATCAACTGACAATACCCACATTCTAATCCTCTGTCTCTGTTTACTGGGATTCAAAGAAACAAACTAACCTAATTATGAATGTTACCATGATTCATTGTTATAAAAAAGCCCCAAAAATCAACTGACAATACCCAATTCTAATCCTCTTTCTCTGTTTACTGGGATTCAAAGAAACAATCAAGCAACTCTTTACTCGATGGTTGTAAACAATGGTTAGAGAAGAAGGCTTACCTGATGTCGGAGATCGGCGGCGAAGGTGAGGGCGAACGGTGGTGCGTAGTGGTTCCGGTATGGCTGGAGAAGATGGGTGAGGCCGTGGTGGTCGGAACCAGCGACGGGGAAGTGGTGATGGAGGTGGAGGTTGGTTGGAGGCGGATGTGGGCGACGGAGTGGTTGGCGTGCAAGACGATGATGGAGGGCGGTGGTGGGAATGTGTCGATGTGGTGAAGAAGAAGTTCAGAATGTGATTTAGGTATTAGGGTTTAGAAGATTTAAAGCTAACACCGTGACCGTTTAGTCATTGTTTCTCGGTTCATGTCGGCCGTTCGCCGGTCAGTCATCGAGGGGGAGGGGCTTTGAGGTGGTTGAGGTATGCGTAGGATGAGGAGGGTTTTAGTTATGTGTATGGTAGCCGGAGATGGTCGCCTGAATTCCGATCGGACAGGAGAGGGAGGAGCTTTGGGGGTGTGCGGATGAGTTTAGTGAAATTAGGGTTTTAGTGTTTTTATTAGAATAACGCCGTTACCGTTATATTACTGTTTCTCAGTTATGTGTTGAATTAATATATATATATATATATATATATATATATATATATATATATATATATATATATGAATATATGAATTATATTTTTTTTGGTAAACTATAGCATTTATTGGTAACGTACCGGTAACGAACTGAATAGATACCGACCAAACAATATTAAAACCGTATTTGTATGTGTTTTTTTGTGATTTCTGATCAATTTAAAATACATGTGAATATCATTTTTTTAATTTACAGTTAATGTTTTAAAATTTGGTTTTTATACCGTACTAAATTTGACTCAGAAACGGTTTAACCAGACGTACTAGACGGTTTAACCGGTATAACTGACCAAATTAAACTGGTTTTTAAAACATTGATCACAGTAGACTACTTTAAGTATGATTGAATAATAGGTGCTAATACATATATTTTTGTTTACCAAAACAAATGGAACTACACCAACAAAATTAGTATTGGACTCATTTTTATATGTGTTAAAGAATTAATTCAACATTTTGATACAACTTTTGTTGAATACGAAATTGTATTCAAAATAAAGTATTTCATTATGTTGTAAACTATACTGACTATCGGTACATCGAATCCAGTATCAATAAAACATGTGTTGATAATATTCTAGACATATCACAACTTTTTTGTGTAATTATATCATTTTTTTTATTTCGTAAATTCGAACCAATAATGCCCGAAGAATATCGGTATGGGTAATGATACTCGATCATCAATACATGTATAGGTACTCATTTTTTTTGTTCAATGCGAGTTCGTTAATTAGTATATTTCAGTATTTCTTTCGCTCTCAATACCCTGACGCAACGTAATATTGTTACTCTATTCTTTTATATTGTGTGCATATACCGAGTTCTCGCCAGATTGCGTGAAACTATATTACTTTTAGGGGCGGCAATCGTGTCGGGTTGATGGGTTGGAGGGTTGATGGGTTACGGGTGTGCAGGTTGGTGGGTTGAAATGTTCAACCCGAACCCGACCCATATTATTATTCGGGTCAAAGATTTCAACCCTAACCCGACCCATATTAATTCGGGTCAACCCGAACCCGGCCCGTTTAACCCATATTTTTAAACGACTGATATAAGTTGACGATTTATAAACGAGTTGTTCGGTTTTAAGCGGGTTATTGATAACATGTTTAATGATAAATATGAATGTGATAAATAAATAATATAATGTGTCAAAATTAACATTATTATAATTAACCATATAAAATAGAAACCGAAAAAACAAAAACAAAAATATAAAAGAATTTTTATCTAAATAGTTAAATGGGTTAATGGGTCAACCTGTTTTTATACGTGTCAACCCGAACATGACCCGTTTTTTATACGGGTCAACCCGAACCCGACCCGTTTTTTTAAATGGGTCATGTTAGTCGACCCAAACCTGTTTTTTTCGTGTCGGGTTCGGGTCGGGTTAACGGGTCGTGTCGGGTTCGGGTCGGGTTAACGGGTCGACCCAAACCTAGATTTTCTATGATACAAACAGAATATATATTTTTTAAGATTTGAACTCACAAAACATGTTGAAGGGTAGACCATTAACCAATAGGATATCAACTTGTGGACAATACTTTCATTAGTAGGAGTAAATTTAGGGATGTAACGAAAAAAAGGAAAAAAATAAAGGCAAAGTCCATCATCACATGTTCGCATTAGTTTTCGGTAGTATAGACTATCGTCTAAATATTAAAACATTTGTGGTTATTTTCACTACTAAAGGAAACATCTTTAAAATCATGTTACACCATTAAGGGGGTGTTTGGCCTAGCTTTTTTTAACAAATCTTATAGCTTTTTTAGCTTTTTTTACAAAATAAGCTTTATTTGATATTTGTTTTAGCTTTTTAAACTTATGCTTATTAGCTTATATAAGTTAATTTGAATAAGCTTATTTGAACATGGTAGAAAATAAGCTATAAGCTAATCCAAACACTTAAAAAGAGCTTATCAAATGATAGAAAATAAGCTATAAGCTACTTTAAAATATAAGAATAAGCTAAAAAATAAAAGCTAGGCCAAACACCCCCTAAATACTGCTTCGTTTTGTATAAGGCTATAGGGTGTGGTCATGACTCTTGTAACCATTATGATCCTTCATGTCAGTACCATCCACCTCTAATCCACAATCCAAAATCACTATCCTAAAAGTGTGGTTATGACTCAAACCACTATCTCCTTATTTATTTTAATTTATCTTTGACTAAAGAAAAAAAGGAAATGATTTCTTGAAAAATAGAAAGGAGGACCATGGTTGTCATGGTTTAATCCTTGCAAACCATGATGAATTAGAAAAGGGGGTGGTATACCCTTCCATTCATGTTTCTACGTGGCGAATCATGTTCCGATCATGATCCCGCACCCTTTAGCCTAAATGTAATATCTGAACCAAACTTTGTATGTGGTTTTGTAAAGGGTTGTTCTATTTCCACACCCCTATAATCTTATTTTCACATCCCTATTTGTATACGGGCCGTATAGTCTGATACGGGCCGTATAGAATATTTATGCACAGAATTTAATGCGGTGGAATGTTTTTTTTTTTGTTTTTATATGTATACGGGACGTATAGTTATATACGGGCCATATACATATTTGCATAATTTTGTTTCGAAGGTTTGATAAGGGTTTTTGGTTTTGAAATCTGTATACGGGTCGTATAATGTTATACGGCTCATATAGCCCGTATAGAAAAGTTAATTTTTTGTTGCAATCGGGAAACCGTTTAATAAATTTTGAAAATTTTAAAATAGTGTTGAATATATCGGATTATGTTACGAGTTTGTAGTTAAACGTATTTATTATGTTTAATAAGTTACCACTTTGTAAAACGATAAATATGTATAGAAAAGTTAATTTTTTGTTGCAATCGGGAAACCGTTTAATAAATTTTGAAAATTTTAAAATACTGTTGAATATATCGGATTATGTTACGAGTTTGTAGTTAAACGTATTTATTATGTTTAATAAGTTTCCACTTTGTAAAACGATAAATATGTATAGAAAAGTTAATTTTTGTTGCAATCGGGAAACCGTTTAATAAGTTTTGTAAATTTTAAAATGGTGCTGTATATATCGGATTATGTTACGAGTTTGTAGTTAAACGTGTTTATTATGTTTAATAAGTTTCCACTTTGTAAAACGATAAATATGTATAGAAAAGTTATTTTTTTATTGCAATCGGGAAACCGTTTAATAAGTTTTGTAAATTTTAAAATAGTGTTGTATACATCGGATTATGTTACGAGTTTGTAGTTAAACGTATTTATAATGTTTAATAAGTTTCCACTTTGAAAAACGATAAATATGTGATATGATTATGATAAACTACGACAACAATTATTAAATAAACAACTTAACATCTAAACATAAGATTAATAATTAGAATGTTTTACATCTAAAACAAACAAAAAGATAAATTTTTACAATGTTTCAAATGTAAAATAACAAAAAAAAATACAATAAGTAGTTGCGGTGGTGGTGGTGGTAGGGCGCGCCAGAATGCATAGCCACAATCGCCTTGACCATCCACTGTACATCCCCTCTGACTGCAGCTACATCCGACTCGACCTAAGTGAGTCTCGACTCGACCTGAGTGAGTCTCGACTCGACCTGAACGAGTCTCTCCTCCACCCCCGGTGGAGGCATCACACTCAGTCTCACGCTCCGTCGAACGTACGGGCGATCACCCTGTAAATCCTCCGCAGCTACCTGTGATCGATCGACAATATGATCGACCCCCTCATGTACCCCGCCTTCCTCTCCGTCGCCTCCCTCTCCCTCGCCTCCCTCTCCATCGCCTCCCTCCCCCACGCTTCCCTCTCCCTGGGATCCCTCACCCACACCATACGCCCAAACCAGCCGCCCTCCCTCGACCTCGTGAGCCAAACCCATCGATTGGTCCGTGTCCCTCCCAACCCTGTCAAGCTGGAGTGTTAGGGTCATACCCATTGCCACCTGCGGGAACAAGAGGCGAGGGAAATGCTTTGCCAGACGGGTGACGAAGCCCCCACAGCTGATGTGGGTAGAGGTACGCTTAAAAGCGTACTCGGCGAGATATGCGGCCAACTTGTACGCCAAGTCCCCCCCCCCCCGGCGGTAAGTAAGTCGTGCAAGTAGAATAGGTCATTTTGGGTGACCCATTCCCTGCTATCATGACGACCGGCGATCGTCACGGCGATACACCGATGTAGGTATCGGTGTAACGGGTCGTAAAGATCAGTCGCCTGTGCCTTTGGGGATCACGAAGTCGGTTTCGCGAACTCCACGAACCCAATATTGGGCCTCCAACGCCACAACACATCACTGGACGTGCTGATGTGCACATCAAAAAATGCCTGGGATACTGAGTACTCCTGTGAGTACAGACCCAAGGCAATGGCGAACTCAGGAAGTGCCATCCTCTGAGGCTTGCCGCAAATAGTAAAAGCTACAGCGTCTGTCGTCAAAAAAATGTTGTAAACCCCCACCCCGGGTGTCCGTAAATGAAAAAGTAGATAAAAACTCTAAAGTAATCTCCCTGTGGGCCCGCTCTACGGCGGCATCAAATAAGTTGTCCCACGCGGAGTTACTGGCATGAGCTCTCGGACCCGACCGATCGATCCAATATCGGTCAAAAACTGAATATCAATGGTCCAAGGCGCATCCAACACCATCTCTCGTAATCTGCCCAAATGTAACACCTCGAAATTTTGTGTCCAATAATGTATTGACACGTGTCTTGAGTTTACATGTGGCGTTTAATATTAAATAAAGGACAAAAGTTGACAAACCTTGAAAATGTGTAAATTCGAGGGTTATAAATGTCAAACAAGGGTAAGTATACTGTATAGTAACCCTAAACGATACTCGTACCTCCAAAGGAATAAATCATGGATCGTACGGAAGCGAAACGCGGAAGAAAGTGAGAGATTACAAGCTGCAGAGGGTTAACTGTGTCAACATGTTTAATTATACCTCTGAGTGACCCTTTGATGTACCCGAGGCTTTGTAACAGTAAAATACGCTCGCTAGAATGTACTATATAAATTTCGCGAAGCTCCGTTTTAAAACGAGAAAGTTATGATCAAATTCGTACGAGAGGGGTTAAAAGCGTCAACAATGAAAGTTAAGGCTTTCCGGATAACTAACAAACTAACCGAGGACTTAACAATGCGGGTAAATAACACGAGGCCCTTAGTTGTAAATAAACAAGGGCCAAATCGCAAAGTTACCCCTTCAAACCCGAAAGGTCAGGTTATTAATTACCAAAGATTTCGTTATTAATTACAAAGATTTAGTCAATGATTACAAAAGATTCAAAAATCCAGAAAATTAGACCTAACGCGGGCCGCGTAAAGGTCTTGGGTAAGTTGATGCGGGCCGCGAGCCTCCTGCAGTTACGCATTCTGATATGAAAACTCAGGCGGCCCGCGTACAAGATGCATGAACTTTCATGCGGGCCGCGTGAACCATACAGATGCAGAAAGTATGGGCAGATTCAATGATTTGGCTTGTAGACGAACTTGTGAGCAATCAATGAAGCATGGGCGCCCTCTACCTGACCCCTAGCACCTTAGGACACCTGCTGGACATCCATGCTCACTTGTAGGTTGAGTTGTAATGATCTAGAGGCCATTCTTGCACTATAAAAGGCCATACATAGTTCACAATTGAAACACACCTCAAAACATATCTTCTGATCATTCCTGAAGCTCCCAAGTGTTCTTCTATAATCCTAAGTCGTGCACTAAGCCTCTGTAAGTATGCCAAACCTTCTATGGCTTTGTTTTTGCTTAGTTTAGCCTAAAAGTCAATCCGTCGTAACTAACGATTGACTTTGCGATAAATCACGAATGGTCCAGTGAATTGTCGAATCAAAAGTAGTTATGTGTTGGTATTTATGTGGGTAATAAACCCCTAAAAGGGTTCCCCCTGATCACCACTCTAACTAGTTCAAATGTCGAGTCAAACGTATACTTAAAAAGTCAACAGAAAGCCATTTTTGTGATTCTTGCATAATCTGTAATGTAGGTGATATGTAACCTGTTTGAACACTCATAAAACATGATAATAAGTATACTAACTTGTCTAAGCTCGTTTGATTCGGCCATTTGCTATATTGACCCGGTTCGGAGCCGAATGTCGCAAAAGTTTGACTTCTGCTTTGACTTCAGTTCTGACCCGTTTTAGTGCAATGTAGATATGCCTTAGGACTCTCTTAGGACCAGGTCACGTGATGGTATCACCCTCTGTGACCGGTTCGTTGTTTGTCCGAGTCTTTTACGCCTTTCCGTTAATTGCTTAAAAGTTGACCGTAACGCCCTTTTCAAAATAAAACGAGTATTTCGGACACGTGAAGGGACCATAACCTTGCTTACTAAGTTCTAAGCGTGTCCCTAAAATTTCATGTCAATCCGAGGTCCAGAATAGGAGTTATGCTAAATAGCGCAAATTGCGAAACTTTAGTAATTAAATAGCGCAATTAGCATAACGCCTATCTAAACCCGGATTTCGACACCAAACCTTTTACTCACTGTTATAAAATAATATTTTGGGATTTTTAAAGATTTTTAATTATTTTTAACCTGCTCATAGCCTGCGGTTATGGCTACGGTCCGGTGAATACCGAATATGCCCTTTTCGGCCAAAACTTGAGTTCTATAAGGTCTTTTGACCCGATTCCAGTTGCTACTGATTTTAAATAATAAATAAAGTATAGACTTTATAAACTGTTCGAGAAACTCAGATTTCCTGTAGAACTCTAAAACCTCTTTTAAAAGTCTTTAAAATGACCGAAAAACCCCTACGGGGCGTATAATGAACTTAAACTCGTTACGGGCATTATGAAAGGTATCCTACTGATACCACAACCTCTTTAAAGCATATTGACTTAGGAAACAAGTGCAGGACTCTTACGGTTACCCGTTGCGCCTTTTGCGCGCGCCGTTCGGCTTATGTAACTAGTTTACATAAATTAGCCGATACGGGTCAAACCATATTATTTTGACCCCAAAATCCAGAGTGTGAATATTAAACCCATATAAAACAAGCCTTCAAACTTGTTGGGTCGGAATCGCATTCCATTCCCGGTTTTCGCCTTTCACGCGATTAAACCGTATCTATCCTTTGAAACTGACCGGTCTAGGCTACGGCTAATATAAAGACCCGTTAGGATTCTAATAGGTTATTTTAAAACCTTCGTTCCAGAATAGGAGCCTAGTAAAAGATATCTGTGATTTAATCAATTAAGGACTGTACTTGCAAAGGTAAATACTTTTAACTTATTTTCCGTATTACAGGCTTGGGTTACGGTATCTAAAATACCGCTTGGTCGGGCAATTAACCCCAACTCATTTGTAGTTGGGTATTATCAATGTGACCCGTTTAAAAACTTGTTTTGTTGGATTAATGCCTTTGGGGGCTTAATGACCATGTCCCGGATATCCTTGGTATCATTTTACAAAATGGCCACGACCTCGACATCCGGGTGTAGGCGTACACCCGGCATTATGTCTATGATTATAATAGTATAGCCGTTGGTTACCCGCCACGGTGTTATATGCTATGTGGTGTGTCTATTAAACTTTAACCCGGCACGACCCGGGCGACCGAACGCATAGCAAACATGTAATTCTTTACAAGATTTAATTATAAATTATCCCAAGTTATAAAAGAGTTTGTGCCTTGTGCATTCAAATCAATTTTAATAAACATTTTACAAAAGTGTCGGTTGAATGTATTTACCAGTGTAAACTGACGTATTTTCCCAAAAAGATTAACTGCAGGTACTAAACGTAATCGGCTGGCTATAGCTCCTTAGCATCTTAAAGAGTCTCGCAAGCTTTTGATGCCTTGTCTGTTGAATAATACTTTTTATTATCTTGATCCCCCTGTGGATACCATTCGACTATTTGTGATACATTCGATATTGCAATCAATGGTTGAATTATATTTATCTTTATGCTTCCGCTGTGCATTCATATATTGTGTGGTTTGACTATAATGTTGCCAACTACGTCACGATAATCCCCCACCGGGCCCACCGGTGAGACACGTGGAAATCGGGGTGTGACAGGTTGGTATCAGAGCCAACGTTGAGTAAATTAAACACTATCCTAATGTGTTTAATCTCAGTGACACAATTGCACATACTTGAGTCTAGACAAGAACCTAGGACAAATTCGAATTGTTATTCCAAGTTGTCTTTTTATTATTATTATTATTTAAAGTTTTAAAAGCAGGAAATATGGCACCTGTAATTTTCCGAGGAAGAGGAAGGGGAAGAAGAGGCAGAGGAACGGACATTACTCACAATGATCACGAAGCTGGGCCTTCGAACACTCGAGCTCCTTCCAGCACAAGGAGTGAAGAACCCCAAAGACGGAGAAACCTTTTCGAACCTGTGAGACATTCCACCTCGCACAGCTCAACACCATCGTACCGTCACTCGTTTGGGCCAGATTCCGAAAATGATCCCAACAACCCTCAACCCTCCTACATACCTCTACAGCGTTCGGTATCGCACCGCGCTTTTGACGACCCCACTCCTTACTTCAGAGGCCAGTTTAACCCAGTAGATTACATTCAGGAACCTGCAGGCTTTGTCCCGTTAGGACCACAGGATCACTTCTCAGAAGACCATATGGATGAGGACACTGATCCAATCGAACCTGCTCGTGGTACGCCCACGCATCCTATCGAGATCTCAGATGGATCTTCTTTCCATGGCACACCTTATCAGGGCCCAGATAGCTTCCAGGCGTTGTTCAACCAACATGAGTGGTACTTCATGCCATCTCATCAGACACCGCAACAACAACAGCAAGATCCCTCCGAGGATCCGCGCTTCGTGGTAGTTACGCCACCACCTCCGCCACCGGTTCAACCAGTAATGCCTGATCCACCAAGGCGTAGGAGATCGGGTGCTCGTATGTCCACCCGAGGAGGGGAATTCCACTTCAGCACCCCTCGACACTCTAGTAGTAGCCACTACCCGCCACTACAAGAAGAAGGACCTTCAAGTCCAGTACAGGAGGCGAACTCCGCACCAGTTGCACCATCTTCGCCACCATTTGGGTATGACCACCCAATACCTGCATACACGGGTCCAACGGCATACAACCCGTTCGAACCGCGTCGCACGCACATTACAATTACAACTATGAGCGCGACCCATATGTGGTAGTGGCTAGGTATAATGCCCGCTATCCCGACGGAGCTTTTGGAAACATGGGGATACCGGACTACTCAGCTCATGGGTATCCAGCACCTCCTAGACCTCCAGTTTCGCAACCGGCGCCACAACCACGTTTTTCTCCGCCCGAACAAGAAGAAATCCTCCACTGCTTAACTCGTGTGGAACGGGATTTCGAGGAAGAACGAAAGAACAACAGGGGATTCCTTAAGGGCCTAGCGAACCTGTTGAAAGGCAAGAAGAAGAAACGTGACCATTAGTCCTTATATATGTTCTAATGTAATGTCTATTTTAAATAAAGTCCCTGCGTGGACATTTATCGTATTTCAGTCCCTACGTGGACTTATCTTTTAGTCCCTGCGCGGACATCTATCTTGTATTAGTCCATGCGTGGACTTGTCTCTTATTTTAGCCTCCATATAGGTATGTACTTGTTTAAAAGTCCCGTTTAGGTCAGCGTGTAATCATATTCGAAATTATGGAATGTTATGTTATGAATTTCATTTTTGTTATTACTATATATGAAATAAATCAAAATCATTCCTTTTAATTTGATCTGCCTAAATAAAGAATCTTAAGAGTGAAACCTAGCCAGGTGTCTTTTAAGATCCGGCCAAGATGGTAAGACCTAATTAAAAGATTCAGATTCCCTGTTAACCTCTGCAAGCATGTTAACAATCATGGCAGATGTGATTCGTTAAAAATCGCACACGTCATTCTTATACAAGAACCCTTTAAAGTATTCCAAAGCCCAAATTAATGATATAATAAATCATGGGTTAAATCATCAATAAAGGTGATCACTTGTTAAACATCCATTAGAGATGTAGTGCCTACGGGCCAACCTTATTAAACATCCATTAGAGATGTAGTGCCTATGGGCCATAATTATTGTCATATAAGACAAAAGACAGTGGTGGTCTATGACTCCCTGTCAGAAAGGGGTAAAAGAACTACGGTTCAAACCTTCATACCTTGATTCTCTGAAATCTCGGCTAATATTATAATAACGTCCTCGTGACTAGGTTTTTATGCCACTAGCAATATTATTTGTAATTAGGATAAGTATGTTCAAATCCTAAATAAGAAGTGAGTAACAAATTAACCGGATATGGTCTTCGTTACCATGGTTAATGAATTGCCATAAAAGACAATTCAATAATAAACTCCTAAATAGAATTTTCATTATCTTCTGCAGCAGATACAAGCTACTATGGCGAATCCTAATGGAGAAAATAGTCATACGAGTAAAGATGAATATGATAATGCCCAAGTACATTTAACGGGCGCTCAATTAAAAGCTCTCGTCGACAACGCTGTTCAGGAAGCTCTAGATCGACAATATACCGAATCTCGAAGCAGAACCGTTTCCAAACCACTCTCCAAGCCGAAAACACACTCAAAATCCCACAGCAAACCACTGTCCAAGCCCAAAAAGGACGACGATAATCACTCGTCCAATGAAAACAGTGTTCGTCGTGAAAGGGAGTATACTGATGCTTCCCGTGCCAGGGGCTGCACCTACAAGTACTTTGTGTCTTGTAAACCCCGAGACTTCACGGGGGAGAAGGGTGCCGTCGATTGTATGACGTGGCTGGATGAGATGGACACCGTGGTGGACATCAGTGGCTGTGCGGAAAGGGATGTGGTAAAGTTTGTGTCGCAATCGTTTAAGGGCGAGGCCCTGGCTTGGTGGAGGGCGTTGGTTCAGGCCTCGGGAAAGACTGTGCTTTACAGCATGACATGGGAGGAATTCATTTCTCTCATCAAAGAGAATTACTGCCCTCAACATGAGGTGGAGAAAATAGAGTCCGATTTTGTATCATTAGTGATGACAAACCTGGACTGCCAAGCCTACTTAACGAGCTTCAACACGATGTCTCGGTTGGTTCCAAGGAGAATCGCTCGTTTTATCGGGGGGTTAGAACCCGCAATAAAGGCAAGTGTGAAGGCCTCTCGGCCAACGACCTTCAGGTCTGTAACAGACCTCTCTTTGTCCCTCACAATGGACGCGGTCCGACTGAGATCGCTGAGGAACAAAGAGGCCGAGAAGAGGAAGCGTGAGGACGATACCTCACGAAGGTCGGGCAAGAAACACCGTGGGAACGGTGATGGCAAGAGAGGGACAGAGTCGAAGAAAGATGGGCAACAATCTGGAGAGAAGCCCAAGTGCAAAAACTGCCAGAAGTATCACTTTGGGAAATGTAGGCTTGGGTCGAACTCACAGTCCCAGTCGAGGTCGCATACTTGTGGACTGTGCAAGTCCAAGGACCACAAGACTGTGGACTGCAAGAAGATAAAAGATGCGACCTGCTATAACTGCAGTGAGAAGGGGCATATTAAAAGCAACTGCCCCAAATTCGCCAAGAAGACAGAAGAAACCAAAAAGAACAATGCTAGAGTCTTCAAGATGGATGTGAAGGAAGCTTTGCAAGACGACAACGTAATCACAGGTATTTTTCTCGTAAATAATATCTTTGCAAGAGTACTTTTCGATTCAGGCGCTGATAAGTCCTTCGTAGACCAAAAATTTTGCAAATTGCTGAATATGCCTGTCAAAACCCTAAATGTGAAATACGAGGTAGAGCTAGCAGACGGCACAGTAGAAACCGTCTCCACTATACTAGATGGATGTGTGATATACATTAAGAACCACTCTTTCCACTATCTCTACTTCCCTTCAAACTGGCTGGTTTTGACATCGTTCTGGGTATGGACTGGTTATCCCACAACCAGGCCCAGATCGTCTGCAACAGAAAACAAATAGTGCTAAAGACCCCGACTGGTGAATCGCTCACCATTCGAGGAGATACGCAGTATGGATTGCCCGAGAACGTAACTATGCTCAAGGCTTCAAGATGTTTAAAAAGAGGCTGTGTCATCTACATGGCACAAGTGATTATTGAAGAGCCCAAACCAAAGATAGAAGATATTCCCGTCATTTCGGAGTATCCAGAAGTTTTCCCCGAAGACCTACCTGGATTGCCACCAGATAGGCAAGTGGAATTCAGAATAGATATCATCCCTGGAGCAGCTCCCATTGCTAGAGCACCCTACAGGCTAGCACCAACTGAAATGAAGGAATTAAGGACCCAGCTGGATGAACTGCTGGCTAAAGGTTTCATTAAACCGAGTTCATCCCCTTGGGGAGCACCTGTCCTGTTTGTTAAGAAGAAGGACGGATCGATGCGTCTGTGCATCGACAATCGTGAACTTAATAAGGTCACGATAAAGAATAGATATCCATTGCCAAGGATCGACGATTTGTTTGATCAATTGCAAGGGGCTAGCTATTTCTCGAAGATCGACTTGAGGTCGGGCTACCATCAGCTGAAAGTCCGAGATGAAGACGTACACAAAACAGCATTTAGGACTCGCTACGGTCACTACGAGTTCCTAGTGATGCCTTTTGGGCTCACAAATGCACCGGCTGCATTCATGGATCTCATGAATCGCGTCTGCAAGCCGTACTTAGACAAATTTGTCATCGTGTTCATCGACGACATTCTTATCTACTCAAAGAACAAAGCCGACCATGAGAAACACCTTCGTTGTATTCTCAAATTGCTGCATCGCGAGAAACTCTATGCCAAATTCTCTAAATGCGAATTCTGGCTTAGAGAAGTCCAATTTCTTGGACATGTCGTCAGCGAGCGTGGCATCCAGGTGGATCCCGCTAAGGTAGAGGCGGTCATGAATTGGCAAGAGCCAAAAACGCCTACCGAAATTCGTAGTTTCCTGGGGTTAGCAGGATACTACAGAAGATTCATTGAAAATTTCTCAAGGATTGCTGCGCCCTTAACTTCTCTAACCAAGAAGAAGATAAAATTTATTTGGGGCCCTAAGCAGCAAGAATCCTTTGATATCTTAAAGCAAAAGCTAAGTAACGCCCCTGTGTTGACACTACCGGAAGGTACCGAAGAGTTCGTAGTTTACTGCGACGCGTCACACACTGGCATGGGGTGTGTGCTCATGCAGAAAGGCAAGGTGATTGCCTATGCTTCGAGACAGTTAAAGGTACACGAAAAGAATTACACCACCCATGACCTGGAGTTGGGTGCCGTTGTGTTCGCACTAAAACTGTGGAGGCATTATCTGTACGGAATCAAGTTTGTGATCTATTCAGATCACAAGAGCCTTCAACATCTGTTTAATCAGAAGGAGCTAAACATGAGGCAACGCCGTTGGATGGAGACCTTAAATGATTATGATTGTGAGATCAGATACCATCTCGGCAAGGCGAATGTAGTCGCTGATGCCCTGAGCCGGAAAGAAAGGATGAAACCCATCCGAATCAATGCTAAGAACATTGAAGTAAAGAATAATCTGATTGAAAGGGTGTTAGCTGCACAGAGAGAAGCTGTGTTGGAAGCTAACTATCCTAAGGAAAAGCTGGGAGTGACTGAGGAGCAGTTAACTCTTAGCAAGGATGGAATTTTGCGATTGAATGGGCGAATATGGGTTCCAATTTATGGAGGACTACGAGATGTTATCCTCCAGGAAGCCCATAGTTCCAAATATTCTGTCCATCCTGGAGCGGATAAAATGTATCAGGATTTAAAGGCAAATTATTGGTGGATAGGCTTGAAAAAGTCTGTAGCCGCTTATGTAGCCAAATGCTTAACTTGTGCGCAAGTCAAGGCTGAGCATCAAAAGCCATCTGGCTTACTACAACAGCCTGAACTCCCTGAATGGAAATGGGAATGTGTAACTATGGATTTTATCACCAAGTTACCCAGGACGAGCAAGGGAAATGACACAATATGGGTTATAGTCGATAGACTGACTAAGTCAGCTCATTTCTTACCCATCAAGGAGACTTATAGCTCCGACACTTTGGCCCAGTTATACGTTGATAAGATTGTAGCCCTACATGGCATACCTGTGTCCGTTATCTCAGATAGAGATACTAGATACACGTCTCATTTCTGGAAAAGCTTCCAGCAATCTTTGGGCACACGCTTGAATTTTAGTACGGCTTACCATCCTCAGACAGACGGTCAGAGTGAGCGTACTATTCAAACGTTGGAAGACATGCTGCGGGCATGTGCTATCGATTTGGGTGGTAGTTGGGATAAGAACCTACCCCTAATCGAATTCTCCTACAACAATAGCTACCATACCAGCATAAAGGCTGCGCCTTTCGAGGCATTATACGGTAGAAAGTGTAGATCGCCTGTTTGTTGGGCGGAAGTTGGAGTGGTCCAATTATCAGGACCAGAGATAGTCTTCGAAACGACGGACAAGATTGTCCAGATTCGAGAACGTCTCAAAGCTGCCCATGATAGGTAGAAAAGTTACGCTGATCCAAAGCGTAAGGATTTTCACTTCGAGGTAGGTGAAAAAGTGTTACTAAAGGTATCACCCTCGAAGGGGGTGATGCGCTTGGGTAAGAAGGGCAAACTGAGCCCGAGATACATAGGACCTTTCGAGGTTATCGAACGTGTCGGGTCAGTTGCCTATAAGTTGAACTTACCAGAAGAGCTCAATGGAATTCACAATGTGTTCCACATCTGCAATCTAAAGAAGTGCTTCGCTGATGAATCATTAGTGATCCCACACACAGATGTGCATATAGATGAGAGCTTGAAGTTTGTGGAGAAGCCTTTGTCGATTGAAGACCGACAGGTGAAAAAGCTTCGAAGAAAGCATGTACCTATAGTCAAGGTTAAATGGGATGCCCGGAGAGGTCCCGAATTCACGTGGGAAGTTGAATCCACGATGAAAGAGAAATACCCTTATTTGTTGGAGTAAATCTCGGGTCGAGATTTATTTTAAGGGGGTGAGGATGTAACACCTCGAAATTTTGTGTCCAATAATGTATTGACACGTGTCTTGAGTTTACACGTGGCGTTTAATATTAAATAAAGGACAAAAGTTGACAAACCTTGAAAATGTGTAAATTCGAGGGTTATAAATGTCAAACAAGGGTAAGTATACTGTATAGTAACCCTAAACGATGCTCGTACCTTCAAACGAATAAATCATGGATCGTACAGAAGCGAAACGCGGAAGAAAGTGAGAGATTACAAGCTGCAGAGAGTTAACTGTGTCAACATGTTTAATTATACCTCTGAGTGACCCTTTGACGTACCCGAGGCTTTGTAACAGTAAAATACGCTCGCTAGAATGTAATATATAAATTTCGCGAAGCTCCGTTTTAAAACGAGAAAGTTATGATCAAATTCATACGAGAGGGGTTAAAAGCGTCAACAATGAAAGTTAAGGCTTTCCGGATAACTAACAAACTAACCGAGGACTTAACAATGCGGGTAAATAACACGAGGCCCTTAGTTGTAAATAATCAAGGGCCAAATCGCAAAGTTACCCCTTCAAATCCGAAAGGTCAGGTTATTAATTACCAAAGATTTCGTTATTAATTACAAAGATTTAGTCAATGGTTACAAAAGATTCAAAAATCCAGAAAATTAGACCTAACGCGGGCCGCGTAAAGGTCTTGGGTAAGTTGATGCGGGCCGCGAGCCTCCTGCAGTTACGCATTCTGATATGAAAACTCAGGCGGCCCGCGTACAAGATGCATGAACTTTCATGCGGGCCGCGTGAACCATACAGATGCAGAAAGTATGGGCAGATTCAATGATTTGGCTTGTAGACGAACTTGTGAGCAATCAATGAAGCATGGGCGCCCTCTACCTGACCCCTAGCACCTTAGGACACCTGCTGGACATCCATGCTCACTTGTAGGTTGAGTTGTAATGATCTAGAGGCCATTCTTGCACTATAAAAGGCCATACATAGTTCACAATTGAAACACACCTCAAAACATATCTTCTGATCATTCCTGAAGATCCCAAGTGTTCTTCTATAATCCTAAGTTGTGCACTAAGCCTCTGTAAGTATGCCAAACCTTCTATGGCTTTGTTTTTGCTTAGTTTAGCCTAAAAGTCAATCCGTCATAACTAACGATTGACTTTGCGATAAATCACGAATGGTCCAGTGAATTGTCGAATCAAAAGTAGTTATGTGTTGGTATTTATGTGGGTAATAAACCCCTAAAAGGGTTCCCCCTGATCACCACTCTAACTAGTTCAAATGTCGAGTTAAACGTATACTTAAAAAGTCAACAGAAAGCCATTTTTGCGACTCTTGCATAATCTGTAATGTAGGTGATATGTAACCTGTTTGAACACTCATAAAACATGATAATAAGTATACTAACTTGTCTAAGCTCGTTTGATTCGGCCATTTGCTATATTGACCCGGTTCGGAGCCGAATGTCGCAAAAGTTTGACTTTTGCTTTGACTTCAGTTCTGACCCGTTTTAGTGCAATGTAGATATGCCTTAGGACTCTCTTAGGACCAGGTCACGTGATGGTATCACCCTCTGTGAGCGGTTCGTTGTTTGTCCGAGTCTTTTACGCCTTTCCGTTAATTGCTTAAAAGTTGACCGTAACGCCCTTTTCAAAATAAAACGAGTATTTCGGACACGTGAAGGGACCATAACCTTGCTTACTAAGTTCTAAGCGTGTCCCTAAAATTTCATGTCAATCCGAGGTCCAGAATAGGAGTTATGCTAAATAGCGCAAATTGCGAAACTTTAGTAATTAAATAGCGCAATTAGCATAACGCCTATCTAAACCCGGATTTCGACACCAAACCTTTTACTCACTGTTATAAAATAATATTTTGGGATTTTTAAAGATTTTTAATTATTTTTAACCAGCTCATAACCTGCGGTTATGGCTACGGTCCGGTGAATACCGAATATGCCCTTTTCGGCCAAAACTTGAGTTCTATAAGGTCTTTTGACCCGATTCCAGTTGCTACTGATTTTAAATAATAAATAAAGTATAGACTTTATAAACTGTTTGAGAAACTCAGATTTCCTGTAGAACTCTAAAACCTCTTTTAAAAGTCTTTAAAATGACCGAAAAACCCCTACGGGGCGTATAATGAACTTAAACTCGTTACGGACATTATGAAAGGTATCCTACTGATACCACAACCTCTTTAAAGCATATTGACTTAGGAAACAAGTGCAGGACTCTTACGGTTACCCGTTGCGCCTTTTGCGCGCGCGGTTCGGCTTATGTAACTAGTTTACATAAATTAGCCGATACGGGTCAAACCATATTATTTTGACCCCAAAATCCAGAGTGTGAATATTAAACCCATATAAAACAAGCCTTCAAACTTGTTGGGTCGGAATCGCATTCCATTCCCGGTTTTCGCCTTTCACGCGATTAAACCGTATCTATCCTTTGAAACTGACCGGTCTAGGCTACGGCTAATATAAAGACCCGTTAGGATTCTAATAGGTTATTTTAAAACCTTCATTCCAGAATAGGAGCCCAGTAAAAGATATCTGTGATTTAATCAATTAAGGACTGTACTTGCAAAGGTAAATACTTTTAACTTATTTTCCGTATTACGGGCTTGGGTTACGGTATCTAAAATACCGCTTGGTCGGGCAATTGACCCCAACTCATTTGTAGTTGGGTATTATCAATGTGACCCATTTAAAAACTTGTTTTGTTGGCTTAACGCCTTTGGGGGCTTAATGACCATGTCCCGGATATCCTTGGCATCATTTTACGAAATGGCTACGACCTCGACATCCGGGTGTAGGCGTACACCCGGCATTACGTCTATGATTATAATAGTATAGCCGTTGGTTACCCGCCACGGTGTTATATGCTATGTGGTGTGTCTATTAAACTTTAACCCGGCACGACCCGGGCGACCGAACGCATAGCAAACATGTAATTCTTTACAAGATTTAATTATAAATTATCCCAAGTTATAAAAGAGTTTGTGCCTTGTGCATTCAAATCAATTTTAATAAACATTTTCAAAAGTGTCGGTTGAATGTATTTACCAGTGTAAACTGACGTATTTTCCCAAAAAGATTAACTGCAGGTACTAAACGTAATCGGCTGGCTATAGCTCCTTAGCATCTTAAAGAGTCTCGCAAGCTTTTGATGCCTTGTCTGTTGAACAATACCTTTTATTATTTTGATCCCACTGTGGATACCATTTGACTATTTGTGATACATTCGATATTGCAATCAATGGTTGAATTATATTTATCTTTATGCTTCCGCTGTGCATTCATATATTGTGTGGTTTGACTATAATGTTGCCAACTACGTCACGATAATCCCCCACCGGGCCCACCGGTGAGACACGTGGAAATCGGGGTGTGACACCAAAACTCTATAGGCAGCCGTACCTTGGGGGATTTCTTTTGTAAACTGCCCCGTCTCAGTAAAATCGGGCACAATCTCCTCCTCCTATCCACGTCCACGTCCGCGTCCGCGTCCACGTCTACGGCCCTGACCCTGACCTCGACCTCTATGGGCCGCAGCAGCTGCTAATGACTCAGCCATATCGTCTGTAAAAATAACAATTACAACTTAGCAATCACTATACGATTAGCGTTAACGTATTATACGACTATTGTTCTTGTATACGAACGTATTGTACATCTCATATACGCTCTATACACATCAAGTATAGGTTTCGTATACTCACGTGTTATACATCTCGTACACGATCCGTAAACATGAAGTATACGACCGTACGCACAAGTATTATACGCACGTATACGCTACGTACACCTCAGATATACGTTTCCTATACGCACGTATTATACGATCGTATACAATGTTTCCGATCGTATACAACTTGAATATTCAATCTGTATACGACCGTATATATTGTATACGGTCGTATATAGTTTGAACATTCAAACATTATACGAGCGTATATAGTGTATACGACCGTATACAGTTTGAATATTCAACTGCTATACGAGCGTATATAGTGTATACGATCGTATACCGTTTGAATATTCAACATGTATATGATCGTATAAATTGTATACGACCGTATACACTTGAATAATCAGTTACAATTTTCAGTTTCAAATTTTTTTTTTCAAATTCAATTATACAATCTTAATCGTTACGCCTATGTACGCTATTCGATCCTTTACTATACAAGACCATAATCTAACATGTTTCGGTATATGAAAGTATACTATACAAAAACGTAACGTATAGCAAGAATGAGAAGAAAACGCCACAAATGCCGAAGAACGCTATCTAAGAACGATCCGAGAGAAAACCGAGAGAATTTTTAGAGAATGTTGAGGCTGTATGGTGGAAATGAGGTCATATAAATCTTATACGACCTTTTGTTCTATGTATATGGGCCGTATAAATGTATACGACCCGTATATAATATTTTATTGTTTTTTAATTCAGTCGTATACTCCATATACGATCCCTGTATACGAGGCATATACATTTATACGACCCGTATACAATTGAGTATTTTTCATTTTTCTTAAATTACTATATGCGAAGTGACGAAGATACTGTCGGTATGTGTTAACGTTGATTCGTTTTAAACGTTTTTTCAAGTTCAATTTCAACAAGTTGCAAAAACATTTAAATAACGTGTATATTCATCATTACAAATTGCCAAAAAATGAAATAACATTTTAAACGTTTTTTCAAGTTCAATTTCAACAAGTTGCCAAAACATTTATATAACGTGTATGTTCATCATTACAAATTGTCAAAACATGCAAATAACATTTTATATTCATAGGCAACTTAAATCCACGTATGCCCTGGTCCTGTATTCAATTGTCAATACGTTCCTTGTAATAGTTATACCAACTTTCTGCTGGCATATTCCGTGTCGGTTGTCGCCAGTATCCTGATGGGGTTGGCATTGGATATTCCCCTTCCAATCTGACGTGAATAATATGGTTCCTGTGTACATGTACAAGCGCGACTGTTCGATGCGGAATACTGTCTTCGGCTGTTCTGAACATGGGAAAAAATGAAGCACAACCAGTGTCACTTAATAAGAGACAAACGAAATTCCACCGGTTTGCTATCAGAAGCCCCGTGAAAGGCATTTGTAGCCACTTATGTCTAGGTGCTACGTCTATACTAGACCAATCTAATGACTCCAGAACATTTTGATACTCAGGTTCATTTATCATTTTCCATAAGTCGTGGTATCGGGTGCACTCAGCCTGAAGCTCCCCCCGTATTAACAGCCAGTCCCATTCTTTAAGTGATAAGCCGACCGCTATAGATCGAAACCCACAATTACCATCACCCAGCACATTTTGTATGTGACTGAGGTGTGGATAGAAGCAAGGTGGAATGAACTTTTTGATGTGCATGAACATATTAACTTGTGCGACAGGCAGCGAAGGTAAGTGTGGTTGCTCTTCCTTTGATTTTGCGACCTTCTTTTTCGTTTTCGAATTCTTAGCGCCTTTTGATGTGCACAAAATGCAACATATAAATTACATCAATTGTGGCATAAAACTAACCCTTTTTAGTACTAATGTTGGAAAAAGTGTGTTTTTGTCTTACTTTTGTATTTTCATGATTAAATGAGCTCAAATAAACAAAAGAAGCAAAAAGGCAGCTAAATCTAACATAAATACAAGAAAAGGAACAAACGTGACATGCCCGGCCTCCCCGACAGCATCTTCCCAAGCAAAACAAGAGAACAGAAGGCTGAACACGCCCTGTGCTCAGTGAGCACGGGGGCGTGCCCAAGTGTCAGCAGAAAAGACAAAGTTGTAGAAGCTTCTATCACCTACCACGGGGGCGTGCCCAATGGACACGGGGCCGTGGTCAACTCTAAGATTCGCAGGATCTAGGGAAATCTTGATAGTACAGATACGCTTCTGCACACGGGGTCGTGCCCAGCGGACACGGGGGCGTGGTCAACTAATGCAGACAAACTGCAATTAATGAAGAAAGAGAAGGAGGATGGACACGGGGCCGTGCCCAATAGACACGAGGCCGTGCCCGAGCTTCTGTTCAACCTATAAATATGAGTGCTTGGATCACTTGCAACTCATCCCTTGGCACACCACCTCTCTCACACTTCACCCACCACCCACCACCATCACAACACCATCATCCACCACCACAATCCATTGTCCATCATAGAGTGTGTGAGTCGTCTCGGGATCCAAGATTGATCGTAAGAGTTCTTGACAATCCAAAGGCCATGTTTGCCTAAGTCTCTTACATCACTTGGTGAAGACAAGTGTTTAGTGTAATACTTTTTATTTTTAATCTTTTCGCACTTTTTATTTGGTTATGTATTAGTGACTTTAATAACTAGTTTCTTATGTTGAAGGTGATTCTTCCTTATCGTTTGTCCGTGGTGTCTTGGCATTATTTTACTGTCTATATAAAATAAAAGATTTTCACCATTCATATCTCCACGTTCTATATGGAGATATGTTGGCTACCTGGTCGGGGGTTAAGGGAACGGTTTGGTAAGAGTCTTGCCATTGTTTAGTGTATAGATCTTGCAAAGGACCTGGGTCAAATTTAGTAGGACCTCCTTCAATACCCACCGGTATTGGATGGCGGGGGTCCAAACTCTTTGATCCCCTCATAAGTAAGCTACAATTAAAACTTTAACCCGGCTACTTAGGACTGTATCCCTGCTGACTCAGACTACTTAGCCGAGGGTAAAGTCACCTTCAAAAGAGGGGCCTACCACATTATGCATTAATAACTTAATTAATTATCTTTCAATAATCGTATCCTTGCTGACTCAAACTACTGGGTTGAGGGTAACGTCACCTTCAAAAGAGGGGCCTACTACAATAACTAAGATAATCTCTTAAGAAGTGCAAAAGTGCGGAAATAATCAAAGGTTACACTACACACGAGTCGGGTCCAAGTGATTCATCTTGTCTATCTGTTTTTTATTTTTATTTTTATTTTCAGCATTTTAGTTAGTTTTATTTTTCTAGTTTAAAAACAATTTTCTAACTTTTGATTTGATTAGACGTTGAGGATAAACCGGCACTAAAAGCTCTTGTGTCCTTGGACGACCTCGGTATCTTACCAACACTATACTACGTCCACGATGGGTGCACTTGCCCATATGTGTGTTTAGTGTTAGTAAATATCGTGTTTTATAAATTTAAAACTTGGCTAAAAAGTGTAAAAGGGCTTAAAATATACACCTAAAATATATTACACTACACACGCATCACCTTTCGCAATCTCGCCGAAGAAGATAGGTGTTTCAGCACAATAACTTTGTGACTCGACAAACGAGCTGTGCCTGGTAGGTTCGATGATTGACTCTTGTGTGCCAAACCCAATGGGTGAATCACTATATGCATCCTGCGTTGTAAAAAAGTTGTGTCTTGAAGGCTCCGTAAATGAATCATCCTTCCTTTGTTGCTGAGCTTTTAAAGTTGGACGACCCCATGTGTTTTTTTGCACAACTGGCTGTTTGAGCTTCGTCTTATTGAGTTGTACCAAATCCTTCATCTTTTGAACCATGTTTTTCTTAACTTCTCTCGGCTGGGCAATTAAATGTTGTTTGAGAAGCACAAGTTCGTCGTCTAAGTCGAAACAGTCCACCTTGCTCGGTTTCAGTATGGAGTCCAAATTTAACTTTTGCCAAAAAGGGTCTATCAACTCCAACGGGATCATTTAACCTAAGAAACATATCAACAAACAACATAAAACGTGAATAAGATTTTGCGTGATGAAATGCTATGATTATAAAATGTGGTTGGTCGAATAATGTATTACCATTCGTTGTATACTGATGTGTGTAAAATGCAACATATAAATCACATCAATTAAGGCATAAAACTAACCCTTTTTAAGTGCTAATGTTGGAAAAAGAGTGTTTTTGTCTTCCTTTTGTATTTTCAGGATGAAATGAGCTCAAAATCACAAAAGAAGCAAAAAGACAACTAATTCTACCATAAATACAAGAAAAGGAACAAAAGTAGACTGCCCGGACCCTCAACGGCACCTCCCAAAGCAAAGGAGAAGAAACAGAGTCTGAACACGCCCCGTGTCCAGCGAACACGGGGGCGTGCCCAGGAAGCAGCAGAAAAGACAAACCAGTAGAAGCTTCCATTGCCCACCACGGGGCCGTGTCCAGCGGGCACGGGGGCGTGGTGAAAGTACAGCAGGCGCATTAATTGTAATTCGCAATTACAATTAATGAAGAGAGAGAATGTCAGACGGACAGGGGGCCGTGTCCAGCCTTCTGTTCAGCCTATAAATAGAGGAGCTTGGCTTCATTTTCTCTCATCCCTTGGCACACCACCTCTCTCACACCTCATCCACCACCCACCACCACCATAACACCATCATCCACCACCATCATCCATTGTCCATCGTAGAGTGTGTGAGTCGTCTCGGGATCCAAGATTGATCGTAAGAGTTCTT
The DNA here is from genome assembly GCF_002127325.2 of Helianthus annuus. Lineage (NCBI taxonomy): Eukaryota > Viridiplantae > Streptophyta > Magnoliopsida > Asterales > Asteraceae > Helianthus > Helianthus annuus. The sequence goes on along the minus strand of NC_035447.2, from coordinate 168,411,845 downwards.
GACAATCAAGGCCATGTTTGCCTAAGTCTCTTACATCACTTGGTGAAGACAAGTGTTTAGTATAATACTTTTTATTTTTAATCTTTTGCACTTTTTATTTGGTTTTGTATTAATGACTTTAATAACTAGTTACTTATGTTGAAGGTGATCTTTCCTTATCGTTTGTCCGTGGTGTCTTGGCATTATTTTACTGTCTATATAAAATAAAAGATTTTCACCATTCATATCTCCACGGTCTATATGGAGGTATGTTGGCTACCTGGTCGGGGGTTAAGGGAACGGTTTGGTAAGGGTCTTGCCCTTGTTCAGCGTTTAGAGGTCCTGCTTGGGACCTGGGTCAAATTTAGTAGGATCTCCTTCAATGCCCATAGGTATTGGATGGCGGGGATCCAAACTCTTTGACCCCCTCATAAGTTAACTACTATTAATACTATAACCCGGCTATTTAGGACTGTATCCCTGCTGACTCAGACTACTTAGCCGAGGAAACGTCACCGCCAAAAGCGGGGCCTACCACAATTTGCATTAATAACTTAATTCATTATCTTTCAATAATCCGACCCTTTAGGATTGTATCCTTGCTGACTCAAACTACTGGGTTGAGGGTAACGTCGCCTTCAAAAGAGGGGCCTACTACAATAACTAAGATAATCTCTTAAACAAGTGCAAAAGTGCAAAAATAATCAAAGGTTATACTAATACACATGTCGGATCCAAGTGATTCATCTTGTCTATATGTTTTCATTTTATTTTTATTTTTCAGCATTTAGTTAGTTTTTATTTTCTTAGTTTAAAAACATTTCTCTATCCTTTTTGATTTTATTAGACGTTAAGGATAAACCGGTATTAAAAGCTCTTATGTCCTTGGACGACCTCGGTATCTTACCAACACTATACTACGTCCACGATGGGTGCACTTGCCCATATGTGTGTTTAGTGTTAGTGAATATCGTGTTTTATAAATTTAAAACTTGGCTAAAAGTGTAAAAAAGGGGCTTAAATACTCATCAAAATAATATTACCCCTACACACGCATCAAGTTTTTGGCGCCGCTGCCGGGGACACAAGGATTTTAAGAAAGCTTAAAATCGACGGCCTAATCAGTTTTTCAAAACCTTTTTAAAACGCGCGCATTTTTCTGCATTTTAGTTTAGTTTTGCATTTACAGTAGCCTGAACACGGGGCCGTGCTCACTGAACACGCCCCCGTGCTGCATATTTTTAAAGTAGATACCCAGATACAGAGTCTGAACACGGGGCCGTGCTCACTGAACACGCCCCCGTGCTCAACGTGACCAGTAAATTTAATTAAAACGCCCAGATACAGACCCTGAACACGGGGTCGTGTTCACCCAACACGGGGCCGTGTCCAGCTTCTGTTTCCGTCTTATTTTTGTTTTCTGGTCCCGAGACTCAGTTGTGGTCTGTTGAGTGATTCTTATGGATCAATACTCAAGAGGTTACAACTACACCTATGATGAGGATGATTATAGGGGTAATTATTGCACTAATTGTCGTAACGCACGCTCGGTTCAATATAATAACTCATATCAACCATCCAATTCATACAACCATTATGAAGAGCCCAGGTACGAGCCATCAACTTCATACACATCCTATGAAGACCAAAGGTATGAACCTACTCCCTCATACTCATATTTTGATGAACCAAGGTATGAGCCTTCATACTCATACTTTGAAGATTCAACATATGAGCCACCACCTTCATACTCTTATTATGAGGAACCATGGCGTGAACAACCCACCTCATATGAGTACTATGAAGAACAAAGTTTCGACCCTTATCCATCATATACTTATAATGAAGAACAATGGTGTGAACCATCTACTTCATATGAGAATTATGAGGAACCAAGGATCGAACAACCGGATTCAAGCTTTGAGGATCCAAATTCTTTTTCTCTCACCGAAGTAACTAATAGGATATTGGAAAAACTTAAAACTATCGAACGTTATATAAAAGAATCTCGCGCAAGGGAAGAGGAATCCCGCGCAAGAGAAGAGCTAAAAAATGATAATAACGTAGAGATAGTTGAAAGTATAAAAATGGAAGAACAAGAAAGTGAAAAACCGACACATGAGTTAAACAACGAAAAAGGTGAGTCCAACAATGTTAAAATTCAAGAAGAGTCTAATTTTGAAGAAATTAATCTCTTGTCACCTACTTTCGAAAATCATTGTTTAATAACCCCTCATGCCAAGTTTTTAAAAGAGTTAAACACTAGTGCTAAAATCAAAGACTTAGTAAGTGTTAAGTTAACTAATGATCAAACCTCGCTAATAAAAGAAGATCCTTTGGAAATTAACATTACACCGGTTCCATGTTTCTTTCAAAATTCATTTATTAGCAATATCACCATCGATAAAGATCTTTGTGTTAACATAATGCCTAACTACATTTTTGAAAAATTAAGTGTTAGTGATTTTACTCCACTTCAAATACCCATTTTTCTATCCAATCGGAAAGTAATGAAATCAATCGGTGTAGTTGAAGATGTTTTGGTTCAAACAAATCAAATGGTAATCCCAACCGACTTCGTCATCCTAGATGACGCCCCCTTAGTCTTGGGAAAACCTTTTGTACAAACTCATAGAGCTTTGAAAAACCGGAAATTCAACAATCTACCTCTTCAATTAGGGGCATTCAAAAGGAGCATAGATCTTGAGCGTTCAATGAAATATCCTTTTGGCAACAATGACCCCCTAATTGAAGATGAAGCTGAACCACCCGATACAACCAACGAAGAGGACCACTTTGTCGAAGAAGAGATAGCCATAGAACAAACCTTTAAGGTTCTTAATCTAGATGAGCCACGAAATAAGGTTTCTTCTAAAGACCCACCCACTGAGCTCAAAGAACTTCCTAAAGGTTTGGAATATGCTTTTCTAGGCAAAGAAGGTAGTTTACCCGTAATTATTTCATCTAAATTAAGTAATATAGAAAAAGAGAAATTAGTTAACCTACTTAAAAAACACAAAAACGCGATCGCTTGGAAGCTTGTAGATATTAAAGGAATAAGCCCTTCCATGTGCACGCACAAAATTTTAATGAATGATGACTACAAAACGGTAATTCAACCACAACGAAGAGTGAACCCCAATGTTCAAGAAGTGGTTAAGAATGAAGTCATCAAACTACTCGACGCCGGACTAATCTACCCTATCTCCGATAGCCCGTGGGTAAGTCCCGTTCAAGTAGTCCCAAAGAAAGGAGGTATGACGGTAATAACTAACGAGAAAAATGAATTAACACCAACGAGAACCGTCACAGGATGGAGAGTTTGTATAGATTATAGGCGATTAAATGAAGCGACAAGGAAAGACCACTTTCCTTTGCCCTTCATTGATCAAATGTTAGAAAGATTATCCGGTCATAAATTTTATTGTTTCTTAGATGGTTTTTCAGGTTACTTTCAAATACCGATAGCACCAGAAGACCAAGAGAAAACAACTTTCACATGTCCCTACGGAACTTTCGCATATCGACGCATGCCATTCGGTCTATGTAATGCGCCTGCAACATTCCAACGTTGTATGGTCGCCATTTTCCATGATATGATCGAAAAGACAATGGAAGTCTTCATGGATGACTTTTCCATCTTTGGAGACTCATATGACCAATGCCTCGATAATCTTGAACGAATGCTATCCCGATGTGAGGAAACTAACCTCGCCCTTAATTGGGAAAAATGCCATTTCATGGTAACAGAGGGAATAGTAGTCGGTCACAAAATCTCAAGCGAAGGAATGGAAGTTGATCGAGCAAAAATAGAGACTATTTCTCGATTACCTCCTCCATCCTCTATGCGAGCAATCAGAAGTTTCCTAGGACATGCCGGATTTTATAGAAGGTTTATCAAAGACTTTTCAAAAATTTCAAGACCTCTAACAAAATTACTTGAAAAAGATGCACCCTTCATCTTTGACAAAGAATGCAATCAAGCATTTCTAACCCTCAAGGAAATGCTAGTCAATGCACCCATCATGATAGCGCCAGATTGGAAATTTCCTTTCGAAATCATGTGTGATGCAAGTGACTTTGCTGTTGGAGCAGTCTTGGGACAAAGAAAAGAAAAGCATTTCCACCCAATTTATTATGCTAGTAAAACTCTTAATGACGCACAAGAAAATTATACAACTACAGAAAAAGAATTACTAGCGGTGGTATTTGCTTTTGATAAATTTCGTTCTTATCTTGTTCTTTCTAAAACAGTAGTCTATACAGACCATGCAGCCATCAGGTACCTCTTCAAGAAGCAAGACGCAAAACCCCGTTTGATCAGATGGATTCTACTCCTCCAAGAATTCGACATCGAAATCAAGGACAAAAGAGGAGCAGAAAACACTGCTGCAGATCATCTCTCGCGCTTAGAAGACCCAGCTTTGGAGACAACCAGAAACGAGCAAATCAACGAGAAATTTCCCACGGAATCCTTGGAAATGATGGAAAGTAGACAAGAACCATGGTATGCCGACTACGCTAATTTCTTAGCTAGCGGTATAGTCACCAAAGGATGGCCACATCATCAAAGAAAGAAATTCTTTGCTGATGTAAAGCATTACTTTTGGGAAGACCCCTATCTTTTCAAAATGTGTGCCGACCAGCTCGTCCGAAGGTGTGTCCATGGTAATGAGGCACGAAGAATTCTCCGTCATTGTCATGAAGGTCCATACGGAGGACATCATGGTGCCACAAGTACCGCACGAAAGGTATTTGATTTGGGATTTTACTGGCCGACCATTTACAAGGATGCACAAAACCTTGTGAAGACATGTGATGCCTGCCAGAGATCAGGTAATATTTCTTCCAAAAACGAAATGCCTCAAAATGGCATTCTCGTCTGTGAAATCTTTGATGTGTGGGGACTCGATTTCATGGGACCTTTCCCACCTTCAAAGGGAAACAAATATATACTTGTGGCACTCGATTACTTGTCTAAATGGGCGGAGGCCGAGGCTCTTCCAACAAATGATGGAAGAGTAGTGGTAAAATTTCTGAAAAAACTGTTTTCTCGCTTCGGGACACCAAAGGCTTTAATAAGTGATAGAGGTACCCATTTTTGCAATCATCAACTCGAAAAAATATTAACAAGGTATGGGGTCTATCACCGGGTCTCAACAGCATATCACCCTCAAACAAATGGGCAAGCCGAAGTGACTAATCGAGGTTTAAAACGAATACTTGAAAAAACCGTAGGAATAAATAAAAAAGAATGGGCCGACAAATTAGACGACGCTTTATGGGCTTTTCGAACTGCTTATAAAACTACTATAGGCACAACCCCATATAAACTCGTCTATGGAAAAAGTTGTCACTTGCCAGTAGAAATAGCTCACAAGGCCTACTGGCAATAAAAAACGTAAACTTAGATTTAGAAATTGCCGGTAAAAATCGATTTTGTCAAATAAATGAATTAGACGAGTTAAGGAATTATGCATATTCTAACTCCGAAATTTATAAAGAAAGAATGAAAAATTTTCATGATAAATATATTAAATCTAATGAATTTCGGGTTGGAGATCAAGTTCTATTGTTTAATTCACGACTTCGATTATTTCCTGGTAAGCTAAAATCTAGGTGGTCAGGACCTTTTTCTGTCACCCATGTTTTTCCACACGGTGCAGTAGAGATTAAAACTCGAAATGGGACACCATTTAAAGTCAATGGCCAACGGCTGAAACTCTACCGAGGATCCATTGAGGATGAGGAAGAGGAGATCTCACTTCAAACGGTTAACGAATAAACTCATACCCGACATGTTTCAGGTAAGTGTACGTTTAAAAACCGGTAAATCTTCTAGCCATTTTTCGGAAATAAGGGGCATGCACACGAGCACATAAAAAAACAATTCAAAAGCTTTGCCCGGCACGGGCCGTGTCCGCTGGACACGGGGCCGTGTCGAGGCGACTGTCGGGATAAAACCCTCTTTTCCTATCAGTTACACCATTCCACACGCCCCGTTTAGCCGAAAACTCTCTGGTTTGAGGCGATTTTCTGCAGTTTTTCAACGTCACCACCGAATCTAACAACGTCAAGGTATGATTCTATCCTCCTTAGTAGTTAGATTAGTTACTTGCATGTAGTTAAAACATCAAAAATTGGGGAAAAATCTAGGGTTCTTCATGTTCATCCGGATCGAACTCAAAATTTTTGATGAAATTTGTTAGTAGTAGTTTAGAGTAGAGTAATAGAAAGTAAATAGACAAGTATTGTTGACAGATTCGTTCGATTTCCAACTAAAACCCCAAACCCTTGTTCTTGAACCGAAAAACACGAAATTGAAAGGGTAAACGGTTTGTTTTGGGAAAAATGACACTTAGGGTTTCATTTTCGGGGGAAACCGCTACTATTGGGCTAAAAATTTTCAGGTTTTCGAAACCGGGACGAAAAATGGAATTTTTAGGTTACAGACGCCTGGACGCGGGGCCGTGTCCGCTGAACACGGGGCCGTGTCCAGCCCACTGTTTGCAGTTTCACTCTGATTTTCCTTGTTTCGTACTAACTTTTTATGTATTCTTTTCAGATGTCGAAATTCACAAGGTTTAACGCAAATGAACTGGACGCTAGGGCACGGTACGAGGTTCTACAAACAAGACCGGAAGAGTACCCAAGGCGGGCGTGTACTGATTTGCTAACCATGGTGAATCAACTTGATCGCTTCAACAACATTGTGAGGGGTCCACTGCATGTCGCATTGACCACCCGACTACGGTCGGTACATCAATGCACGATGGAGTTCTACAGCACCTTCATTTTCAACTCGAGGCGCGAACCGTTTGACCATGAGGCGGTCGAATTTCGATGTGGAGGAACCACGTTTAGAACCTCCATGGCACAGTTTGGAGCCATCATTGGGCTATATAGTGAAGAGGAAGCGGGGAATGAAGAGAATACTGGTGGATTACGAGACTTGGATGCAACTGAACGCCAAGCCGCATGGGCTCAAATAGGTGAAGGAATCTACAACCCGAGCAGCACCAAAAGCACCAAACTGAGGGACCCGCTATACCGATACATTCACAGGCTCCTCTCCTACTCGCTGAACCAACGCCACGACAGTAGTGGCGTTGTTAGGTTGAAAGATTTGGTTGTCCTTCACTGCATCCACAACCAGAAGCCTCTCGATGTTCCGTACCTCCTACTGCGAAACATGCACCTAAACCGCCTTGCTCATGCTCCTACACCGATCTTCTTCGGAGGATGGGTGTACCGTCTTTTCAAGCACTTCACGAATATCCCAAGGTCCTTCGAAAGGAGTCCATGGTCGGGACGGGTCGATTATCACATTTGCCGATCCATGAACTTGATTTATGAAGCGGAGGACGGGACGGTGAGCTTTCAGAGGACGCAAGGCTATGCATGGAACCCGCAAGAGGCTCTAGTTCTTCATGCACCACATCCCCATTTTCAGTACCCACCCCAAGGCGATCCGGGCCAATCCTCCTCTCAAGGAGGTGGTTTTCCTAACTTTCAAAGTTTACATGATCTTTTGCAGGAAAACCTCATGTGCACAAGGAACACCTACAATCTCGCCAACAACACACACCACCGGGTTGGAGCTATCGAACGCAACATTAACGATATACAAGATGATATCGGTAGCATCCGGGAGTACATGGCGAGGCACGGGGGTGGAGATGATGGTAGTGATGAAGACATGGAGTAGGAAGCTTGAAGGAACAAGGGGCTAGTTGGTGATGAGCCCACAGGTTTAAGTGCCCTTCTATCTATCAAACAATTCATGGCCTGCGTGCCATTTGTCGAACAATTTACTTTCTCTAACTACTTTTTATCTTTGTTTTATTTTTACTTTATGTTTGGATGATGCTTGACGATGGTAATTTAGGATGGTTTGTGCTTGTTTGGTTGGTATTTAGTGTTTAAACAGGTGCAATGCGAGGGTTAGAGTGCTAAACATTAGCACTTGCAGCCCTATGATGGAGAAACCGGGAGACAAAACCTATTTTTCAGGCTAACAGACTGTCCACACGGGGACGTGTCCAGCCGACACGCCCCCGTGTTCATCTCCCAGATCTGCTGTTTGGCTACTGACCTGCAATTTTTTGCCAGACACGAGGCCGTGTCCAGCCGACACGCCCCCGTGTTCACCTTCTGTAAGTTTTCGTTACTGGCAGTTCACCACGGGGCCGTGTCCAATGGACACGGGGCCGTGTCCAGACTGCCAGTGACATAAACCTTTGTTTTTAAACCCACTTTTACACATTCTAATCAACCAAAAACTTTATTTTTGGACACATTGAGGACAATGTGTAATTTAAGTGTGGGGGGATGCTAAAACCTTGAAATTTTGCAAAATCCTAAACATAAGCCTTACACAAAACTCTATTGGAACCGCTAAACACCCCAATTTTTTTTTCAAAAACTTTTTCATTTTTTTTTACTTGTCTTAGTTTAAGTTGGGAATAACAAGTTCTAAAAAGGTTATATTTTTACAAGTTTACAACCGATAGCGTCGTGATAAAAAGAACCAACATAAGAAAATTATGAAACGGTATAACAAGTCTAGTTAAAAATTCGATTATATATACTTGATCACATTAAAAACCCATTCCCACAAAAGTGAGTTTTGAGCCTTTATTGAGCATAAAAATACACATATTTAGATTAAATGCTCATTTTTCGTTTCCTGTGTGAATAGCCGCTCGGTTCTTACATATCTAGAACTTGCCACGACGATACATTCCCGGTCCTTACCAACTTAAACCCAAGTAAGTAAATGATGGAGGCATTAGGACTAACCATTTTTCTTTCAAAACCATTATTTTTCATTTTTTTACCTACCCAAAATCCCCCTAGATAGCCCCTTTGAGCCTAAACCTTTCATTTCATTGCCCCAAAACCCTTTTTACCCACCAAAAACCTTTTTATTTTTTTTCACCATTTATTTTAGTAACAAGCTCGCTTTTTCGTAAACTCACCTTTTTATGTGCCGACGAAAAAAAAATAAAAAAAAAATAAATGATGATGAAGTCAAAAACAAACAAAAGCTATAAAAGCTTGTTTGGAGAAATACTTCAAAATAAAAAAAAAAGTCACTAAAAACAAGGTACTTCACGAAAACCGACGCTTGTTACAATTTTCGCCCTTCTTACTAACCACTAACCAACCACCCACCTTTAACCCAAGCCTAACCCTTCACCCCAAAAGTCCTCTTGATATTTACAAAGGTAAAAAGTTAAAAAGGAGGAGGATTGATTGCTTGGCAAGCCTATGGAAGGCGTAAGTTCCATGCCGCTCTCGAGTGATTCACTAAAAATATACACCTTCGGCCGAGTGTTGAGTGATCTCCCGTGAGGTATGTGAACTTGTATATAAATGGAATTTTAATAAGGCATGCTATGCCCAAATAAGTAATTTATCTTATGAAAAGTTCAAAATAAACCATAACGAATAGGATTGTAAATAAATAAAAATAAAACCTATAAAAACCTTGGATTCCCGACACTCTAGGACAAGCTAAAAAACTTCTCTTCTACCTATTCCATTTGGGAGTGTAAGCCACATTTAAAGAGTTTTGCTTGAGGACAAGCAAAAGTTCAAGTGTGGGGGTATTTGATGTGTGTAAAATGCAACATATAAATCACATCAATTAAGGCATAAAACTAACCCTTTTTAAGTGCTAATGTTGGAAAAAGAGTGTTTTTGTACCATAAACAGACAACTAATTCTACCATAAATACAAGAAAAGGAACAAAAGTAGACTGCCCGGACCCTCAACGGCACCTCCCAAAGCAAAGGAGAAGAAACAGAGTCTGAACACGCCCCGTGTCCAGCGAACACGGGGGCGTGCCCAGGAAGCAGCAGAAAAGACAAACCAGTAGAAGCTTCCATTGCCCACCACGGGGCCGTGTCCAGCGGGCACGGGGGCATGGTGAAAGTACAGCAGGCGCATTAATTGTAATTCGCAATTACAATTAATGAAGAGAGAGAATGTCAGACGGACACGGGGCCGTGTCCAGCGGACACGGGGCCGTGTCCAGCCTTCTGTTCAGCCTATAAATAGAGGAGCTTGGCTTCATTTTCTCTCATCCCTTGGCACACCACTTCTCTCACACCTCATCCACCACCCACCACCACCATAACACCATCATCCACCACCATCATCCATTGTCCATCGTAGAGTGTGTGAGTCGTCTCGGGATCCAAGATTGATCGTAAGAGTTCTTGACAATCAAGGCCATGTTTGCCTAAGTCTCTTACATCACTTGGTGAAGACAAGTGTTTAGTATAATACTTTTTATTTTTAATCTTTTGCACTTTTTATTTGGTTTTGTATTAATGACTTTAATAACTAGTTACTTATGTTGAAGGTGATCTTTCCTTATCGTTTGTCCGTGGTGTCTTGGCATTATTTTACTGTCTATATAAAATAAAAGATTTTCACCATTCATATCTCCACGGTCTATATGGAGGTATGTTGGCTACCTGGTCGGGGGTTAAGGGAACGGTTTGGTAAGGGTCTTGCCCTTGTTCAGCGTTTAGAGGTCCTGCTTGGGACCTGGGTCAAATTTAGTAGGATCTCCTTCAATGCCCATAGGTATTGGATGACGGGGATCCAAACTCTTTGACCCCCTCATAAGTTAACTACTATTAATACTATAACCTGGCTATTTAGGATTGTATCCCTGCTGACTCAGACTACTTAGCCGAGGGTAACGTCACCGCCAAAAGCGGGGCCTACCACAATTTGCATTAATAACTTAATTCATTATCTTTCAATAATCCGACCCTTTAGGATTGTATCCTTGCTGACTCAAACTACTGGGTTGAGGGTAACGTCGCCTTCAAAAGAGGGGCCTACTACAATAACTAAGATAATCTCTTAAACAAGTGCAAAAGTGCAAAAATAATCAAAGGTTATACTAATACACATGTCGGATCCAAGTGATTCATCTTGTCTATCTGTTTTCATTTTATTTTTATTTTTCAGCATTTAGTTAGTTTTTATTTTCTTAGTTTAAAAACATTTCTCTAACCTTTTTGATTTGATTAGACGTTGAGGATAAACCGGTATTAAAAGCTCTTGTGTCCTTGGACGACCTCGGTATCTTACCAACACTATACTACGTCCACGATGGGTGCACTTGCCCATATGTGTGTTTAGTGTTAGTGAATATCGTGTTTTATAAATTTAAAACTTGGCTAAAAGTGTAAAAAAGGGGCTTAAATACTCATCAAAATAATATTACACTACACACGCATCATATACGGTTCCAACCGACACGCACACGGCAACCCACAGCTTGTATACAAACGGCACGTGCATGTACCGTTAAATAACTTTAAGTTTTCTATTTCATTTACTTCGGCGGATATCAAGTCTAGGCAGGCATGTGAAACCTTCTTTCGTAGGAGATCAAATATTGGTTTGTTATGTGGACCCAATGTTCGGCTCCTGCTTGTTTCAATGTTGCTTTTGATTTCTATACCTGGTTTTTTATGAGCTTATCAATAAGTGGTACCACTTTATCCAGGGTGTAATTAGAGTCGCCTAGGTACTGCTTCAAAAGGGCATGTTGACCCTCTGCCCTGTTCGTTGTACGTTGACCGAAGTTCAGATGTTGGTCACTCCAGAACGAAACAAATCGGTCTCTATATGGTTGTAACCAGTTTGAATGCAAATAATCCATAATCTCTGTAATTAAAATCAAGTGCAGTTAAGACAAGTCAAATAAATACGATTATTAAACAAAAATAATATAAAAACTTATCGTCGCTTTTTTTGCTTGGTAGTTTTGATCGTATTCGCTCGTACCAGTAGTTGTAGTTAAGATCGGTCGTTGAGTTAATTAGCTTGCGTCACTTGTAAAGAAACCTTTCCCAGCTTTCTTTGGTTTTAAAGCTTGGCCTGCAATGTTTTTGGATGTTTTGCTGTATGTGCCACCTACACAATGAATGTCTAGCCCTGGGAAACACAGTTGCACATGCGTTCATTAGGGCGCGATCTCTATCCGTTACTATTACACGGGGTTCCATAACACTGTCTAATGAGTGTTTCAACCTCTGTAGAACCCATGTGAAGTTTTCCCATTTCTCGTTGCTTACGAACGCATGAGCAATGCAAAACGACATCAACGTGGATGTAACACCGATAATCTGGACTAGCGGCATTTTGTACCGATTCGTCTTATAGGTGGAGTCTATAAGCAACACATGCGGGAAGGCGCGCCACAACATGTTCGACTCCGGGTGGATGAAGAAAACATCCTCGACCTGTTCGCCGTTTGCAGATGTTCTATGGTAAAAAGCAAAGCCACATTCTCCAACCGGTCGAAAAGTATCTGCATTGGAGTCTCGCCGACTTGTTCCATTCGACCCAATTTGGCCCGAGCGTTGTATATGGTGTTTCTTGTTGAGACATTATGGGGGTTCTGTTCTTTAATGGCAGCAAGAATGTCTCATGATTTTATGTTCTGATGCGTCATTTGCTCCACCGTCCTCTCTTCCGATGGAGGCAGCCTCATTAGGGACGGATGACCCTCTGGATACAGAAATGGTTCATGGTTATGTTTAGCTTCCTCAACCCTTAGATCCCAGTAACCTAACCTCTTTCTGTATGTCCCGATCAGTTGGAATTTGCAACCGGTTTTCCTGGTCCCGCTGCGTCTAACCGTGGCTGTTGATTTGTGCTCGCCGGCACAATCGCACGTAAGCCAAATTTTTAACGGCTGACCGCTTGGAGGTTTATCGTAGATGGTGCATTTGGTGACGATGGCGTAGCCATTTTCGCGTCCGACGTCTCAACACCACTTGTAAGGTCCGCTTTTCAATAATATTAGATTACTCACAAAAGGATGATTTTTCGGACAATTAAAATACCAACTTAACACATAATGAAAACTTTTACAAAAATTGGGCATGACCCGTTCGTAAAACGGACGTCACCCCTGTTTTTGACATAATAGACAACGTTCACATAAGACCCTTTTTACACTAAACCATCCCAAACAAAACAACAAGTTTTCAAATCTAAAACTTTTAACAAAGTTTAACAAGTAACAAAAACGTGGACCCAAAAACATGCATGTAAACTTGCGGAAGCGCTTGGTTTAATGAGGCTTGAACATGTGCTCGCTCCATATCTCCAAATCGCCTATAGAGGTGCTTTACCTACATAAACATTCAAATTTAAAAGAAGTTAGTTATTACCATAGTAAATCATAACCTTTCGTTATAGCTTTATCCATACAAAACATTCTTACTTTTACGCATTCAACAACCCAATAGTTGGGTTAGGCATAAACACTCTCGTAGAGAGTTAAGCATACACATTCAACCCGTTTAATTGGGTTTTGCATAAACACTCTCGTAGAGAGTTAAGCATACACCTTCAACCCGTTTAATTGGGTTTTTGCATAAACACTCTCGTAGAGAGTTAAGCATACGCATCCGACCCATTTAATTGGGTTTATTGGCTTTCAACATTACACTTTCTTCTATCCGTAAAACGGATTATAACTTTCATCTTTATTATAGCATTCAAGCTATCCGTTGGAACGGATGGCGTTCATCTTTTACTTGACACGATTGAATTTCAATCGATCAAAATGCATAGCTTAACACCACTTTCGTTAACATGCCCAAATCCACAAGGGATTTGTCGCTTACTTACTACTTGTCGCATATGTTACACAAGGATAGTTTTACATCAAATTTTATATAAATAGAGAATATAACAAGGACTCGTATGCAACGAAACATACCTCGATCTTGCGCTCCTTCCGTTTTCTTGGTGCTTGTACCTTCTTCTTTTACGCCTACATTAGAACATTCATTCTTTCATTTAGTCCATTGATTCATTCTACCATTTTCATACACATTTATCTTTTAGGCATTTCATCGAACACTTGGTAGGCATCACAATTAAGATACAAGGTACAAGTCTATTAAGCATATACTTACTAATTCATCATAACACAAGAATCACCTTCCTTTGAATTTACATAGATTTTCATCCTAAATCAGTTTATCTAGCATTCAAACATCACCAACAATTTCATATATCATCTATCACATGATCACAATCATTATGAGCTTCCTAATAGTAACATAATCTTTACAAAGTGGGTTTTCACTATACTTTTCATACAACCTAAAATCAAGCATAATTATTGCTCTAGAAGGCAATTAATAACTCAGATTTCCCTATTTTGATTCATGAAACCGAGATTAGGATTAATCCCCTCATTATACAAATCAAGATTTTCAGAAATTGAACTTACCACTTAAGAGATTAGGGTTAGCAATTCACAATTTAGGGGCCATGCACCGAATTAGCTTATGAATTTGGATTGAATTGCTTGATTTTCTTGAACTAGGGTTTCCCCTTCTCCTTTTTGCCTTGTTCGATCGCAGAGAACTCCCACACACGTACTGTGTGTGGGTTTTTTCTTAATTGTTATTTTTATTAATCAAATTTTTAGATAGTTACAACTTTGATCCCTCTATTTTCATCATAATTAAATTTAGGCATCATTTCTTTAATATTAGATTTAACTTATGTTTATCAATTATTTTTGGGGTGTTAGAAGTCTACCCCCCTTAAAAGAGGTTTCGTCCCCGAAACCTGAACACATAACTATTTAAACATTGACGTACCGAAAAGGTGAGGGTAGTCTACGCATTTCGTCTTCTGATTCCCACGTAAGCTCCGACCCTTTTCGGTGAAGCCATTGGACTAACACTTGCTTAACAGCTTTGTTGCGGAGTTTCTTCACCTTGACGTCTTTAATGGCTATGGGTTTTTCGACATAATTCAACCCTTCGTCCAACTCGATATCATCGAGTGGTACTAGTGCTGTCTCATCCGCAAGACACTTTCTTAATTGCGACACGTGGAAGGTATTGTGAATCCCGTCTAGAGCAGGCGGTAATTCTAGTCGATACGCAACCCTTCCAACCCGAGCTAAGATTTTAAACGGCCCGATGTAACGAGGACCTAACTTTCCCCGTTTGCGAAAACGGATTATACCCTTCCATGGGGACACTTTTAGCAAGACAAAATCTCCGACTTGGAATTCGATAGGACGCCTTCTATTGTCTGCATAAGCTTTTTGCCGATCTTGAGTTGCTTTCAACCTTGTTCTAACCATTCCGATCTTTTCATTCGTTACTGCTATTAAATCACTTGGTGCAAGTTCTCTTTGTCCTACTTCACCCCAACATACGGGAGTCCTACATTTCCTCCCGTATAGTAGCTCGTAAGGTGCCATTTGAATACCACTATGGTAACTGTTATTATAAGAAAATTCGACCAGTGGCAATTGGTCGTCCCAATTTCCCCCAAAGTCTAAGGCACACGCTCTCAGCATATCAACGAGTGTTTGAATGGTTCTCTCTGACTGGCCATCAGTTTGAGGGTGGTAGGCGGTACTTATGTGCAATTTCGTACCCACACTCTCATGAAACTTTTGCCAATAACGAGAAGTAAATCTAGTGTCCCGATCCGAGACAATCGACACGGGCACTCCGTGTCGGGATATGATCTCGTTCATATAAATTTCTGCCATCTTCTCGGAAGAGTAAGCTTCTTTGATGGGTAGAAAGTGAGCGCTTTTTGTAAGTCGGTCTACGATTACCCATATAGTATCGTGCCCTTTCTTTGTTTTAGGAAGCTTGGTTATCAAATCCATCGTTAGTTCTTCCCACTTCCACACCGGTATCTCCAAGGGTTGTAATTTCCCGTACGGCTTTTGATGTTCTGCTTTCACTTGGGAGCATGTCAAGCATTTCGCGACGTATTTAACTATGTCACGCTTCATACCCGGCCACCAATAATTGGCTTTCAAGTCCCGATACATCTTTGTAGCCCCGGGATGGACCGAATATCGAGACTTATGTGCCTCGTCGAGCAAGGCAGCCTTGACTTCACAGAATCGTGGAATCCAAATTCGGCCGAACCGCGTCTTAAGCCCGGTCGAATTCTCTTCTAGATTATCGATCACACCTTTTAATCGTTCCCTCTTCAGGTCTTCCGCTCCGAGCGATTTTATTTGGGATTCGCGTATCGCCTCGAGTAATCGTGGCGTAACTATCATCTTCATGGATTTCACTCTTATGGGAGATGGATACCCTTTACGGCTTAACGCATCGGCTACTACATTTGCCTTCCCCGGGTGGTAGAGGATATCACAATCGTAATCTTTGATAAGTTCCAACCACCTCCGCTGCCTCATATTTAGGTCATTCTGTTCAAAGAAATATTTAAGGCTTTTGTGGTCCGAGTAAATGGTGCATTTTGCCCCATATAGATAATGCCTCCAAATCTTTAATGCGAACACTACCGCCGCTAATTCTAAGTCGTGGGTGGGGTAGTTCACCTCATGTGGCTTCAATTGTCGTGAAGCATAAGCGATAACTTTCCCTCTTTGCATTAGAACGCAACCCAATCCCTGATGTGAAGCGTCTGAATAGACCACCAGGTCTTCGGTTCCGTCTGGTAATGTTAAGATCGGGGGACTTGATAGTTTCTCTTTTAACATTTGAAAAGCCTCCTCCTGTTCTTTTCCCCATACAAACCTCTCTTTCTTTCTTGTCAATTTTGTTAAGGGTAAGGCTATCTTGGAAAAATCCTGTATGAACCTTCTGTAGTATCCAGCAATACCCAGAAAACTTCTTATCTCTGTTGGGTTTTTCGGAGAAACCCACTTCACTACAGCATCGATCTTTGAAGGATCAACTAAAACACCCTCCGAATTTATCACGTGCCCCAAAAATTGCACTTCCCTGAGCCAAAAGGCGCATTTGGAAAATTTTGCGTAAAGCTTCTCCTTACGGAGAACTTCGAGTACTTCACGCAAGTGTACTGCATGTTCGTCTTTGCTTCGTGAATAAACCAGAATGTCATCAATGAATACGATCACAGACCTATCCAACATGGGTCGGCATACACGGTTCATAAGGTCCATGAATGCCGCCGGCGCATTTGTTAACCCGAAGGACATAACTAAAAACTCATAATGTCCATAACGGGTTCTAAATGCGGTTTTTGGAATGTCTTCTTCTCGTACCCTAACTTGATGGTACCCCGATCGCAAATCTATCTTGGAGAACCATCTCGCCCCTTGTAACTGATCAAAAAGGTTGTCGATTCTGGGTAAAGGGTAGCGGTTCTTTATGGTCAGCTTATTTAGCTCCCTATAGTCGATGCACATGCGCATCGACCCGTCTTTCTTCTTAACAAATAAGACAGGCGCTCCCCAAGGCGACACACTTGGGCGTATAAAGCCCTTGTCTAGGAGGTCTTGCAATTGTGTCATTAACTCTCGCATTTCCGTGGGAGCTAGTCTATAGGGAGCCTTCGCAACCGGTTTCGCACCCGGATTCAATTCAATATTAAATTCTACTTCTCGTTCGGGGGGGAGTCCCGGCAATTCCTCCGGAAATACATCCGGAAATTCGTTCACAATTTCAACATCTTCGAGCTTCGGGGAGCCTTATTGAGTATTTATCACGTAAGCTAAATATGCTCTACTCCCATTGAGCACATACTTGGTAGCTTGAACGAGGGTACATAACTTCGCTTCCATCTTTCTTTCGCCTTGTACATTTAATCGTCTTCCACTTGGAGCTTGGAGATGTATAGTTTTGGTTTCACAATTTATCTCCGCGTGGTTTTGGGACATCCAATCCATACCCACTATTACTTTAAATTCTCCCAAGATCATGGGTATAAGATCGATAGCAAACTCCTCATCCTCAATGGTTAATTTACAATTTTTACATATTTCGTGCAACAAATAATTTTTACTATCTGCTATCTCTACTTCTAAGGGCATCGGCATCCGTTCAATCTTAAAGGAAGGATGTTGTACGATTTCACTAGAGATAAATGACATAGTGGCCCCGGTATCAAACAATACATAAACCGGCATTGAGTTTATTAAAAAGATACCTGAAACCACATTCGGCTGGGATTTGGCTTCTTCCGATGTGATTTGAAACATTCTCCCCTTCACCTTAGAACTCTCTTGTTTCTTATCTTCTTTCTTTGATTCTTGCTGAAGCTTCGGGCATTCCGACTTGATATGCCCCCTTTCAAAACAGTTGAAACAAGTCTTTGGGTTGTTCGGGCATTGATAAGACGAATGCCCCTCCTTCCCGCATTTGAAGCACCCCTTTTTGCCTAGCAAACATTCTCCGGTATGGAGCTTCCCACACATCTTGCATGGTGTAATTCCACCTTTCGACTTGCCCTTCCTTCCTTGATCCTGAAACTTCCCCTTTTTAGATGGGCTAAAACTTGCACCCTTTTCACTCGGTCTCTTTTCACCTCGCTCTTCTTGTCTTTTAATCTCGATCTCCCTATCCCGTGCTAAATCAATGAGCTCCTCGAGGGTTTCACATTTTGAGGGAGTGATGAACTCTCTAATTTCTGCCTTTAACACGCCATAGAAACGATTTATCTTCATCCTCTCGGTTGTTACCAATTCTCCACAGAACTTCATCTTATCCATAAAAGTGTTTGCTATTTCATTTACTGATTCGTTTTTCTACCTGAGGCGTAAGAAATCCTCCTGAATCTTGTCGATAGCCGACTGAGGGCAATGATATCTCATGAAGGGCCCCTTGAACTCTTGCCAAGTCATAACTTGCAGCCTATCGTCGCCTATTTCCTTGTTGTGCGCATCCCACCAATCTTTCGCTTGATGGGTTAGTAAACCGGTAGCGAACATCACTTGGTCCTCCTTATCGCACCGGCTTCGTATAAACACCGCCTCTATATTCGAGACCCATCTTTGACATTCGACTGGGTCAATTTTACTGTCATACGTCATCGGATGGCATGCCATAAAATCCTTATAAGTGCACCTTCGTTCCTTACCTCTACCCTTGGATCCTTCGATTAATTCCTTCAACTCTTCGAACTTACTGGTCATCATAGCATCCACAACCCCCAGAACTCGGCTTTCTACTTCTTGAGCCAACCGTGGAAGATTAGCTTGTATAACCCCTTCCGCTACTTCTGTAACTCTGTTCTCGAATGCTTCTTGTCTAGCCACATCATTGTTATCATCATTATCATCGTTAATATTTCTTGCATCAGCCATCTACACAATGTTAATATTTTGTTTAATACAAATCACAGACTTTCAGCATATCATTACTCATTAATCATCATTCACTTAATCCATTTCATGTCATTTGCTTCGTTTCTTTTGATTCTTACGAATCCATTCTCGTTGTGTTCGCTAATAGTGATTACATACACTTGTTAAACCTTATATGGACACAACGTAGCCATGAAATAAGCTTTCGGACAAACCGGTAACACAAAACATGAAAAATAAAACAATTCAGCGTTTTGGCATTAGGTAAGCCGTCGGCGACGGCTATGTTGCCCGTCGGCGACGGGCTCGTGTGATGGCCGTCGGACAGGTTTCCCCGTCGGCAGTTAATTTGGGCGTCGGACCAGGGCAGGCCGTCGGCGACGGGGGCTAACCCGTCGGCGACGGGCCTTCGTTTAGCAGAAACGCTGCAGGTCTCCTAAAGCATTCTACTTCGATTATTTCCATTCCGTTTGGGATCTACAGCTCCGAAACTTCTCATTTAACTTTCCCACACGTCTTTTTAATCATTTTCACTAACCTCATAATAAACACTTGTAACTTTATTTATAATTTAAATGTTACCTTATGGGCGACCTTGGAGCGAGCACTTCTTCGAACGAGCCATCGGTTTGAGTTCAAGCATCGCGTTTAACGCTCGAATCCCTAAAACCTTGGCTCTGATACCAACTTGTAAGGTCCGCTTTTCAATAATATTAGATTACTCACAAAAGGATGATTTTTCGGACAATTAAAATACCAACTTAACACATAATGAAAACTTTTACAAAAATTGGGCATGACCCGTTCGTAAAACGGACGTCACCCCTGTTTTTGACATAATAGACAACGTTCACATAAGACCCTTTTTACACTAAACCATCCCAAACAAAACAACAAGTTTTCAAATCTAAAACTTTTAACAAAGTTTAACAAGTAACAAAAACGTAGACCCAAAAACATGCATGTAAACTTGCGGAAGCGCTTGGTTTAATGAGGCTTGAACATGTGCTCGCTCCATATCTCCAAATCGCCTATAGAGGTGCTTTACCTACATAAACATTCAAATTTAAAAGAAGTTAGTTATTACCATAGTAAATCATAACCTTTCGTTATAGCTTTATCCATACAAAACATTCTTACTTTTACGCATTCAACAACCCAATAGTTGGGTTAGGCATAAACACTCTCGTAGAGAGTTAAGCATACACATTCAACCCGTTTAATTGGGTTTTGCATAAACACTCTCGTAGAGAGTTAAGCATACACCTTCAACCCGTTTAATTGGGTTTTTGCATAAACACTCTCGTAGAGAGTTAAGCATACGCATCCGACCCATTTAATTGGGTTTATTGGCTTTCAACATTACACTTTCTTCTATCCGTAAAACGGATTATAACTTTCATCTTTATTATAGCATTCAAGCTATCCGTTGGAACGGATGGCGTTCATCTTTTACTTGACACGATTGAATTTCAATCGATCAAAATGCATAGCTTAACACCACTTTTGTTAACATGCCCAAATCCACAAGGGATTTGTCGCTTACTTACTACTTGTCGCATATGTTACACAAGGATAGTTTTACATCAAATTTTATATAAATAGAGAATATAACAAGGACTCGTATGCAACGAAACATACCTCGATCTTGCGCTCCTTCCGTTTTCTTGGTGCTTGTGCCTTCTTCTTTTACGCCTACATTAGAACATTCATTCTTTCATTTAGTCCATTGATTCATTCTACCATTTTCATACACATTTATCTTTTAGGCATTTCATCGAACACTTGGTAGGCATCACAATTAAGATACAAGGTACAAGTCTATTAAGCATATACTTACTAATTCATCATAACACAAGAATCACCTTCCTTTGAATTTACATAGATTTTCATCCTAAATCAGTTTATCTAGCATTCAAACATCACCAACAATTTCATATATCATCTATCACATGATCACAATCATTATGAGCTTCCTAATAGTAACATAATCTTTACAAAGTGGGTTTTCACTATACTTTTCATACAACCTAAAATCAAGCATAATTATTGCTCTAGAAGGCAATTAATAACTCAGATTTCCCTATTTTGATTCAAGAAACCGAGATTGGGATTA
Source organism: Helianthus annuus (assembly GCF_002127325.2). Taxonomy (NCBI): domain Eukaryota; kingdom Viridiplantae; phylum Streptophyta; class Magnoliopsida; order Asterales; family Asteraceae; genus Helianthus; species Helianthus annuus. The sequence goes on along the minus strand of NC_035447.2, from coordinate 168,390,638 downwards.
ATCCCCTCATTCTACAAATCAAGATTTTCAGAAATTGAACTTACCACTTAAGAGATTAGGGTTAGCAATTCACAATTTAGGGGCCATGCACCGAATTAGCTTATGAATTTGGATTGAATTGCTTGATTTTCTTGAACTAGGGTTTCCCCTTCTCCTTTTTGCCTTGTTCGATCGCAGAGAACTCCGACACACGTACTGTGAGTGGGTTTTTTCTTAATTGTTATTTTTATTAATCAAATTTTTAGATAGTTACAACTTTGATCCCTCTATTTTCATCATAATTAAATTTAGGCATCATTTCTTTAATATTAGATTTAACTTATGTTTATCAATTATTTTTGGGGTGTTACACCACTCTACCAATTCATCCATGCTAGCGAATTTCTAACGAAAACACTTATATGTGTCAATTAATGATTAACTCAAATGATTAACCCATCGGTTTAGTTTTGGTATAAACTGGTTCGGGTCAGTTTCAGGTTGAACCCGCGAACCCGTTTGGGTTAACGGGTCGGGTTCGGGTCAACATGGTCGGGTTGGTGGGTTGACCCGTTACACATTTATACTATATTATATTTTTTACAATATATTTTATGTCAAAAATTAAATGGGGTGTGTATTTTTATGCCATGATTATAACTTAAAACGAGAAATTAACATAGATTTTAGAATTTAAATATGATATTATTATATATAGAGGAAGGTTAACGTACATTACGGCTTAACGTACATCATGTACGACAGGTAATTACGCACGTTCATTTTAAAATCACGCACGTTATAACTAAAAAATCCAAAATCACACATGTTGAAACACAATAATCACGCATATTGAAAACATTAATCACGCATGTTATATAACAAATCACGCACGTTGTTGTACGTGAAGTACGTTAAGCCGTAATGTACGATATACTTTTTCATTATATATATATATATGTTTTTTAAGTAAATTTTAATATATTAATTTTGGGGTGAACGGGTCGTGTTCGAGTCAACCCATGAAACTTCGGGTTCTTATGTATGATACGATTTTCGGGTTCGGGTCGGGTTCGGGTTCGGGTTTGTGTAAATTTTGCAGGTTCTGGTCGGGTTGAACCCACCAACCCGCGAACACGACCTGCTTAGCACCCCTAATCTAAGATTTTAATAAAAACAACATCAAACGTAAAAACACTAAAATAGTTAACGTACAACAAATAAACGTATAATTAAATGTTATACCTGCTTGTTTTGAAACTCACTAGGTTCCTGGTCCGCATTTGGACCCTCGGGCGGTCCACCACTTATGGGAGGAGAATGAGAACTATCAGACGCCGACGGCGGTCCAACACTAACAGGAGGGGCTTCAAAATTAACCGGGTGTTGCGATGGATAATAATCAGCATAATTAGGCTGAAAGGCATCCAAACCCCAAGTATCCTGACCTGCATCAGACGCAAGACTGGGATCGAACGGAGCATTCAGATCAAACACGCCCGGGTTGTTATCTTGATTGTTATCATAACTCCCCTGATTCGCCTCGTTATCAAACAAATCGAAAAACTCACGTCAACCCGACATTATAGCGTAAATAATTTGAATACAGAGAAAAATAGAAGAAACGAATAAAAGTTAAATGAAAATGAATGAAATTAGTGTCGTTTATATAGAGTATTTTACGGAATATTACATCGTTTCAAATTATTAACACGCGAATCGAGGAATCTAACGTCGAATCAAATAACTCGCACGAATATCAAGGAATCTAACGTCTAATCACATAACTCGCACGAGAATCGAGGAATATAACATCGAATCAGAGAATCTTACGTCTACTCGCACGTGAATCGAGGAATAATACGTCGCGTCAAATAGTAATAAAACAATAAAATAAACAAAATTCATTGTATACGGGTCGTATAGGTATATACGACCTGTATAACATCGTCGTATAATATATATATGACCACACTGTAATCTTATTCTAACATGGTTGATACGGTTCGTATAAGGTTATACGGCCGGTATAGAATAAAGTGAACTGACAAAGATTGTGCCAGCAGTCTTTGTCACTTCACTTTATTCTATACGGGTCGTATAACCTTATACGGTCCGTATCAACCATGTTAGAATAAGATGATTTCATGTGGATTTATTAGGACACTTTGTAAATCAGTGATGTCATATGTTAGAATAAGATGATTCCATGTGGATTTATTATGACACTTTGTAAATCAGTGATGTCATATATACGTGATAAACTTTATAGAGACTGAAATCTTTTTTTATAAAATAGATCACTAAAAATGGTAAAAGTAAAAAAAAAAAAAAAATAGGGTGTTTACTTTACTTTCACAAAATTGAATTGAAGAGAGAATACAATCCACAATTTTGTTTTATTCACTAGTGAGACACATGCACATGCAGTACCTAAACCAAGACGTTTTGATTTCTAGTATCAAAATAGCAAAAAAGCAACAGTAACAACAGTCCATCATCACGACATGAAATTTCAGTTACCATGCCATACGCATGTCGGGTGGATAGACTCGTAGGTAGAACCACTGTTCCCTGAATTGAAGTTCTAACATTTAGACTACATGTTGTGACCCGCCGCGAGCCACAGGCTGCCACTCGCTCGCGACCACCGCAATGCGGTCAAGCCAACGCTAGCACAAGTTGCCAGCGTGAGGGTGGTAGTCTGGGCAGGGTGTTTTAGGGGTGTTTTGGGATGTGGTAACTTGGACGAGCAAAGGTTGATCACAACAGGCTCAAGTGATGGGACGGACGTGCGAGTGAGCTAGGTGATGAGTAGGCGTCTAGTCAGCGACATGTGTCGCAATTTTAGAGGATGAACCCGGGTTGTCAAGTGAGTAACAACACTTAGTATTACATACATAGGGAGGTTCATTGGATAACACTAAAAAATGGGAAATTAAAAACTATTCATTTATCATGTTAAAAATTCAACTTAACACACTAAAAAACATTATTTAAAAAAAAAAGTTAACGTTTTTCCTTATAGATTCATGTAGAAGCCTTTTTATTAAAAAAATCAAAAACTAAAAATATAAAAAAAATGTTTCAAAGACTGTTAAAATAGGTTAATTTTTTTTTACAAAAATGATTTTTTATTGAAATAGCTTCTGCACATTTTTATACATTTTTATATGAAAAAACTCCAAAAAAATTTTTGAAAATTTTAATTTTTAGCATTTTAAATTGAATTTATAAGATATATTTACCATATTAAATGCACTCTTCCTCGATTCTCATTTTTTAGTGTTCCCCAATCAAACTTATATTATATTAGAGTAAATTACAAGTTTTGTCCTTTATGTTTGTACCAAATTGCAGCCGGTGTTATTTGCCTTTAAATTTGACGAGTTTTGTCCTTAACGTTTCAAAATCTTGCACGCTATGTCCTTTAGGCCTAACTTTGTTAGAATTTTCTGTTAAGTATAATCATTTGCTTTGCACACAAGGGCATTCTTGTCATTTTACTTACCCAAAGACTATTGAGTAAATAATTTATGAGTAAACTGCCATTTTGGTCCCTGTGGTTTGGCCAGTTTTGCCATTTTAGTCCAAATCTCAAACTTATTACATCTGGGTCCCTGTGGTTTGCATTTTGTTGTCATTTTAGTCCAAAACTCAAAATCCCTCATTTTTGACTGTTTGAACTCCCCTTTTTGTCTTTATCTGCAGGGGTAGTTTGGTCATTTAATGTTCATTAAATGAATTTATTTATTAAAAAACCACATAATATAAAAACCTCTTATTAATCGCATTACATCATCATCATCTTCAAACCCTATTCTCATCTCAGGCGATTCATCATCATCTTCAACCGACGATCTTCATTCTTGCCAAGGCGATTCTGATGGACGACGATGGGGATGATTTTAGCTGTTGTGTTCGAAAAGAAGGCGTCCATTTTGACCCAGAAGTAAAATACGGTACGTATTTGTAGTTGAGTAACTGGATTTGAAAACCCCTGTTTCTGATTGAAAGTTATTTTCTTATTCTACAGCAAATCATCCTGATTTATTCACCCTGAAAGTGAACCATGGTGCTGATTTCACTGATGAGGATGATTTTCAATACGTCGGGGGTAAGGTAGACTACGTTGATAATATGAGTGCTGATATGTTTTCAATCATAGTGTTGAATGATATCTTGTTAGCATTTGGTTATTCAGAAAAGGATGTTGTGGTTTACCATTTTAGGGTTCCAGGGGAAGATTTAATCTTAGGTTTAAGGCCTCTAGGCACTGATAGGGATATATTGAGATTGATTAGTTATGTTGAAAAAAACAAGGTGCTAGAGGTGTATATTTAACATGTTAGCAGGTTTTCTAAAGAGGATGTTGAAAAGGAACCTGAATACGTAGACCTTAGTGATGAGGGAAGTTATGAGGGTAGTGAACAACAGGATGAAGACAGTGAGGATAGTGATCAGGATGAAGATAGTGAATGGTAGAGTGATGATGGTAGTTATGAAGGATCCTGTGAAGGTAGTGCAGGTGAGGGTGAAAAGGCAGAAGGTGTAGAGACCACCCCTAGCAAACGTGTTAAGTCATTTCATAGGAAAAGTGTAAAGGCTAAGAATAGGAAGGATAAGGTGGGTCAGGATGAGGATGATGAAGATCCAGATTACATCATTGATAAAGATAATATTGTGGAAGATTATAGTGTTGATATGAAAGAGTATTATGCTGAAGTAGATGCTGAAATTAGTGAACAATATGAACAACAAGTTGATGTAGATGAGGATGATGATCAGGTGGATTTAGATGGCTTTGAAAGTTTAACTAATTCAGAGGGTGACACAGCTCTTGAAAGAGCTTGTAGGAGTGTTAGGAAAGACAAAAGAAGGTCTAAAACATCTGTTGAATGTCCCTTTTATATTGGCCAATCATTTCCTGACAAGGGTAGTATTAAGATGTTGGTCAAGAATCATACAATTGAAACTCGGAGACAACTCCATATTACAAGGAATGACAACACCAGATTCCGTGTGATATGTCACACCCCGACCACGTAGGACAACAAACCGTGGCGGAAACGTCGGGGAGTGTTGCAACAGAAGCTATTGTTTCATAACCATGGATACAAAATAGTTTTGTTTTATTGATAATATTAAACATTGCATTGTCTTAACACAGAATAAACAAGTTTTACATTGTCTATCACCATTATTATGTCACTAAGGCCTCGTCCAGATCCTATGTGACGCATGCATCCTAGTAATCAATCAAGCATCAACACCTGAAACATATGTAAAAACTTAGTCAGCAAAGAAATGCTGGCGAGTACATAGGTTTTATAAGAGTATCAGAATTATGGCTCGTTTATATGTTGCAGTACTTTATTAGACTACAAGAGTCAAAATACAAACCTTGTTTTGAAAAGTGTATTGCAACATAATTAACCAACTCAAATCAAGTGGGTTATAGTTTATAAAACCTCATAGCCATGATTCTTAACCCAAAAACATTTGTTTTTAGAAAACCAACTTGTAAAACATCTTGTAAAAACTCGTTAAAACTCGTACATTATTTCAAAAACCTCGTTTGTGTGATATCGTTCCAAAATCGTTTACCCAAGTGAACTAAATAACGCCACGGTATGCAATATGTTGAAAACACTTATATATAAGAAGTACCAGCGGCGTATCTACCATGTTTTCACCATATTACCCCCGTCTCGTTATCTATACACTTAACCAAAAACCAATTATTTATCGAAATCGTTTAACATCGTTTCCAAATCGTTCCCAAATCGTTTATTCGTTCCCAAATCGTTTTCTCGTTTAGATTGTTTAAATCGTCCTCGTTTTAATTGTGAAAACTTATATATGGTCGTCTCGTTAATAACATTTAAACCTTTGTGACTCGTCCATCGTTCAACTCGTTCTCGTATTAACAAACCACCAAAGGGTAAGTTAACAAACATCAGATTCAGTCGCTACCCACAACCCCCACACATACCCATGGGTGTAGTAAAGTAACGGGATTTGTCAGATCCTATGGTACCATAACCTAATACTGGTCGGCTTGATCAATGCTAATGAATGTCATTCGTTATGTAACTACAACCAACAAGTTCGTTCACTTTATCGAAATCGTTCTTAGTTTAGTAAAAATCGTTTTAATCGTTTTTGAAACCCTCGTTTAAACTTTGAAAACATTTCATACATATGAATCACCCCAAAACATTTAAAAACAGTAAAATAGGGGAACTATGTACTCACATGTAGTAGTATCCTTGATCAAATAGAACTTCAACAACTCGAGCAAACCAGAGAAATCAAGTAGCTCCTAGTAATCGAACCACTAGTTAAACCATAGACGCCTAAATCGGACGATCGGACAGGATGAGGTCTTGTAAACCAAATGAGTGTTGGAACTCATGTGATATGGTTTAACAAAGCCTACATCCTAAATCGGAACCTAACCTAAGTGCTTTCGACTCATCGCGACCCATTAAGGTAGCTTACGCTACTTTAACGCGTCGTGCACGCGAAAGCGCGTTCGAGACGTCTAACTGGTCCTATGACATGTATTATATGCCCATACATGTTTAATTATGTTACACAATCAGTTACGTGTCAAAAGTTTAAGTTACATATGCTTAATTACCAATTATGTATGAAAAGGGTATTTTGGTAACTTACCAAGGGCACATAAACTACTTATCATGCGACTAATCAAACCTAAGTGACCATAAGGTATAACCCCGGAAGGTTATTCCCTACGCTACTATGGTCACTAAACGTGTTTGGTCGGATCCTAATGATCGACCAAACGGGTCATGTTCGAAAGTCTAAGCGGGTGTTTAGTCCGCTTGACTTACGACTCTACATAAGCACTAAACTAACAAGTGAAGAGCTAAACATGTCGAAACATGTTTAGTTAAGTTAGAAAACAGGTTTGGTATCAAAACAAACGGTTTTGATACCTAAAAGTAGCTTGGTTACAAAATACGCGAGAATACGCATTCTGGCCGAAGCTACGACTCGTCACTGAGCCTAGATAACGTGGTAATCAGTAGGTATAGTCACTAGGGACTATAACCATCGTGATTACGCTCACGTTATGAAGTTCAAATGAACTTCGCGTTGACCATAAACTGGTCAAAGCAGAAAGTCAAACACAGTTTGACTTTAACGATAGAAACGAACGAAAAACGCGAAAGAATTCTTACAGAAGGTCCCCGCAAGATTCGAACCCGATTCACTCTCAGGTAGGAAGCACAAACTTCCACTTAGAGAGTGTAGAATCAGATTCAAATGTGAGGGAAAATGAGTGAAGGGTGGGGGGTATTTATAGGATTTCTAGAACCGTTAGGATCGTTTCTTGGAAACCGAGCTTCGATCTGAGCCTTACACCTCGTACCCACTGATTTACAAAACTATTGGCACCCAAAACCAGCCCATAGTTTAGGAGAAACCATGTGCATAAGTGTGTAACAGCTGGGAATAGCTGGAAAGCATTTCTGCTGATCTGGGAGGGGCTTACGGACCGTAAGCAAACCCATACGGTCCGTAAGGGACCTGCAGACCAGATATGTTTTCATTTTGACAGTTTTAACCCCTGTGCGCGCGTGGTCGAGTTTTGGCACTTCGAACACTCGTCAAACCCATTTTAAGGCTCTAAAATGAAGTTATAGTGTAGGGAACTTGAAATATGCTCAAAAATATCTCGAATGTCGGCTCGTTTGGTCGTATGATTGCGTTGTTCGGTTAATTACGACGGGAGTCGTAACGAACGCAAAAACGATCCAAATTGCGCGACGAATGGATTTTTATTATGCCAAACACTAAAACATAATATTTTAATGCTTACATAAATTTTTGGATGTCCGGATGTATTCAGAACGTAAGATATGCGCGAAAATGCAAACTTGTGCACTTTTTGACGCTTTTAGTCCCTATTGATCAATAAAGTTTATTTTAGCATACCGAACCCCTCAAAGCCTATTTCTAAGCTATGTAAAGGTTATTTAGGGTATGTTTAACTTATGATCAAGTTCCGGAGTGTTCGTTACTATACAAATCGGTATAGTTTTGCAGTTTGACATAAACAGTCCCTGCGATCGAACAAGGTTGATTTTAACACACCGAACCATCCAAAACTTATTTCTAAGTTATGTGGAGGTTATATAAGGTATGTTAAGCTTATTTCACTATTCCGGAGTGTTTGTTGCATTAAACTGGTTATATTTACGCATTAGTGCGCGTATAACCTTCCAGAAAGCGATTTAGAGCTTGAAATTGGAATCGAATCGGATTGTAAAATCACCAAACACAAATACACACAAAATAACACCAAAACACATATAATAACACCAAAACACATTGTTTTATTAATAATCAACATTGTTTTTCATCGTACAGAGATTAGAGAGCACAGTTGTCACAGTCTCCCCTACCTCAGGAAATTTCGTCCCGAAATTTTAACTAAAGGAAGCTTGTGAAAACAAATGTGGATATTTGGTCATCATCTGGTCCTTACGTTCCCAAGTAAATTCTGGGCCACGTTTGGACTCCCAACGAACTTTAACCAAATGAATCCGTTTGTCCTTCAACTGCTTGAATGTACGGTCCACTATCTCCACGGGTTTCTCGACAAAGTGCATCGTATCATCGATTCGGATCTCATCGAGAGGAATGTGAAGATCAGCGTCAGCTAAACACTTTCGCAGATTGGACACGTGAAAAGTCGGATGAATATTTCCAAGCTCTGGAGGCAGCTCTTGTCGATAGGCAACCTTCCCAATTCTTTCCACGATCTTGAATGGTCCCACATATCGAGGTGCAAGTTTTCCTTTCTTTCCAAATCTTACGACTCCTTTCCAAGGTAAAACCTTGAGCAGGACACGATCTCCGACTTGAAATTCTAAGGGCTTGCGTCGCATATCCGCATAATTCTTTTGACGGCTTCTAGCTGTCACAAGATTATCACGAATTTTCTTGATTTTATCTGTTGTTTCTAGAACGAGCTCAGGTCCAGTAAGCTGAGCTTCACCGGTCTCGTTCCAACAGACAGGTGAACGACATTTTCGACCGTAGAGAGCTTCGAATGGTGCCATATTGATGCTAGCATGATAACTATTGTTGTAAGAGAACTCGATCATTGGCAGATGAGAATCCCAATTACCACCAAAGTCTATCACGCATGCTCTAAGCATATCCTCCAAAGTTTGAATCGTCCTTTCAGATTGACCATCTGTTTGGGGATGATAAGCAGTGCTTAGATTTAGTTGGGTTCCCATAGCAGATTGCATGGTCTTCCGAAAATGAGATGAAAATCGAGCATCACGATCAGAAATGATATCCAAAGGAACACCATGTCGTGAAACAATCTCATCAACATAAATCTTTGCAAGTTTATCAGCAGATAGGTCCTCGCGAATCGGGAGAAAATGAGCTGACTTCGTTAATCGATCGATAACAACCCAAATAGCATCGTGACCTTTAGATGTACGCGGTAACTTAGTGATGAGATCCATCGCAAGGCTCTCCCACTTCCAAACCGGTATCTCTGGTTGTACAAGCAAACCAGAAGGTCGTTGATGTTCAGCCTTGACTTTAAGACAAGTTAGGCATTTCGCTACATACAAGGCAACATCTTTCTTCATACCAGGCCACCAGAACTTAGTACGAAGATCCTTGTACATTTTATCAGCACCAGGATGGATAGAATATCGAGACTTGTGAGATTCGTCCATCACTAGGGCGCGAAGATCGTCTTGTTTCGGGACCCACAAACGATCCTTGAAATAAAGCAAACCATCGCCTTTCCTTTCGAGCTTAAGCTCAAGTTGAAGCGGTAGCTCATCTTTCAATAAACCCTTGATCACACAGGATCGTTGAGCTTGAAGGACACGAGATTGGATATCAGATAGAACTTGGACAGAGTGAAGCTTGACTCGCTCTTTTCGACTAAGCGCATCCGCTACGACATTCGCCTTACCAGGATGGTAGCGAATCTCGCAATCGTAATCGTTCAAAAGTTCAACCCAACGTCGTTGCCTCATGTTCAGCTCTTTCTGATTAAGAATATGCTGGAGACTTTTGTGGTCTGTGAAAACCACACACTTCGTTCCATAGAGGTAGTGTCTCCAGATTTTAAGCGCGAACACCACAGCTCCTAACTCAAGATCATGATTCGTGTAGTTCTTCTCGTGGATTTTCAGCTGTCTAGATGCATGAGGACGCAACCAAGGCCTAAGTTAGACGCATCGCAACAGACAACGAAATCATCGCTTCCCTCGGGCAGAGATAGAACAGGAGCATTACATAACTTTTGCTTTAGCGTTTGGAACGCTTCTTCTTGTTTGGGTCCCCACTCAAAAGGCTTATTCTTTTGAGTCAAAGCAGTGAGTGGTACCGCAATCTTTGAGAAGTTAGAAATGAATCGACGATAATAACCAGCAAGACCAAGAAAAGATCGAATCTCTGTAGGTGTCGTTGGCGTACTCCAATCCTTAATAGCAACAATTTTGGACGGATCCACATGAATACCCTGCTTGTTGACTATATGACCCAGAAACTGAACTTCTTTAAGCCATAATTCACACTTGGAGAATTTAGCGAAAAGTTGTTCCTTCTTAAGGAGTTCCAACGTTAAGCGAAGGTGTTGCTCGTGATCGGCTCGAGTCTTTGAATAGATGAGAATATCGTCGATGAACACAATAATGAACTTGTCTAAATAAGGTTTACTGACCCTATTCATTAAGTCCATAAAGATAGCTGGAGCATTTGTCAAGCCAAAAGGCATGACTGTGAACTCGTAATGCCCATATCTCGTGCGAAAAGCAGTTTTGGGAATATCTTCTTCGAAAACACGAAGTTGATGATACCCAGAATGCAAATCGATCTTAGAAAAACATGAAGCACCTTGCAGCTGGTCAAAGAGATCATCAATTCGAGGTAGGGGATATCGATTCTTGATGGTAAGCTTGTTGAGCTCACGATAATCGATACACATTCGGAAAGACCCATCTTTCTTTTTCACGAAGAGGACTGGAGCTCCCCAAGGTGAAAAGCTCGGACGAATGAATCCTTTATCAGATAACTCTTGAAGCTGTTTCGATAACTCTTGCATCTCTGAAGGTGCAAGACGATATGGTGCTTTCGCAATCGGGTTGGCATTGGGTACAAGGTCGATATGAAACTCAACTTGACGAACTGGAGGCAAACCAGGCAGTTCATCAGGAAACACCTCTGGATAATCCCGAACAATCGGAATATCCTGAATACTCTTACTCTTGTCTTTCTCCTCGGTGACATGTGCTAGAAAAGCAACATATCCTTTTCTCAAATAACTCTGGGCCTTTGTACACGACATAAGCTTCAAACCGCCAGATGGCTTCTCGCCACGAACTTCCAAAACATCGCCAGACGGAAGAGGAGTACTGTAACGCACTGCGTTTTCAAACTTCCTACATTTAGAAACCTTACGTGAAATTCTAAATTTGGAAATCTTGTGTTCTTATAACCATTCTTTCATTGTAATCGTTGTAAAATACGGAACTTGCTTCGTAAATAAAACTTGTACATTACACTTTTTACCTAGTTAAATCATGTTTTATTTCATATTTCACCTTGTTACAAGTTAGGGGAAACATTGTTGCACATTATTACACAACTTAACTAACAAAATTACTCATTATAATGTTTTAAAAAAAATAAAAAAATAAAGAAATATGGCAGCCCCAATTCAGCAAAATTCAGCCCATATAGTTGGGTTTTGTGGGCTAGTTTCAAGGTGTAACCCCTTCTAAACACTTCTAAAGCCCAACCCATTGAAACCCTAATCCTTCCCCCTATAAATACCACTTATAACCAGCCTCCCTACCACTTTTGCAACCCTAAAAACTCACAAAACATCCACCAAACCGTAGCTGAAAGCAAGGGTTCGAGTAGATTGACACCCCTTCACGAAAATGAGCATAACTCACTCAATTCTTATCCGATTCACTCGATTCTTTTTCCTACTTGCTTGTATAATCATGGGGTTCGATTCCTAGACTTCTCCTTGGAGAAATCAGACCTGGAAATGCCCCGAAATAGTCCATAAACTTTCTGTTTGTTTTTATGTTCATCAAAAACTTGTTTAAACCTATGCAACTTGTGTCCAACACATCTCATACCTATGTCCTAATGCTTACAACTTATCCCATGGTTGGTTAAGCTTAAAAACAAGGTTGAGACATTTAAAATCAGAGGATTAAACCTCATAAACTTGGTGTTTTGTTTAGGGTTTTTAACCCACAAGTCATGTCAAACTTTGTCTTTGATACATGAGTGATTATGGAACAACTTGGGTTGTCCAAACATACAATCCTCACATGATTTGATGATTTCTCTTAGTTAGTGTGTATATTTCTTATTCTTTATTGTATGTTCATGACCCTCCTTGGTTGTTTTTTTTACATCAAGTGTAGTGGTGAACACATAGAGGTGCCTAAATGGAAGACTTGATATTCCTACCTCCTACATGACTTCTATGACATTTAGAGGTACCAAAATGAAGATTTTAATCTTCTACCTCATGCTTGAACTATTGGACATATATTATATAACCTAAATATATTATTCGAATAATCGAATCTTTGATGATGAACTAGTGTTCATATGTCGGGGTACTAGATTACATCATCCTAGACTATGATAACTTGTCACGATTCTAATGGAACCTTGTTCCATGAAAACATCTAAACTCCTTCGAGTTTCCTAGTGTCAAGAACAAGCATCATATGTACTAAATGATTATTTTCCATGTTATTCTCATATCTTATTTTTATGTTGTTTTAAACACCGAATCTCGACTCTAAACATACTTGAACTTTAACCCTTATACATTCGGACTCTAAATCTCTACTCGTCAACAATTGGATAATCGGAAAACGTATGCAAACTTTGTGAGTATACTCGTATTTCCCCTTTTTACTTTTACCACTTTTGGGGTGTAACATGTTTACCTATTGAAAACTTACACATGAACACTTTGTTAAACACATGAACGTTCCTATAACATGCTTGTATACGTGATGGCTTGATACTTTAAACTTGGGTTATTCTTATGTGTTGAACTTATCATTAACTTCGTACGAGCCAAACCTTGACATATGTAGCGCTATAGGATTAACGACCCGCCCGTAAACTTGAGGTTATGTCTTGAGCATATTGCGTTTTCTTGGTTTGATATGTTAGACACATGCCATATTTAATGTTATCTTGAATCATATGCTTGCCATGAGGAATTGTTCACACTTTTTATCTTATGCTATGTACGTACCAAACTTGTATACTCGCCTTTGCTTTTGCATTGAATTGTATTTTTAAACATGTTACAGGTTGATGATGATGAAATGAAAACGGATAGCAAAGATGCCTAGATACTCACTTAGACGTTTAGGTTTAAAGTGTTGTATCAATTTTGTTTATGTTATGTTGAACAATGTTGTTATTTGCTTTTCTTGTAATGTTTTGACAATTTATTTTGGAAATGAAATTTGGATTATTAAATTATTGTCACAAATAGCGTTATGATGTCTCGAGCAATCTTCACACTTCGTCTCATCCCGATGTTTCCGCCATTGGTTGGGGTGTGACAGATTGGTATCAGAGCCATAACTATAGGGAATTAGGAAAAGTAGGAATGCTTTAGCCTAGTCTATAGTTTTAGAGCCTTATTCTTATGTTTTACTTGAAACTACTTGCATGCTACCTTATTTGCTCTTATTTATTCTCTTTTGATCTTTTAAGCATATATGTCGCTTATGTGTTAACACTTGACATGCTATACTTGCTTTATTATGTGCTAATACATGTTTTATTGTCCCACTCATTATGTGCTATTCTTAATATGCTTCATTGTGAGTTTATATTTGTTGTTTATTCCTTTAACATACTCTTTCCCTCATGCATTTTACTCGACTATTCTAAATCCGTAAACACTCGAGACGAATTCACCAAAATAGGCGTGAAACCCACAATTTGGTGAACGACTCTCAATCTACATATTCTTTTTTTACACGAGATATCGCCATTAAGCTAGGAGTGAAATCCACATCTTAATGGTAAAACTCAAATTTCAAATTCTAGTGGACCCTCGTCAACATGTCGAAATTAAATTTTGACCCGACGAGTACCAACCACACTTAGGATACGAAATCGTCAAGTTAGGGGTGAAACCCGCACCTTGTCGACTAGTTCCACTCCTTGGTTTTTTTTTTTATAAATCCCGCCAAGACTCGAAACTTCGATTGATTTGGGACATGTAGTAACCGGAAGGGTAAATACCGTTAACCGACTTGTCGGCGAGAGTATTTTACCTATTAGGCCAAAGCATGCTTCTCAAATTCAAAAGACTTTTCGACCACTTTGGTTAGTCAAAGTTCCATTTGGAACACTCCAAACTTTGGTCAAACATGTGTTTCTATTGTTCATTTTATACGATGCAATCTTTCAACCTCGAGTTTACCTTTGATTTCTCTTTTCACACGCACAACATATCGAACCTTTTCGATACATTTATATATGCATGATTTTCATATAATTTAAATTCATATTCCTTGTAACAACTAGTGGAGAGGTATCATCGAGATTGGAGTGACTTCCTTACCTTGACGATTGACTCCACCCCTCTTCCCTTAAAACGACCTCACCAACGAGTTAGGGGTGATTCCCTTACCTAGGTGATCGTTACCAAAACATCTCTTCAAAAATATCTTATTATGCAAACTCGATCATATTTTATACCCAAATTGTTTATGATTATTCAAAATACCCACTCATACCGATTTCAAAATGCATTGTTTTATCAAACGTACTTCTTATTCTACAATCTATTTTCACTCAACTCATATACGCGAAATTCATAATCATGTCTTAAAACGTTTTATTGCTCGAACTTCAAAACCTTACGAAATGCTACCTATCAATTTAATCGGCTCAATGAAACTCTTGCCCATGAACTTCATATTCGACTTAATCACTAAAACATGCTCACCTTCTACTTTTAATCAAAATCCAACCAACCTTTCTCAAATACTTATAAGATCTTATAGAAGTTATATGATTGTTTTACCAAATACCCTTTTCAACATCAACAAATCATTTGTTAATTTTTTTAATCACTAAGTCCTTTTGCTAAATTTCTCTTCTAAGGATCCTAGTTTTCACAAGAACCTCCTAAATTCATAATTTCTTCTTTGATGAAACGAACTTACTTTTTAACGAAAACCTTTTTCCTACACCAATTTACAAAACACGTGCGCAAGAAGACTTCATAGGGACCGACCATTTTTTTTCGGATTACGTAAACCCTTTTAAACAAAATTAGCATTTCTATTTGTTACAAAATACGTTTTGCATAACCAATGAGTACTTTATGTTCCTTTACATATACAAACTATATTCTACCTTTCAAACCAGGCTCAATCTAATTTTGATTCGATAAACTCAACGTTTTGTTGGAACAACTATACATGCACATCGTCATACACGTTTTAGTCGATATCTCGCGATAACACCATTTATATCGTTCGTATCTACATACTTAGCCTTTCTAATCCGCAATGCCTCAACGTACACTATATACGCAATATTTATTTTTTTATAACTACACCTATGTTCATACGTTTTATGCTTGTACTTATACGCATACTACTTATACGTTTTACGCTTCTGCTTATACACATACTACTTACACGTTTTATGTTTATGCTCATACATACATGCGTATTCATACTTAAACTTATGCTCATACTTTCATCCTTACTCATGGTTCATACATTCGTACCTATACGCGAGCGTAACCTGAGGGATTCGCTTGCGTGGGTCCCACACATACTTAAACATGGACTTGCTTATATACTATATTCTTGTACGTACACATTCTAAACTTTTTATGTATACCCTGATTCATACACAACTAGTACAAGCTATGCGGACCATGCGACGATCAAAATAA
The DNA here is from genome assembly GCF_002127325.2 of Helianthus annuus. Classification (NCBI taxonomy): domain Eukaryota; kingdom Viridiplantae; phylum Streptophyta; class Magnoliopsida; order Asterales; family Asteraceae; genus Helianthus; species Helianthus annuus. The sequence goes on along the minus strand of NC_035447.2, from coordinate 168,374,668 downwards.
TCACGGGTGCACACGGGATTATAGTGATAGGCGTATGAGAACCATAGAGTGTGCTACTGCGTATGGTAATACACGAAACGTAACATGACACCGAAGACAAAACGGACGTAACGTGGTCAAAACATGGTGGATACGCCGCTGGTACTTCCTATATATAAGGGTTTTCACCATGTTACCAAACTTTCGTAAAACGTGCCATGAGAAATTCAGTGTGTTGCAGACCTTTTGGACCTAATACAACTTCACGCAACTCACAAACGCATTATATCCGATTATTCATGACGAGACTTCATCCTTAACACACTACGTTCATCTATCCAACACTTATGCTATTCACATACTTGTACTCTTTAAAAGCCATTCGTTCATTCTATACTCGTATTATTTTATACAAAACTCGTTCGCAATCCAGCTTGTTTAAACATTTGAGTCCTAACTTACCTCATTACCTATAAAATAGCCTCCCTATTCTTGATTCTTGTGTAACTATACTTAGTATCTCTCTATTGCTTTATTTAAAGTAACAAACCTTTTCGTTCCTCTCAATAAACAGGTTTTACGAAAGTATGATTTTTTATACTATCCTTAAAAACTTCCCCTTGCAAATCTACCTTGATGTTCTCCAAAATTTGGTACTTTTCAAAACTTTCAAACTTCCCAAGTTTCAATTCTTAATGATCACCTTTATGCCAAAAACTCTTTCAAGCCTTCCTCTTAAATAAATTTCGGGACGAAATTTCCTAAAGGAGGGGAGACTGTAACGCACTGCGTTTTCAAACTTCCTACATTTAGAAACCTTACGTGAAATTCTAAATTTGGAAATCTTGTGTTCTTATAACCATTCTTTCATTGTAATCGTTGTAAAATACGGAACTTGCTTCGTAAATAAAACTTGTACATTACACTTTTTACCTAGTTAAATCATGTTTTATTTCATATTTCACCTTGTTACAAGTTAGGGGAAACATTGTTGCACATTATTACACAACTTAACTAACAAAATTACTCATTATAATGTTTTAAAAAAAATAAAAAAATAAAGAAATATGGCAGCCCCAATTCAGCAAAATTCAGCCCATATAGTTGGGTTTTGTGGGCTAGTTTCAAGGTGTAACCCCTTCTAAACACTTCTAAAGCCCAACCCATTGAAACCCTAATCCTTCCCCCTATAAATACCACTTATAACCAGCCTCCCTACCACTTTTGCAACCCTAAAAACTCACAAAACATCCACCAAACCGTAGCTGAAAGCAAGGGTTCGAGTAGATTGACACCCCTTCACGAAAATGAGCATAACTCACTCAATTCTTATCCGATTCACTCGATTCTTTTTCCTACTTGCTTGTATAATCATGGGGTTCGATTCCTAGACTTCTCCTTGGAGAAATCAGACCTGGAAATGCCCCGAAATAGTCCATAAACTTTCTGTTTGTTTTTATGTTCATCAAAAACTTGTTTAAACCTATGCAACTTGTGTCCAACACATCTCATACCTATGTCCTAATGCTTACAACTTATCCCATGGTTGGTTAAGCTTAAAAACAAGGTTGAGACATTTAAAATCAGAGGATTAAACCTCATAAACTTGGTGTTTTGTTTAGGGTTTTTAACCCACAAGTCATGTCAAACTTTGTCTTTGATACATGAGTGATTATGGAACAACTTGGGTTGTCCAAACATACAATCCTCACATGATTTGATGATTTCTCTTAGTTAGTGTGTATATTTCTTATTCTTTATTGTATGTTCATGACCCTCCTTGGTTGTTTTTTTTACATCAAGTGTAGTGGTGAACACATAGAGGTGCCTAAATGGAAGACTTGATCTTCCTACCTCCTACATGACTTCTATGACATTTAGAGGTACCAAAATGAAGATTTTAATCTTCTACCTCATGCTTGAACTATTGGACATATATTATATAACCTAAATATATTATTCGAATAATCGAATCTTTGATGATGAACTAGTGTTCATATGTCGGGGTACTAGATTACATCATCCTAGACTATGATAACTTGTCACGATTCTAATGGAACCTTGTTCCATGAAAACATCTAAACTCCTTCGAGTTTCCTAGTGTCAAGAACAAGCATCATATGTACTAAATGATTATTTTCCATGTTATTCTCATATCTTATTTTTATGTTGTTTTAAACACCGAATCTCGACTCTAAACATACTTGAACTTTAACCCTTATACATTCGGACTCTAAATCTCTACTCGTCAACAATTGGATAATCGGAAAACGTATGCAAACTTTGTGAGTATACTCGTATTTCCCCTTTTTACTTTTACCACTTTTGGGGTGTAACATGTTTACCTATTGAAAACTTACACATGAACACTTTGTTAAACACATGAACGTTCCTATAACATGCTTGTATACGTGATGGCTTGATACTTTAAACTTGGGTTATTCTTATGTGTTGAACTTATCATTAACTTCGTACGAGCCAAACCTTGACATATGTAGCGCTATAGGATTAACGACCCGCCCGTAAACTTGAGGTTATGTCTTGAGCATATTGCGTTTTCTTGGTTTGATATGTTAGACACATGCCATATTTAATGTTATCTTGAATCATATGCTTGCCATGAGGAATTGTTCACACTTTTTATCTTATGCTATGTACGTACCAAACTTGTATACTCGCCTTTGCTTTTGCATTGAATTGTATTTTTAAACATGTTACAGGTTGATGATGATGAAATGAAAACGGATAGCAAAGATGCCTAGATACTCACTTAGACGTTTAGGTTTAAAGTGTTGTATCAATTTTGTTTATGTTATGTTGAACAATGTTGTTATTTGCTTTTCTTGTAATGTTTTGACAATTTATTTTGGAAATGAAATTTGGATTATTAAATTATTGTCACAAATAGCGTTATGATGTCTCGAGCAATCTTCACACTTCGTCTCATCCCGATGTTTCCGCCATTGGTTGGGGTGTGACAAGTACGAACAATCTTATCGAAACAAACCACCTCAGCGTGGTGTTTGGTTAACCAATCCATTCCAACGATAATGTCGTAGCTCCCAAGTTGCATTGGCGTGAGGTCAATAGGAAAAAGATGGTTATCAAGGTTCAACTGACAATCACGAATAACAGAATCGAGAACAAGAGGTTTACCAGTAGCAACTTCGACAGACAAGGGTTTCCTCAATTTAGTTCTAGGTATCACAAGCAAAGGCTCAAAAGATAACGAAACAAAACTTCGATCGGCACCAGAATCAAAAAGAATAGATGCGGGTCGATTGTTAACAAGGAACGTACCATTGACAACCTCGTTGTCAGCCCTCGCTTCGTTTGCATTCAAATTGTATGCTCGCCCTCGAGCAGGATTCACGTTGACGTTCGCATTCGGATTCGCATTAGCATTTGCCAGCCTCGGACAGTTGTTGGGGAAGTGGCCAAACTCTCCAGAATTAAAACATGAACCCGGTGGGAATCTTGCAGCATTTCCCCTGAACTGGAGCTTGAACCTGAGCAACCTGATTTTGTCCTGAACGACAAACATTGGCTAAATGCCCAAGTCTACCACACGTCGTGCATTGCTTACAAGCTTGTTGTGCAACATGATGACCGTTGCAGCGAGCACAATGTGGTGCGGTACCGGCATACGCCTTTTTCGCAGGAGGTTGAGCCGGTGTGTTCTGTTTAATCTGTGTCATAACAGCAAAGTTCTGTGCACCCTTTCGCTTCCTTGATTTCTTTGACGACTCGCCTTCTTTACCTTTACCCTTCTTCTTGTCTTTCGCAGAATCAGACGGTTTCTTCTTGTCACCCTTGCGGGTGAGTTCACCCTTCCTGACTTGGGATTCAGTCAGGGTAGCAGATAACTCGATCGCTTGACGAAGAGTAGTGGGTTTAACAGCAGTCACAATATCCAGCATAGAATCGGGTAGACCATCAATATATCTTTCGACTGCTTTGTCTGGCGGGGTAACCATGGTGGGACACAATAGACTGAGTTCCTCAAAGCGATCCGTGAACGCACGGTGCTCGGCCCCATCTTGTTTTAAATCGTCAAACTCTCGCTCAAAAGTTCGAATCTCGTGACGGGGACAGAACTCTCTCATCATGAGAGCCCGAAGCTCATCCCATGTTTGTGCCAACGCCACTTCGGCACCCCTATCGCGCATAATACCATTCCACCAGGTAAGCGCTCGCTTCTCAAACACACTTGAAGCAAATTCAACCTTACGTGCATTCGGACACTGCACATGCCTGAATGTGTTCTCAATACTCTCGAACCACTGTAGGAGCGCAGTTGCTCCTTGCGACCCAGAAAACTTTAGAGGTTTAGCAGAATTGAAGTTCTTGAAATTACACTGCGCATTGTTGTTGTTATTATTGTTATTGTTGTATATCTCATGAACTTGAGTTACAACACCGGGAAGCACAGCAGTCACTTGCTGAGAGACTAGGGCTGCGATTTCTTCAATGGTGAAAGACTGTGCTTCACGTCGTGGAGGCATTGTCTAACAAGGAAATATGAGAAACGAGTAAGGTTGATAATTAGGAAAAGCAAAAGATGTATCGACAAAACACAAGGAAGGCGATCTTTTGTTTGTTAACTCGAACAAACAAATGACACGTAGTGACTAATCAAAGTAAATGAATCAAAATAATGCATCGCGAAGACATGCTCGCCTATAAGTGAACACTCACCCCAAGAGTTCCCAGGTAAGAGTGACCGGTCCGATTATGTGGATTTGTACGAACACTCTAGCCTTAGACAGAAAACTCAGAGTACAGGCATTCACTCTTCCAGTTTGCACCTGTTCACATTATTTAAACCCAAACTTTGACGAGATTTTGAAAATTCAAAAGGCACTAAGCCAAATATGAATCAACTGGAAGGGTTCAAAACCATATAACAGAGGGTTCAAAACCTAGTAATCAATCATCCTAGAATGGATAATTAATTTTCGAAGCAGATTCGGATTTGTGTTCTCGTTATGGTTATCACCTAAGGATAAGTGACGGTTTTGTTTTGAAATCTAAACACAAGTAAACTTGTGTTAGGGTCCTAAAGTTATAGTCTAGGTCAAAGCATTACTAATAACCTAATTCCCTATAACCGTTGGCTCTGATACCAACTTTCTTCTGTCACACCCCGACCACGTAGGACAACAAACCGTGGCGGAAACGTCGGGGAGTGTTGCAACAGAAGCTATTGTTTCATAACCATGGATACAAAATAGTTTTGTTTTATTGATAATATTAAACATTGCATTGTCTTAACACAGAATAAACAAGTTTTACATTGTCTATCACCATTATTATGTCACTAAGGCCTCGTCCAGATCCTATGTGACGCATGCATCCTAGTAATCAATCAAGCATCAACACCTGAAACATATGTAAAAACTTAGTCAGCAAAGAAATGCTGGCGAGTACATAGGTTTTATAAGAGTATCAGAATTATGGCTCGTTTATATGTTGCAGTACTTTATTAGACTACAAGAGTCAAAATACAAACCTTGTTTTGAAAAGTGTATTGCAACATAATTAACCAACTCAAATCAAGTGGGTTATAGTTTATAAAACCTCATAGCCATGATTCTTAACCCAAAAACATTTGTTTTTAGAAAACCAACTTGTAAAACATCTTGTAAAAACTCGTTAAAACTCGTACATTATTTCGAAAACCTCGTTTATGTGATATCGTTCCAAAACCGTTTACCCAAGTGAACTAAATAACGCCACGATATACAATATGTTGAAAACACTTATATATAAGAAGTACCAGCGGCGTATCTACCATGTTTTCACCATATTACCCCCGTCTTGTTATCTATACACTTAACCAAAAACCAATTGTTTATCGAAATCATTTAACATCGTTTCCAAATCGTTCCCAAATCGTTTATTCGTTCCCAAATCGTTTTCTCGTTTAGATCGTTTAAATCGTCCTCGTTTTAATTGTGAAAACTTATATATGGTCGTCTCGTTAATAACATTCAAACCTTTGTGACTCGTCCATCGTTCAACTCGTTCTCGTATTAACAAACCACCAAAGGGTAAGTTAACAAACATCAGATTCAGTCGCTACCCACAACCCCCACACATAACCATGGGTGTAGTAAAGTAACGGGATTTGTCAGATCCTATGGTACCATAACCTAATACTGGTCGGCTTGATCAATGCCAATGAATGTCATTCGTTATGTAACTACAACCAACAAGTTCGTTCACTTTATCGAAATCGTTCTTAGTTTAGTAAAAATCGTTTTAATCGTTTTTGAAACCCTCGTTTAAACTTTGAAAACATTTCGTACATATGAATCACCCCAAAACATTTAAAAACAGTAAAATAGGGGAACTATGTACTCTCATGTAGTGCAAAGTATCCTTGATCAAATAGAACTTCAACAACTCGAGCAAACCAGAGAAATCAAGTAGCTCCTAGTAATCGAACCACTAGTTAAACCATAGACGCCTAAATCGGACGATCGGACAGGATGAGGTCTTGTAAACCAAATGAGTGTTGGAACTCATGTGATATGGTTTAACAAAGCCTACATCCTAAATCGGAACCTAACCTAAGTGCTTTCGACCCATCGTGACCCATTAAGGTAGCTTACGCTACTTTAACGCGTCATGCACGCGAAAGCGCGTTCGAGACGTCTAACTGGTCCTATGACATGTATTATATGCCCATACATGTTTAATTATGTTACATAATCAGTTACGTGTCAAAAGTTTAAGTTACATATGCTTAATTACCAATTATGTATGAAAAGGGTATTTTGGTAACTTACCAAGGGCACATAAACTACTTATCATGCGACTAATCAAACCTAAGTGACCATAAGGTATAACCCCGGAAGGTTATTCCCTACGCTACTATGGTCACTAAACGTGTTTGGTCGGATCCTAATGATCGACCAAACGGGTCGTGTTCGAAAGTCTAAGCGGGTGTTTAGTCCGCTTGACTTACGACTCTACATAAGCAATAAACTAACAAGTGATGAGCTAATCATGTCGAAACATGTTTAGTTAAGTTAGAAAACAGGTTTGGTATCAAAACAAACGGTTTTGATACCTAAAAGTAGCTTGGTTACAAAATACGCGAGAATACGCATTCTGGCCGAAGCTACGACTCGTTACTGAGACTAGATAACGTGGTAATCAGTAGGTATAGTCACTAGGGACTATAACCATCGTGATTACGCTCACGTTATGAAGTTCAAATGAACTTCGCGTTGACCATAAACTGGTCAAAGCAGAAAGTCAAACACAGTTTGACTTTAACGATAGAAACGAACGAAAAACCAGAAAGAATACTTACAGAAGGTCCCCGCAATATTCGAACCCGATTCACTCTCAGGTAGGAAGCACAAACTTTCACTTAGAGAGTGTAGAATCAGATTCAAATGTGAGGGAAAATGAGTGAAGGGTGGGGGGGTATTTATAGGATTTCTAGAACCGTTAGGATCGTTTCTTGGAAACCGAGCTTCGATCTGAGCCTTACACCTCGTACCCACTGATTTACAAAACTATTGGCACCCAAAACCAGCCCATAGTTTAGGAGAAACCATGTGCATAAGTGTGTAACAGCTGGGAATAGCTGGAAAGCATTTCTGCTGATCTGGGAGGGGCTTACGAACCGTAAGCAAACCCATACGGTCCGTAAGGGACCTGCAGACCAGCTATGTTTTCATTTTGACAGTTTTGGCCCCTATGCGCGCATGGTCAAGTTTCGGCACTTCGAACACTCGTCAAACCCATTTTAAGGCTCTAAAATGAAGTTAAAGTGTAGGGAACTTGAAATATGCTCAAAAATATCTCGGATGTCGGCTCGTTTGGTCGTATGATTGCGTTGTTCGGTTAATTACGACGGGAGTCGTAACGAACGCAAAAACGATTCAAATTGCGCGAATGGATTTTTATTATGCCAAACACTAAAACATAATATTTTAATGCTTACATAAATTTTTGGATGTCCGGATGTATTCAGAACGTAAGATATGCGCGAAAATGCAAACTTGTGCACTTTTTGACGCTTTTAGTCCCTATTGATCAATAAAGTTTATTTTAGCATACCGAACCCCTCAAAGCCTATTTCTAAGCTATTAAAGGTTATTTAGGGTATGTTTAACTTATGATCAAGTTCCGGAGTGTTCGTTACTATACAAATCGGTATAGTTTCGCAGTTTGACATAAACAGTCCCTGCGATCGAACAAGGTTGATTTTAACACACCGAACCATCCAAAACTTATTTCTAAGTTATGTGGAGGTTATATAAGGTATGTTAAGCTTATTTCACTATTCCGGAGTGTTTGTTGCATTAAACTGGTTATATTTACGCATTAGTGCGCGTATAACCTTCCAGAAAGCGATTTAGAGCTTGAAATTGGAATCGAATCGGATTGTAAAATCACCAAACACAAATACACACAAAATAAAACCAAAACACATATAATAACACCAAAACACATTGTTTTATTAATAATCAACATTGTTTTTCATCGTACAGAGATTACAGAGCACAGTTGTCACAGTCTCCCCTACCTCAGGAAATTTCGTCCCGAAATTTTAACTAGAGGAAGCTTGTGAAAACAAATGTGGATATTTGGTCATCATCTGGTCCTTACGTTCCCAAGTAAATTCTGGGCCATGTTTGTGTCACACCCCAACCGATGGCGGAAACATCGGGATGAGACGAACAAATTGCTCAAAACATCATAACACTACATGTGACAATATAATTAAATTTCATTTATTAAAATTGCAAAGTTTCATACATTGTCATAAAAGGAAATAACAAACATTAAACATAGTTTATTTCAAAAGTGGGTTTCTAGACCATCCTATTCATTTCTTCAAATCTTGACTTCCTCATCCTGCAGTATGCATTTAAAATAAAGTCAACAAAACATGTTAGCGAGTATACAAGTTTGATAATAGTATAATATGTTTGAAATAGATTAACATGCTCAAATCCACGTGACTACATGATTTCATATTAACAGTTATACTCGTAACGATGATATCTATGTGTTCAAACCAAAGTTTAACGCAATTAACATAGCCTAACCCTAGAAGGGTGGTAAATGAGTAACATTGAATAAACCTAACAATACCCATAATATTATGGGAGGGGCGTTTCTCAACCTACAGTGCTGCCATTGTTAGGGGAGGCTTACAAAATTAATGAACACACAGTCATAAATGTTTAACAGTAGCATAACGTGATTAACATGAGTCAAATAGATTCACATGAAATGTGGATTGAGGGTGCAAAAATGTTTAACATAGTGTGTTTGATATAGAAATGCTTACAGCACCCAAAATGTGATAAAATAGAAAATGGGTCATGTATACTCACCTTAGATTGCGTTGCGATTTCTTGGAAAAGATTAAGAATCAAGGGATTGCCCAAGAGGATGTGCACAAGAGATTTACCCTATTAATTTTGAGGATTTGTTAATTATTGGGAATTTAGAGATTATTTAAATAACAAGGCATTTATAGAATAATATTAACATTTCTAAAATAATAATCATATGTCTCTTTTTTTTATAGTTTGTATTTAATAATGTCAAATTTATTTTATAAATAAGTGAATATAATAATACTGATTTTTATATACTATTAAAATAATATTTCTGATTTTACCAAAATATTATAAATATTATTACTAAAAATCTGGATTTTATAAATAATAATTCCAAATATTCATAGTTTACAAATAAATCATTCAACGTTATTAAAATTTTAAACTAGTCTTTAGTTACTCATGTTTGTATTATAAATAAAAAGATAATTATAAGTTATTACTCATTTGGTTTCTATTAATGGTATTGAATGTAAGTAATAGAAAAAAAAAATGATTTGAAAGCAGTAAATTAACATTACATTTAATTTAAAAGTATTAAATTACATGAGAAAAAAAATGAATTAAAGTTAAAACAGCAAAAACGGGTTGGACCGGATTCAAACCCGTAACCTCCGGGTTAACGGCAACGCACTCAACCACTGGTTTGCGTCTTCTGATTCGAGATTATAATGCTTTCAATTCATTAATACTGTTACTAGACTGTTTCATATGCTATTTAAATAGGAACCAAATAAAATGCAGCAACTAAAAGAAGTCGGTTTGGTGTTTGTTTCGTGTTTTTAATTCATTTGAATATTCAAACTGTTCATCTTCTTTCTTGTTTTTAACCCAGCCGAACCAGAACTCATCCCCACTTGTTTTTCTTTTTTTTTTTTTTTCTTTTTTTTGCTACAAGCCATACAGTAGTTTATTATAACTATAGAAAAAAATAACAACTAAATAGTGAATTGCCATATTTATGGTCTTGACAGAATTATCAATCATAATTTCAAACATGAAAACTTTCATTTTTATTCATTTGTGAATGTTATAATATAAAGATTTAAACGAAAGGAAAATAAAAAGGTTCATATGACAGAAATGTATACCGAACAAAACGATGAACTCGTGATGTTGTTCGGCGCGTTCGGTTTACTCCGGCGTCTCCGAAGTGCATCCCCGATCTCCGGCAAAGCTGTGGTTCGCTCCGGCGATGCTTGAAACGTGAAGGTGTTTATGGTTCCGATGAGATTCCGATTTCTCCGGCGTATTGCGAGTGTGTGTGAGGTATGAGGGTGTCTAGATATGTGTTGAAGGAAAAGAAAGGATGACGTTTATATAGCGTTTCAAAGTCTCGTAGGTTTGACGATTGGTTTCATGATTGATTCGGAAAAATGGAAGTTTCATTCACTAGAAATTAGCGTAACCGAAATGGTAGAGTGTGTAACTTGCGAGACCCATATTGATTATTATCATTAAGAATATGAAAATGATTATTTGTTATCAATTTGAGCAATAACTAATTCATTAATCCTAACTGATGTTATTTCATTTAATAAATTGTAAATTTCCAATATAGCACTCTAAGATTAAAGCAAATTCACAAACTAACCTTCTAGTTTAGTCTATTTTAATAAACTCTAAACTATTATATATTGAAAAAAAAAAATACAAAATTGTCAAATAATATTTAGTGAGTAAAACGTTTGGGTAAAATCGCCATTCATCTAAACGATTTTATAGCGTGTTAATTTTTGTTTAAAAACCGAAATAATGAACTAAATAACAACAATTTCAGACGCACTCATTTATTTAAAGTTTGGTTACAAACGGTTGGAATCCGACTTCCAAAACGGGTCGGATTCAGATATTCATTTTTGGACGGATGTTACAGTTTGGACTCCCAACGAACTTTAACCAAATGAATCCGTTTGTCCTTCAACTGCTTGAATGTACGGTCCACTATCTCTACGGGTTTCTCGACAAAGTGCATCGTATCATCGATTCGGATATCGTCGAGAGGAATGTGAAGATCAGCGTCAGCTAAACACTTTCGCAGATTGGACACGTGAAAAGTCGGATGAATATTTCCAAGCTCTGGAGGCAGCTCTAGTCGATAGGCAACCTTCCCAATTCTTTCCACGATCTTGAATGGCCCCACATATCGAGGTGCAAGTTTTCCTTTCTTTCCAAATCTTACGACTCCTTTCCAAGGTGAAACCTTGAGCAGGACACGATCTCCGACTTGAAATTCTAAGGGCTTGCGTCGCATATCCGCATAACTCTTTTGACGGCTTCTAGCTGTCACAAGATTATCGCGAATTTTCTTGATTTTATCTGTTGTTTCTAGAACGAGCTCAGGTCCAGTAAGCTGAGCTTCACCGGTCTCGTTCCAATAGACAGGTGAACGACATTTTCGACCGTAGAGAGCTTCGAATGGTGCTATATTGATGCTAGCATGATAACTATTGTTGTAAGAGAACTCGATCATTGGCAGATGAGAATCCCAATTACCACCAAAGTCTATCACGCATGCTCTAAGCATATCCTCCAAAGTTTGAATCGTCCTTTCAGATTGACCATCTGTTTGGGGATGATAAGCAGTGCTTAGATTTAGTTGGGTTCCCATAGCAGATTGCATGGTCTTCCAAAAATGAGATGAAAATCGAGCATCACGATCAGAAATGATATCCAAAGGAACACCATGTCGTGAAACAATCTCATCAACATAAATCTTTGCAAGTTTATCAGCAGATAGGTCCTCGCGAATCGGGAGAAAATGAGCTGACTTCGTTAATCGATCGATAACAACCCAAATAGCATCGTGACCTTTAGATGTACGCGGTAACTTAGTGATGAGATCCATCGCAAGGCTCTCCCACTTCCAAACCGGTATCTCTGGTTGTACAAGCAAACCAGAAGGTCGTTGATGTTCAGCCTTGACTTTAAGACAAGTTAGGCATTTCGCTACATACAAGGCAACATCTTTCTTCATACCAGGCCACCAGAACTTAGTACGAAGATCCTTGTACATTTTATCAGCACCAGGATGGATAGAATATCGAGACTTGTGAGATTCGTCCATCACTAGGGCGCGAAGATCGTCTTGTTTCGGGACCCACAAACGATCTTTTAAATAAAGCAAACAATCGCCTTTCCTTTCGAGCTTAAGCTCAAGTTGAAGCGGTAGCTCATCTTTCAATAAACCCTTGATCACACAGGATCGTTGAGCTTGAAGGACACGAGATTGGATATCAGATAGAACTTGGACAGAGTGAAGCTTGACTCGCTCTTTTCGACTAAGCGCATCCGCTACGACATTCGCCTTACCAGGATGGTAGCGAATCTCGCAATCGTAATCGTTCAAAAGTTCAACCCAACGTCGTTGCCTCATGTTCAGCTCTTTCTGATTAAGAATATGCTGGAGACTTTTGTGGTCTGTGAAAACCACACACTTCGTTCCATAGAGGTAGTGTCTCCAGATTTTAAGCGCGAACACCACAGCTCCTAACTCAAGATCATGATTCGTGTAGTTCTTCTCGTGGATTTTCAGCTGTCTAGATGCATATGCTATAACCTTACCTCGTTGCATGAGGACGCAACCAAGGCCTAAGTTAGACGCATCGCAACAGACAACGAAATCATCGCTTCCCTCGGGCAGAGATAGAACAGGAGCATTACATAACTTTTGCTTTAGCGTTTGGAACGCTTCTTCTTGTTTGGGTCCCCACTCAAAAGGCTTATTCTTTTGAGTCAAAGCAGTGAGTGGTACCGCAATCTTTGAGAAGTTAGAAATGAATCGACGATAATAACCAGCAAGACCAAGAAAAGATCGAATCTCTGTAGGTGTCGTTGGCGTACTCCAATCCTTAATAGCAACAATTTTGGACGGATCCACATGAATACCCTGCTTGTTGACTATATGACCCAGAAACTGAACTTCTTTAAGCCAGAATTCACACTTGGAGAATTTAGCGAAAAGTTGTTCCATCTTAAGGAGTTCCAACGTTAAGCGAAGGTGTTGCTCGTGATCGGCTCGAGTCTTTGAATAGATGAGAATATCGTCGATGAACACAATAATGAACTTGTCTAAATAAGGTTTACAGACCCTATTCATTAAGTCCATAAAGATAGCTGGAGCATTTGTCAAGCCAAAAGGCATGACTGTGAACTCGTAATGCCCATATCTCGTGCGGAAAGCAGTTTTGGGAATATCTTCTTCGAAAACACGAAGTTGATGATACCCAGAATGCAAATCGATCTTAGAAAAACATGAAGCACCTTGCAGCTGGTCAAAGAGATCATCAATTCGAGGTAGGGGATATCGATTCTTGATGGTAAGCTTGTTGAGCTCACGATAATCGATACACATTCGGAAAGACCCATCTTTCTTTTTCACGAAGAGGACTGGAGCTCCCCAAGGTGAAAAGCTCGGACGAATGAATCCTTTATCAGATAACTCTTGAAGCTGTTTCGATAACTCTTGCATCTCTGAAGGTGCAAGACGATATGGTGCTTTCGCAATCGGGTTGGCATTGGGTACAAGGTCGATATGAAACTCAACTTGACGAACTGGAAGCAAACCAGGCAGTTCATCAGGAAACACCTCTGGATAATCCCGAACAATCGGAATATCCTGAATACTCTTACTCTTGTCTTTCTCCTCGGTGACATGTGCTAGAAAAGCAACATATCCTTTTCTCAAATAACTCTGGGCCTTTGTACATGACATAAGCTTCAAACCTCCAGATGGCTTCTCGCCACGAACTTCCAAAACATCGCCAGACGGAAGAGGAATACGAACAATCTTATCGAAACAAACCACCTCAGCGTGGTGTTTGGTTAACCAATCCATTCCAACGCTAATGTCGAAGCTCCCAAGTTGCATTGGCGTGAGGTCAATAGGAAAAAGATGGTTATCAAGGTTCAACTGACAATCACGAATAACAGAATCGAGAACAAGAGGTTTACCAGTAGCAACTTCGACAGACAAGGGTTTCCTCAATTTAGTTATAGGTATCGCAAGCAAAGGCTCAAAAGATAACGAAACAAAACTTCGATCGGCACCAGAATCAAAAAGAATAGATGCGGGTCGATTGTTAACAAGGAACGTACCATTGACAACCTCGTTGTCAGCCCTCGCTTCGTTTGCGTTCAAATTGTATGCTCGCCCTCGACCAGGATTCACGTTGACATTTGCCAGCCTCGGACAGTTGTTGCGGAAGTGGCCAAACTCTCCACAATTAAAACATGAACCCGGTGGGAATCTTGCAGCATTTCCCCTGAACCGGAGCTTGAACCTGAGCAACCTGATTTTGTCCTGAACGACAAACATTGGCTAAATGCCCAAGTCTACCACACGTCGTGCATTGCTTACAAGCTTGTTGTGCAACATGATGACCGTTGCAGCGAGCACAATTGTAACAACTGCCACTAAAATCAATAATTAGGACGATAATTAGTCAATAAGAAAACCCTAATTGAGACACTCAAGTAATTCTACACTAACCCTAAAATTTTCAGAATGATCGGAATCATGATCAGGGCCCCTAAAACTCAAGGGGGGCAAACCCTATTTGAATAATTATCTATTAAAATCGTTGTTGAAAGCTGATTGGCCAATTGTTTTGATTCACCAAGGCTAGTCCCGAGCTAGGCAGCCTATGAATTAGACTGCTTAGCTTACGGACCGTAAGGGGTCAGGCATACGGTCCGTAAGGGAGTCCCAAAACTTGCTATAAATAGCCGACCTTGGCACTTAACTGTCGAAGTTAAAACGACGTAAAAAGCTTCTGTATACGTCGAGTTATAGCTGTTATATCACAATAAACACACACACGATCACGAGGTGCTGCCGCAATCAGGGTAATAACTCGATCGCTATTACGATTCAACGTCCGATCGATTATAACTATCCAACGATTGTCCGAGTGCTGCTCAAATTGAGCTTGTACTTTGTTATTCATTGTGATTTCGACTTGAATGTTTGAGTGCTGTTCGAATTCGGACTATGCTCTGTCATTCGGTGTGAATCCATTGAATTGCTAAGTATCGCACTTGATAATAGTTGTGAGGGTTTAATCTCGTGAATTGACGTAACTGCTGAATTAGTTACTAATCCCGTTTGTGTGTGCATTGTTATTTAAATTAGGTTAGAAGGCTAATCAGTAAAGCTTATACTCTGCTCGTAAATCTGCAATGAGTCATTCCACTTTTACAACTCTTTTCTCACAGTTTGTGAGTCATTCTCTTTTTATCAACTGTTTTACAAAACTCCAAATTATTTTCAAAGTTATAGTTACAGTGATTAAGTCTATGTAATCACCAAGTTACAGCCGGTATGTGGGGTTTTGTATACCTTACTTATTTCCCGTCACACTTGGACAAACGGGTGGCCAAGGGGTGATCTGACCACAGTCACAGACACCATTGGACAAATGG
Source organism: Helianthus annuus (assembly GCF_002127325.2). NCBI lineage: Eukaryota > Viridiplantae > Streptophyta > Magnoliopsida > Asterales > Asteraceae > Helianthus > Helianthus annuus. Next base: position 168,358,892 of record NC_035447.2, on the reverse strand, counting down.
GCTAGCCAATGGATGGTCGAGTGACAAATACTGTGGGTAGTTGGTTTGATATCAGAAACATTGTAATTCCCCTTAATACTGTAGATTATAACAAATGTGTCGTTTTCAGTAAACTGAATGATTCACTCAGTATTTCCCCGCTGACAAAACCTTTTTCAAACATGTTTCAGGTGATCTGGTATGAGCAAAGAAAAGTGCCGTGGAGCACTCCCAGCTTAGAAAAGTGGCTCAATGTAAATAAATAAATGAACATGTTTTGAAAATAAAGATTTCCCTGAGAAATCACATTATTGTAAATTTCGGGAATTTATCCCTAAAGTTATGAAACGAGCAGTTTAAATTATTAAAAGATCCTGTTTTAAAAAGACTTCCGCTGTCGCCTAAATTAAATACCACGGGATTCCTGTCCCACGGCTCCTGAAACGGGTCAAACCAGGTCGGGGGCCGTGACAGGAAAAGGTGGTATCAGAGCCACTGTTTTAAGCTTACTGATTAAAGCTCACTGTTCTAATTGATTTAAGCCTATTACAATTAGGAAAATTTTAATTGTCATTCTATGAATATATGCTTATTAACTGATTAATTGTTAAAATTACAGTATGGGTAAACAAAAGATTTCTGCTATCTACCGCAAATTAGATAGTACACCTAAAGAACAGGGAACCTCTTCCTCCAAATCTCCCACCAATTTAGAAGAAAGAATCTTTGTCCGTAAGGAAAATTATGAAAACCCACTTACACCAAAGAAAAGGAATTTGATTATTAGGAAGGGTCAAGAGAAAAAGAAACCCCAAACCAAGAGAGTGAGGTTTAACCCGGAAATTTAGGAAATTAACAGTAATCCACCAGGGGAAAATAACTTAGATGAAAAATGGGCAAATCTGTATCTGCTTGCTATTGTAGCAGAAAATGCAAATCTTTAAGCTTTAAATTTAGAAATATTTACTTCCCAGTAAATAAATAAATAAATCTGAGTGTGTTCTGTTTGCTGTTATGTTGTACAAATTGATGTGCAATAAAAATGTTTATTTGTTAAGCTTTGTTCCAAAGTTTTAACTTAGCATTTTGTGCATTTTGCATATATGCCGTACAGCATGAATGAGATGTCGGAAGCATTTCAGAACCTCAACCTCTATCCTCTGCCAATTGAAGTCTCCCACAACTTCACTGGTTACGTTGCTGACATAGAGGAACCTCTGGAATTCCAAGCTCCACCGCTGGAAAAAGCAAAACCTAAAAAGAAGAGAAGATACGTAGGGTGGCGAAAAGTGCGCAGAAGGAAACCTAGGAGAATCCCTAAAATAGAAAACCCTGTGAGTGTGAGCAAGGGAAAAGAAATAGAAACCGGAGAAAGTTCCAAGCCAGCAGAAATAGGGATAGACCTAAAGCAAAAGGGAATAGAGATCGGAGAAAGCTCTAAACAGTCTGAGGAAATCACATTCCAGGACGAAATAGACCGCTTACTGGATAATTGTGATGTTCTAGAGCCTATCATCGATAATCTCTTCTCTTATCCTGCTACAGCCCAATTCCCAATAAACCTAGGACCAGCTATTCCAGACCCACTAGTTCACACCCGACTATTAGGCCAAATGGAGGAATGGTGGACCAATGACTGGCAATTCCCAAATATAGTTAATAGTCCCTATAGTTTTCTCCCACAGTTTGATCCAGAACCTATCCCTAATCCGCCAATGACCTATGAAAATTTAGCTGAACTACGTCAGTTTGGTGAAGAACTGATAGGCACCGGGAATAGGATCCGGGAAATGGGGGAGCAGATCTCTTGGAAGTACGACGAGAGGGAGCGTCGTTACTGAAACTGCCAGTGAACCAAAAGATAGGAGGGGTTTGGAGAAGTTTGTTTGTATTATAACTAATATAGTAAAACTGATTCTTTAAAATGGGCAATAAAACACTGTAAGATAAAAAATGTGTATTGAAGCAGGTATAATATATAAAACAAAACAGAAGTCGAGGTATCGACAATTTTGACTATGCTTGTATGTTATACTAATCTATGTGTTTATCTGTGATTTTGGTATTAATAATTAGACACTAATAATTTCTATTAATACTAATTAGCAGATGGAAAACGCTAATAGTGAACCAATTAATGAAGTAAATCAGTCTGAGCAAAATCAGGAAGATCAATATATAACTAGACAAGATATTGAGCACTTTATTGCTCAAGGGATAGCCAATGCTATTCCAGAAATTGTGGCTGCTGTTCAGAAACCTGCTGAACCACAATTAATTCCTAGTAAACGTACTCCGGAAGATAACGGCAGTAACAGCATAAATGGAGGCGGCAATCATAACGATCATGATCCGCGACAGGCCCCACTCCCTAAGAGAATGAAAGCTGCAACGCCTGGTTGCACTTACAAAGAATTTCTTGCCTGTAAACCCGCAGAATTTGCAGGTAATGAAGGGGCAACTGCAACACTGCGTTGGTTAGAGAAAACCGAGGCAGTAATTGCAATAAGTAAATGTGCTGAAGAAGATCAAGGGATGTATGCATCAAACTTGTTCAAAGAAGGGGCGCTAGAATGGTGGAACACGGTGCTACAAGCAAAAGGAAGAAAGGGTGGCCTATGCAATGAATTGGGAAGAATTTAAGAGTCTTGTCGAAAGAAAATTCTGTCCCGAATACGAGAAGGAACAAATGGCAAACAAGTTCCTGAGTCATCGTATGATAGGTGTAGACTGTCGAGGATATACTTCGACATTCTTCGAATATGCGAGAGTGGTACCTTCCCTGGCTTCGCCAGAACCGGTACTTATTTCCCGTTATATTTGGGGATTAATTGGAGAAATCCGTAACATCGTTAAAGCTGCGAGACCACGCACGATTGACGATGCTGTGGAATTAGCTAATACCTTAACCGATGAACTAGTCCGCACCAGAAAAGAAGATCGCAAGAAGGAATTGGCTCAGAAGATTACCCAAGGATTTCGCGTGGGTAATAGTAACAATAAGTTCAAAACGAGGGGAACAGGGTAATCCTCATCACCTCCTTTCTACAGAATTGCAAAAAGAAACACTATGGACAGTGCAATATATTTTGCAACTTCCGCAAGGCGAAAGGACATCGGGAAGAAGACTGTAGAAGGAAAACAAGAATCTGTTATAACTGCAGAGAAACAGGACATTTCCAGTCTGAATGTCCTAAGTTAGCTAAACCAGCAGACAGTAGAGCTAAAACAACCGAAGGAACTACTAAGAAAAATGCACGAGCATTCCAGCTGACCACTCAAGAAGCCGAACTCATTCCAGACGTGATAGCGGGTACGTTCTTAGTGCATAACATTTATGCAAAAGTATTATTTGATTCTAGTGCAAACCAAAGTTTCATTAATACTGCATTCTGCCAAGCTCTTAACTTACCTCTAACTACCCTTAGGCAGATTTATACAGTCGAAACAGCAGAAGGGAATTCTGTTAACATAAACAAGGTTTTGCAAGAAGGAAAGATAGAATTGTTAGGTCATAAGTTTTCTGCAAACCTATTACCTATGAATTTAGCCAGATTCGATGTGGTATTAGGAATGGATTGGTTGATAGCCAACCATGCTCGAATCCTGTGTGATAAGAATTCCGTAGAAATCCGTACCCCCACAGGAGAAGTAATTCTAATTACAGGAGATAGACCTCGGAAGCCACTGAAATTCATTTCAGTAATGAAATTGGCTAGTTATTCAAGGAAACAAGAAATGGTGTATATGATTTCTGTAATCATTAACACTAAAAGTAAGGAACTCCAGGACATCCCTATAGTTTTAGAATACCCAGATGTTTTTCCTGAAGAATTACCTGGTTTACCACCTGATAGGGAAGTAGAGTTTAGAATTCATTTAATTCCAGGTACTACACCAATAGCTAAGACACCTTATCGATTAGCACCTACTGAAATGCTAGAATTGAAAAAGCAGTTAGATGAATTACTAAGCAAAGGATTTATACAACCTAGTTCATCCCCTTGGGGTGCACCAGTGTTGTTTGTGAAAAAGAAAGATGGATCAATGAGGATGTGTATCGATTATAGGGAATTGAATAAAGTCACAATTAAGAACCGATACCCATTACCTAGGATTGATGATCTTTTTGATCAATTGCAAGGAGCTAGGTATTTCTCTAAGATAGACTTAAGATCTGGATATCACCAGCTGAAAGTACAAGAGGAGGACATACCTAAAACTGCTTTCAGAACTAGGTATGGTCATTATGAGTTTACAGTCATGCCCTTTGGATTAACAAATGCTCCAGCTGCATTTATGGACACGATGAATAGAATCTGTAAACCATACTTAGATAAATTTGTAATCGTGTTCATTGACGATATACTCATTTATTCCAAAAGTCAGGAGGAACATTGTGAGCACTTGCATACACTCTTAACCTTGTTAAGAAAGGAAAAGTTTTATGCCAAATTCTCGAAGTGTGAATTCTGGCTACAAGAAGTGCAATTTTTAGGTCATATGGTGAATCACGAAGGAATTCACGTAGATACTGCTAAAATAGAAGCAATCACGAATTGGAAAGCTCCACGAACGGCTATGGAGGTTAGAAGTTTTCTAGGCTTAGCTGGATATTATAGACGATTTATTAAAGATTTCTCTAGGATAGCTATACCTTTAACTAGGCTAACCTGTAAAGCCGTTAAGTTTGAATGGGGATCTAGACAAGAGGAAGCTTTTAGGATTCTAAAGCACAAATTGACAAATGCTCCAATTTTAGCTTTACTCGAAGGAACTGAGGATTTTGAAGTATACTGTGATGCTTCAAAATTAGGATATGGATGTGTGCTGATGCAACGCAAAAAGGTAATTGCGTATGCCTTTAGGCAATTGAAAAAGCACGAAGAAAATTATACAACTCATGACCTAGAGTTAGGAGCCATAATTTTTGCCCTTAAGATTTGGAGACATTATCTGTATGGAAGTAAGTTTACTATCTATACGGACCATAAAAGTTTAAGGTATATATTTGGGCAAAAAGAGTTAAATATGAGGCAAAGAAGGTGGATGGAAATCCAAGTGATTACGACTGTAATATTCAATATCACGAAGGAAAGGCAAACGTAGTCGCAGACGCCTTAAGTCGTAAGTATCATGAAAAACAAAAGCGAGTCCGTGCTCTTAGGTTAAATCTACAATTAGATTTAATGGAACAAATAAAGGAAGTTCAAGGAACGGCAATCAAGGACGATGCCGAAGGAATGAAAGGTTACCTAAAGGAATTAGAACAAGGAAAAGATGGAATTTGGAGATTCCACAAGAAACGAATTTGGGTACCTAAGCAAGGAGAATTAAGAAATAAGATTTTTGAAGAATCTCATAAATCTAGGTATACTGTACATCCAGGAAATAATAAGATGTACCAAGATTTAAGAAATAATTTTTGGTGGATAGGAATGAAAAAGGATATAGCCGAATACGTATCTAAGTGTCTAACCATTTCACAAGTTAAAGCCGAACATCAGAAACCTTCAGGACTGCTACAACAGTTAGAAATGCCTGTATGGAAATGGGAACTCATAACAATGGATTTTGTTACTAAGTTACCCAAAACCAGAAAAGGTAATGATGCTATTTGGGTAATTGTGGATCGATTAACCAAATCAGCTCATTTTCTACCAATGAAGGAAACCTTTAGCATGGAAAGGTTAGCCAAGTTGTATGTAGATGAAGTAGTATCCTTACATGGAGTCCCACTCTCCATTGTATCGGATAGAGATAGTCATTTTACTTCCCGTTTCTGGACAAGTTTCCAAGAAGCAATGGGAACTCGACTTAATTTAAGTACTGCATATTATCCTCAAATGGACGGACAAAGTGAAAGGACGATACAAACCCTGGAAGACATGCTCCGAGCATGTGTAATTGACTTTGGTGGTAATTGGGATAGCCATTTACCATTAATTGAATTCTCCTATAACAATAGTTATCATTCAAGCATCGAAGCTGCTCCATTCGAAGCACTGTATGGACGCAAGTGCAGAACTCCCGTTTGTTAGGCAGAGATAGGAGAAAGTCAATTATCAGGCCCAGAGATTGTGCAAGAAACTACTGACAAGATATCGCAAATCAAGGAAAGACTGAAGACTGCTAGAGATCGCCAGAAAAGCTATGCGGACAATCGCCGCAAGCCGTTAGAATTCCAAGTCGGAGACAAAGTACTATTAAAAGTATCTCCTTGGAAAGGAGTAGTACGATTTGGTAAGAAAGGAAAACTGAGTCCCAGATATGTTGGACCATTCCCAGTGATCCAACGAATAGGACCAGTAGCTTATCGATTACAACTACCAGAAGAATTAGCTGGAGTACATGATGTGTTTCATGTATCCAATCTCAAGAAATGTCTATCAGACGAATCCCTGGTAGTACCTCTTCAAGATATAGAGGTAAATGAAAAGCTGAAATTCGTAGAGAAACCACTACAGATCGAAGATAGGAAAATCAAGTTTCTCAAACACAAACGACTAGTGCTAGTAAAAGTCAAATGGGAATCCAGGAGAGGACCAGAATATACTTGGGAACTGGAATCAGAAATGAAGCGAAAGTACCCTCATCTATTTCAGTAAATCTCGAGGACGAGATTTTTCTCAAGGTGGGGAGGATGTAACAACTGCCACTAAAATCAATAATTAGGACGATAATTAGTCAATAAGAAAACCCTAATTGAGACACTCAAGTAATTCTACACTAACCCTAAAATTTTCAGAATGATCGGAATCAGGATCAGGGCGCCTAAAACTCAAGGGGGGCAAACCCTATTTGAATAATTATCTATTAAAATCGTTGTTGAAAGTTGATTGGCCAATTGTTTTGATTCACCAAGGCTAGTCCCGAGCTAGGCAGCCTATGAATTAGACTGCTTAGCTTACGGACCGTAAGGGGTCAGGCATACGGTCCGTAAGGGAGTCCCAAAACTTGCTATAAATAGCCGACCTTGGCACTTAACTGTAGAAGTTAAAACGACGTAAAAAGCTTTACGTCGAGTTATAGCTGTTATATCACAATAAACACACACACGATCACGAGGTGCTGCCGCAATCAGGGTAATAACTCGATCGCTATTACGATTCAACGTCCGATCGATTATAACTATCCAACGATTGTCCGAGTGCTGCTCAAATTGAGCTTGTATTTTGTTATTCATTGTGATTTCGACTTGAATGTTTGAGTGCTGTTCGAATTCGGACTATGCTCTGTCATTCGTTGTGAATCCATTGAATTGTTAAGTATCGCACTTGATAATAGTTGTGAGGGTTTAATCTCGTGAATTGACGTAACTGCTGAATTAGTTACTAATCCCGTTTGTGTGTGCATTGTTATTTAAATTAGGTTAGAAGGCTAATCAGTAAAGCTTATACTCTGCTCGTAAATCTGCAATGTGAGTCATTCCACTTTTACAACTCTTTTCTCACAGTTTGTGAGTCATTCTCTTTTTATCAACTGTTTTACAAAACTCCAAATTATTTTCAAAGTTATAGTTACAGTGATTAAGTCTATGTAATCACCAAGTTACAGCAGGTATGTGGGGTTTAGTATACCTTACTTATTTCCCGTCACACTTGGACAAACGGGTGGCCAAGGGGTGATCTGACCACAGTCACAGACACCATTGGACAAATGGGCTAGCCAATGGATGGTCGAGTGACAAATACTGTGGGTAGTTGGTTTGATATCAGAAACATTGTAATTCCCCTTAATACTGTAGATTATAACAAATGTGTCGTTTTCAGTAAACTGAATGATTCACTCAGTATTTCCCTGCTGACAAAACCTTTTTCAAACATGTTTCAGGTGATCTGGTATGAGCAAAGAAAAGTGCCGTGGAGCACTCCCAGCTTAGAAAAGTGGCTCAATGTAAATAAATAAATGAACATGTTTTGAAAATAAAGATTTCCCTGAGAAATCACATTATTGTAAATTTCGGGAATTTATCCCTAAAGTTATGAAACGAGCAGTTTAAATTATTAAAAGATCCTGTTTTAAAAAGACTTCCGCTGTCGCCTAAATTAAATACCACGGGATTCCTGTCCCACGGCTCCTGAAACGGGTCAAACCGGGTCGGGGGCCGTGACAACAATGTGGTGCGGTACCGGCATACGCCTTTTTCGCAGGAGGTTGAGCCGGTGTGTTCTGTTCAGTCTGTGTCATAACAGCAAAGTTCTGTGCACCCTTTCGCTTCCTTGATTTCTTTGACGACTCACCTTCTTTACCTTTACCCTTCTTCTTGTCTTTCGCAGAATCAGACGATTTCTTCTTGTCACCCTTGCGGGTGAGTTTACCCTTCCTGACTTGGGATTCAGTCAGGGTAGCAGATAACTCGATCGCTTGACGAAGAGTAGTGGGTTTAACAGCGGTCACAATATCCAGCATAGAATCGGGTAGACCATCGATATATCTTTCGACTGCTTTGTCTGGCGGGGTAACCATGGTGGGACACAATAGACTGAGTTCCTCAAAGCGATCCGTGTACGCACGGTGCTCGGCCCCATCTTGTTTTAAATCGTCAAACTCTCGCTCCAAAGTTCGAATCTCGTGACGGGGACAGAACTCTCTCATCATGAGAGCCCGAAGCTCATCCCATGTTTGTGCCAACGCCACTTCGGCACCCCTATCGCGCATAATACCATTCCACCAGGTAAGCGCTCGCTTCTCAAACACGCTTGAAGCAAATTCAACCTTACGTGCATTCGGACACTGCACATGCCTGAATGTGTTCTCAATACTCTCGAACCACTGTAGGAGCGCAGTTGCTCCTTGCGACCTAGAAAACTTTAGAGGTTTAGCAGAATTGAAGTTCTTGAAATTACACTGCGCATTGTTGTTGTTATTATTGTTATTGTTGTATATCTCATGAACTTGAGTTACAACACCGGGAAGCACAACAGCCACTTGCTGAGAGACTAGGGCTGCGATTTCTTCAATGGTGAAAGACTGTGCTTCACGTCGTGGAGGCATTGTCTAACAAGGAAATATGAGAAACGAGTAAGGTTGATAATTAGGAAAAGCAAAAGATGTATCGACAAAACACAAGGAAGGCGATCTTTTGTTTGTTAACTCGAACAAACAAATGACACGCAGTGACTAATCAAAGTAAATGAATCAAAATAATGCATCGCGAAGACATGCTCGCCTATAAGTGAACACTCACCCCAAGAGTTCCCAGGTAAGAGTGACCGGTCCGATTATGTGGATTTGTACGAACACTCTAGCCTTAGACAGAAAACTTAGAGTACAGGCATTCACTCTTCCAGTTTGCACGTGTTCACATTATTTAAACCCAAACTTTGACGAGATTTTGAAAATTCAAAAGGCACTAAGCCAAATATGAATCAACTGGAAGGGTTCAAAACCATATAACAGAGGGTTCAAAACCTATTATCAATCATCCTAGAACGGATGATTAATTTTCGAAGCAGATTCGGATTTGTGTTCTCGTTGTGGTTATCACCTAAGGATAGGTGACGGTTTTGTTTTAAAATCTAAACACAAGTAAACTTGTGTTAGGGTCCTAAAGTTATAGTCTAGGTCAAAGCATTACTAATAACCTAATTCCCTATAACCATTGGCTCTGATACCAACTTTCTTCTGTCACACCCCGACCACGTAGGACAACAAACCGTGGCGGAAACGTCGGGGAGTGTTGCAACAGAAGCTATTGTTTCATAACCATGGATACAAAATAGTTTTGTTTTATTGATAATATTAAACATTGCATTGTCTTAACACAGAATAAACAAGTTTTACATTGTCTATCACCATTATTATGTCACTAAGGCCTCGTCCAGATCCTATGTGACGCATGCATCCTAGTAATCAATCAAGCATCAACACCTGAAACATATGTAAAAACTTAGTCAGCAAAGAAATGTTGGCGAGTACATAGGTTTTATAAGAGTATCAGAATTATGGCTCGTTTATATGTTGCAGTACTTTATTAGACTACAAGAGTCAAAATACAAACCTTGTTTTGAAAAGTGTATTGCAACATAATTAACCAACTCAAATCAAGTGGGTTATAGTTTATAAAACCTCATAGCCATGATTCTTAACCCAAAAACATTTGTTTTTAGAAAACCAACTTGTAAAACATCTTGTAAAAACTCGTTAAAACTAAAAATTATTTCGAAAACCTCGTTTGTGTGAATCGTTCCAAAATCGTTTACCCAAGTGAACTAAATAACGCCACGGTATACAATATGTTGAAAACACTTATATATAAGAAGTACCAGCGGCGTATCTACCATGTTTTCACCATATTACCCCCGTCTCGTTATCTATACACTTAACCAAAAACCAATTGTTTATCGAAATCGTTTAACATCGTTTCCAAATCGTTCCCAAATCGTTTATTCGTTCCCAAATCGTTTTCTCGTTTAGATCGTTTAAATCGTCCTCGTTTTAGTTGTGAAAACTTATATATGGTCGTCTCGTTAATAACATTCAAACCTTTGTGACTCGTCCATCGTTCAACTCGTTCTCGTATTAACAAACCACCAAAGGGTAAGTTAACAAACATCAGATTCAGTCGCTACCCACAACCCCCACACATAACCATGGGTGTAGTAAAGTAACGGGATTTGTCAGATCCTATGGTACCATAACCTAATACTGGTCGGCTTGATCAATGCTAATGAATGTCATTCGTTATGTAACTACAACCAACAAGTTCGTTCACTTTATCGAAATCGTTCTTAGTTTAGTAAAAATCGTTTTAATCGTTTTTGAAACCCTCGTTTAAACTTTGAAAACATTTCGTACATATGAATCACCCCAAAACATTTAAAAACAGTAAAATAGGGGAACTATGTACTCACATGTAGTGCAAAGTATCCTTGATCAAATAGAACTTCAACAACTCGAGCAAACCAGAGAAATCAAGTAGCTCCTAGTAATCGAACCACTAGTTAAACCATAGACGCCTAAATCGGACGATCGGACAGGATGAGGTCTTGTAAACCAAATGAGTGTTGGAACTCATGTGATATGGTTTAACAAAGCCTACATCCTAAATCGGAACCTAACCTAAGTGCTTTCGACCCATCGTGACCCATTAAGGTAGCTTACGCTACTTTAACGCGTCATGCACGCGAAAGCGCGTTCGAGACGTCTAACTGGTCCTATGACATGTATTATATGCCGATACATGTTTAATTATGTTACACAATCAGTTACGTGTCAAAAGTTTAAGTTACATATGCTTAATTACCAATTATGTATGAAAAGGGTATTTTGGTAACTTACCAAGGGCACATAAACTACTTATCATGCGACTAATCAAACCTAAGTGACCATAAGGTATAACCCCGGAAGGTTATTCCCTACGCTACTATGGTCACTAAACGTGTTTGGTCGGATCCTAATGATCGACCAAACGGGTCGTGTTCGAAAGTCTAAGCGGGTTTTTAGTCCGCTTGACTTACGACTCTACATAAGCACTAAACTAACAAGTGATGAGCTAAACATGTCGAAACATGTTTAGTTAAGTTAGAAAACAGGTTTGGTATCAAAACAAACGGTTTTGATACCTAAAAGTAGCTTGGTTACAAAATACGCGAGAATACGCATTCTGGCCGAAGCTACGACTCGTCACTGAGCCTAGATAACGCGGTAATCAGTAGGTATAGTCACTAGGAACTATAACCATCGTGATTACGCTCACGTTATGAAGTTCAAACAAACTTCGCGTTGACCATAAACTGGTCAAAGCAGAAAGTCAAACACAGTTTGGCTTTAACGATAGAAACGAACGAAAAACGCGAAAGAATACTTACAGAAGGTCCCCGCAAGATTCGAACCCGATTCACTCTCAGGTAGGAAGCACAAACTTCCACTTAGAGAGTGTAGAATCAGATTCAAATGTGAGGGAAAATGAGTGAAGGGTGGGGGGTATTTATAGGATTTCTAGAACCGTTAGGATCGTTTCTTGGAAACCGAGCTTCGATCTGAGCCTTACACCTCGTACCCACTGATTTACAAAACCATTGGCACCCAAAACCAGCCCATAGTTTAGGAGAAACCATGTGCATAAGTGTGTAACAGCTGGGAATAGCTGGAAAGCATTTCTGCTGATCTGGGAGGGGCTTACGAACCGTAAGCAAACCCATACGGTCCGTAAGGGACCTGCAGACCAGCTATGTTTTCATTTTGACAGTTTTGGCCCTGTGCGCGCATGGTCGAGTTTTGGCACTTCGAACACTCGTCAAACCCATTTTAAGGCTCTAAAATGAAGTTAAAGTGTAGGGAACTTGAAATATGCTCAAAAATATCTCGGATGTCGGCTCGTTTGGTCGTATGATTGCGTTGTTCGGTTAATTACGACGGGAGTCGTAACGAACGCAAAAACGATCCAAATTGCGCGACGAATGGATTTTTATTATGCCAAACACTAAAACATAATATTTTAATGCTTACATAAATTTTTGGATGTCCGGATGTATTCAGAACGTAAGATATGCGCGAAAATGCAAACTTGTGCACTTTTTGACGCTTTTAGTCCCTATTGATCAATAAAGTTTATTTTAGCATACCGAACCCCTCAAAGCCTATTTCTAAGCTATGTAAAGGTTATTTAGGGTATGTTTAACTTATGATCAAGTTCCAGAGTGTTCGTTACTATACAAATCGGTATAGTTTCGCAGTTTGACATAAACAGTCCCTGCGATCGAACAAGGTTGATTTTAACACACCGAACCATCCAAAACTTATTTCTAAGTTATGTAGAGGTTATATAAGGTATGTTAAGCTTATTTCACTATTCCGGAGTGTTTGTTGCATTAAACTGGTTATATTTACGCATTAGTGCGCGTATAACCTTCCAGAAAGCGATTTAGAGCTTGAAATTGGAATCGAATCGAATTGTAAAATCACCAAACACAAATACACACAAAATAACACCAAAACACATATAATAACACCAAAGAACATTGTTTTATTAATAATCAACATTGTTTTTCATCGTACAGAGATTACAGAGCACAGTTGTCACATGATATGTATGGGTGGGATTCCAAAACTGAGTAGTTGTGAAATAAATGCTGCATTTAAGGGCAAATCTGGAAATACCCAAAATGCAACTGGGCCCTCACAAGATGGGCCTAACCCTACAGTTGACATTTTTGCAGTTTGTTTCAAACTGTGATGTTTACATTTTGCAACAAACTGTTTTAGTACATTAGATCATGTCAAACTGCTTAACTTTTAGTTTTAATGGTTGTATGGTGCTTATATTTTGGTACATTATGTTCATGAAACTGTTTATGTATGTTTGGTATGTTAGATCATGAAACTGTTTATGTAATGTTAAAGACTGCACTTTACAGATCTATTTTGGTATGTTAAATGATGCATATTTGGTATTTGGGTGCACAATTCTTAGGTTAAATGCTGCATATTTGCAGATCTGTTTGGCTGCACATTTGGTGCAGATTTGCTGCACATTTGGTGCAAATTGCCTGCACATTTGTTGCAGATTTGCTGCACATTTGTTGCAGATTTGCTGCACATTTGTTGTAGATTTGTTGCACATTTGGTGCAGATTTGCTGCACGTTTGGTGCAAATTGGTAAACTGCACATTTTGGTAACTGCACATTTGGAAAACTGCACGTTTGGTGCACATTTGGTAAACTGGACATTTGGTAAACTGCACATAGTGTCATAAGACATTAGACGCACATGTCGGCACATTTCGGCACATTTGGAAAACTGCACATTTGGTAATTCATTACAAAAAGCCCCAAGATTGGCATTACAAAATCCATCATAACAGATTAGATGCACAAAACTGCACATTAGATAATTCATTACAAAAAGCCCCAAGATTGGCATTACAAAATCCATCATACAAAAAGCCCCAACCATATTAGCAGGTCGATACTACAGACCAAACTTACAAAATCCAAACACAACTCAAACCCTAACCAGACTTAAGATAGTAAAACATGAACAACAAAAAACTGAAACCTAAGATAACTTTAAGCATCTTCTTCTCCTGTGCCAATTTTTTAGCTTCTTCTTCAAGCTTCATGTTCCGAGCAAACATCTGTCTTGCATTCTCTTCATGCCGCTTGATGGTGTCCAACAGTGCAGGAATCATCACAGCCGGATTCTCAATCTTCGGTGGCTCAGCCCAAGCAACGAATCCACAGCTTGATGGTTTGTTGCACCGGTGAAAGCGACGACCTGGGTTTTGTGTTGTCCATGAGGTTCTCAGTGACGTTGAGGCTCCACAAGTGCAAACCACCATTGTCATTCTTCGATCTCCTGTGGATTAGGGTTTTTCTGGGGTTTGATCTCTGGTTAGGTTAGGGTTTCGATAGGAACGATGAAGATGATGAACTAATTGTTTGAGATAATAAAGGGGTTTTTATATTATGTGTTTTTTTTAATAATTGAATTACATTAATGAAAATTTAATGCCCAAACTACCCCTCCACAACAGGACAAAAAAGGGTCAGTAAATCAGTCAAAATTCAGACATTTTGAGTTTTGGACTAAAATGGCAACAAAATGCAAACCACAGGGACCCAGATGTAATAAGTTTGAGATTTGGACTAAAATGGCAAAACTGGCCAAACCACAGTGATCAAAATGGCAGTTTACTCATTAAAAAAAACATAAAAGTGGTGGGGAGGACTATGACTAGGACCATCATCCCATACCCTCTAGTTTTGTGGGATGGACCATCTTGGGAGGACTATGACGTGGCGCCTACGTGGCGGATCATCCTCCCTTGGAGGACCATCACCATACCCTTTAGCCTTAGAGTCACTTTTAATAGAAGGATCGGTTTTGCAATTCAAAAAGAGATGACAACGCAACTTGTTACACGTTTGCCTGTCATTTGTTTCTAATTTGTTGTTTTAGCATTTTAGTGAAAATAACCACAAATGTTTTTTTTTAATTTTTTATTTTTATTTTTTTTGAACAGCAAATTCGGATCACTGACGGGCCACTGGAGTATCATCGTGCCACCAGCAGAACCACCTGATCATATCCATCTCCACTAGGCAATAATGCCTATACACCACCAATTCAGGAGGAAACCCAATAAATCTGGAAAAAACCCCCTTTGTGGGAATCGAACCCATGACCTAACGGTCATAAGTCTTATCCCACCACTAAGATACCACTAGGCTATAATGCCATGGGTAGCACAAATGTTTTAATATTTAGACGATGATGATGGACCTTGTCTTTATTTTTTTTTCCTTTTTTTGTTACATCCCTAAATTTACTCCTAATAATGAAATCCTTCCTCAAGTTGATATCCTATTGGTTAACGGTCTACTCTTCAACATGTTTTGTGAGTTCAAATCTTAAAAAATATATATATTATGTTGTATATATCATAGAAAATCTAGGATTGCTATTACATAAAATAATATAGTTCCACACAATCCGGCGAGAACTCAGTATATGCACATAATATAAAAGAATACAGTTACAATATTACGTTGCATTAGGGTATTGAGAGTGAAAAAATACTGAAATATACTAATTAACGAACTCGCATTGAACAAAAAAAAATGAGTACATGTACATGTATTGATGATCGAGTGTCAGTACCATATTGATGTTCTTCGGGCATTATCGGTTCGGATTTACGAAATAATAAATGATATAATTACACAAAAAAAAAGTTGTGATATGTCTAGAATATTATCAACACGTGTTTTATTGATACTGGATCGGATATACCGATACTCTGTATAGTTTACAACACAAGGAAATACTTTATTTTGAATATTATTTCGTATTCAACAAAGTTGTATCAAAATGTTGAAACACAATTAGTTCTTTAACACATATAAAAATGAATACCGGTGTCCAATACTAATTTTGTTCAGGTGTATTTCCATTTGTTTCGGTAAAAAAATATATGCATTACCACCTAATATTAAATCATACAAAAGTAGTCTACTGTGATCAATGTTTTAAAAACCAGTTCAAATCAGTCGGTTGTACCAGGTAAACCGCCTGATATGCATGATCAAACCGTTTTGAGTCAAATTTAGTACGGATAAAAATCAGATTTTAAAACAGTGACTGTAATTAAAAAAATGATATCCACCAGTATTTTAAATTGATTAGAAATCACAAAAAACACATACAGATACGGTTTCAATGTTGTTTGATCGATACCTGTTCAGTTTGCTATCGGTATGTACATGTTATCAATAAATGCTATAGTTTACCAAAAAAAAATATATAATTATATATAATTTAAAAAAAAACTCCGTTTTTAGTAACTAACAAAATTTTCAAATTTGAAAAAGAGAGTGGATTTAGCAAAAAAAAAAAAGAGTGGATTAAGCAAAGTTTCCTTTTTCCTCTACAAATATCCCATCATCTTCAACAATCAAAACCCTATTTCAGTTTCTCACACACAAACACAGTAACCCCCTTCTTCACAACAACCATGGCGATAAGCATCTCCGATCACCAAGTCCCCTTCAACACACACGACTACTTCGACGTCACATTCTCCAACGACACCATCTTAACCCTAGTCACACACACCCCTTCCTTCGTCGACATGTGGATCTCCGAAATCGAACGCATCCACCGCCACCGTCTCCACTCCCTCGTCGTCGGCCTCGACATCGAGTGGCGCCCTAGCTTCAACCGCAACATCCAAAACCCCGTAGCCACCCTCCAACTCTGCGTGGGACGCCGTTGCCTGATCTTTCAACTCCTCTACGCCCCTTACATCCCACAATCTCTCTTAAACTTTTTACGAAACCCTAACTATACGTTCACAGGGGTGGGGATTGAGAGCGATGTTGAGAAGCTGGTTGAGGATTATAACCTTGGGGTTGAGAGGATGGAGGATGTGCGTACGTTAGCGGCGGAGGCGTACGGTGTGAGGGAGTTTAAGAATGCTGGGATTAAGAGTTTGGCGGAACAGGTGCTTGGGAAAGAAGTTAATAAGCCGAAATGGGTTACGATGAGTAAGTGGGATCAACCGTGGTTGAATCCGGATCAGGTGCAGTATGCTTGTGTTGATGCGTTTTTGAGTTTTGAGATCGGTAGGGTTTTGATCTCTGGAAATCGCAACTGACTGATGCTAGGGTGGGTGGGTGGGTTCGTAATGTTGATTTTACTGTTTTATATGTTTAATAATATCTGTTGATGGAGGTTTTGTGTTTACAAGAAGATCCTGTTTAGGATTTGGAACTGTTGATCTGGTTTTTAACTGAATGTTGGTTTCTTTTGCAAAATTTGGTTCAAATTCACTAATATTCCTCTTTTTGCTGTGAATGATTTGTGTAGAATCTTGATTTTTCAACTCTTTTATTGGCTTTTGATGTGTGTGACTAACAATTTCAACCTTTTTTTTAAATGGGAAATTTCTTTTTATTTCTTGTCGTCCGTGGACTTGAAGACCTCCCTCCCAAGGTCTTTAAATCTTTGTCTTTACCAATGAACTATCGCCCTATTGGTAACAATTTCGATCTATTGATATCATGGTTTGTTTCGGCTAGTTTCAACAAGCTTTTTAGGTCTAAACTATGACATCCCGGAAAAATTGGTACTTCCTTGACTCGATTTCTTTTGTATTTTGTATAGTTTATAAAATTTAGAATTAAATGCCATTTTAGTCCCTGTAGTTTGGGACATTTTATCAGTTTAGTCCAAATGTTTATTTTTCGTCTGTGCGTCCAAAAATGTTTCACCGTTGCCATTTTAGTCCACTGGGATAATTTCATACATTATTTCTGTTAAAGAGAAGGGGAATTCGATTATTTTATATGTAATTCTGTTAACTAGAAGGACAATTCAACCATATAAAATGACCGAATTGCTCTTTTTATTAACATAAATAATGGATAAAGTTAACCCAATGGATTAAAATAGCAACGGTGAAATCTTTTTGGACCCACAGGCGAAAAATGAAACATTTGGACTAAACTGTCAAAATAGTTCAAACCACAGGGACTAAAATGACAATTAACTCTAAAATTTAATTAGGCACACTCGAACCTTGACTTCACTTGGCCCAACTCACTCTAGGTTGTTAGAAATGGGATTTATGTGTGTACGAACATTATACCGACATCCGACTCACAAAACGAAACCCGAAACACGTGCTATATTAATTTGGCCCAACACACTCTAGGTTTCACTCGCGGCCCACTTGAAACAAACCCGACCCCGAACCCAAACCCTTGCGTGACCCCATGCATCCTCGGCCCAAATGAAACAAACCCAACCCTGTCCCTTACACCTTCAGCCCAAAAACCACCAGCCCACTCTCCCTTAAATCTCGGCCTAACCCCTAAATCTCCCAAACCCGTACATGTGTGTGCGAATGTTATATGCATGCAAAGAAATCAAAAAAAAAAAAAAAAAAAAAAAAAACCTAAGTACCTCACCTGCCTCCATCTCTCTCTCGCTACTCCTCTTGCTCTCGGCTCTCTCTCGCTCTCGGCTCGATTCCGACAGGTGAAACCAACAAACTCGCTACGTAACCTTTTGTGCTTCGTATGTTCATGTGTTGTGATGTATGTATTCTTTAGGGCTGCATGATTCTAGTATGATAATGTTATAGTATGTGTGAGTTATGTGGGTTGTGATATGTAAATTGATAACATGAATATATGTATGTATGTATATAATAACCGATGGCATGATTATTGGGCTATGATTTTTTGGTAGTTGATGGGTTCATGATCATAACACTTGGTATGTGCGGGATTAAACGGGTTCGGTTATGTGTAAGAAGCGTTAATATACGATTGAGTTTACTAGAGGTTATGTTTTTGATGGTAGTTTAACATATGTGGATGAGTTTTGTGGCAAATTTGATTAACGATTATGAACTGGGCGTGTTGGGTGGTTCAGCTGAACAACCCGATTTAACAAGTTGAACTTATTTGTTACTTTTGTTTTCTCAGACATTAGTTTGTGGTAAAAAATGGTTCATTGTTAACATATATGCATAGCCACATGCTGAGAAAAATAAAATAAGTATCATAAAAAATGGTAAACCATCGGTTCGGTTTAGAGCATTCTCATCTAAACCATCAACATATGTGAGGGGTAGTTTTTATATTATAAAGGGTATAAAAAATGGTTGTGAGTGGAGGAGAGAGAAAATGTTACTGTTCATCTGTATATTTGGGGGGACACTGTTCACCCAGTATAATTTTTTAATATATATTGAAAGTGGTTGTGAGTGAAGGAGAGAGAAAAATGTAATGATAATATTATTTAATTGAAAAGGAGAGATAAAAAGTATTTGTTTTTAGTGAAAATATATTGATATAGGAGTTGTTTTTTAGTGGAATGTATGTATAATTTGATGGATTGAATGAGAATGCTCTTACATGGACAATTTAAGTTCCAAACCGAATTGAACTATTAAAACCTCAAAACCAACCGCTTGGATCTCAAAACGGCCAAACTAGACGACTTGTTATGGTTTGCACATTTCAGTTCATTTCAAGGGTTCATGAACAACCCTAAGACTACATGTACTGGGGCGCGGTGAAGGCCATAGCGCCGGTATGGAGCCCCCCACACCGCCCCCAGGGGCGCCATGATCAGAAAAAAGAAAACCGGCGTGAAAAAATTCGCGGCGCGAGAAGGTGGGCATTTTCCACTTTGGTCCCTGCATTTTACAATTTGGTCCCTGCATTAAAACACTTTGGTCCCTGCATTTTACACTTTGGTCCCTGCATTTTACACTTTGGTTATGATGAGGTAGGGTTTTATGACTACGGCCTCAAGCCCCATAAAGCCCCGGGGTGACGTGGCATGCCACATGGCGCATAACGCCCCTTTGGGGGCTTTATGACTACACATGGCCTAATAATAGGCGCTAAAACATCAATTCAAAATTCAAAAACATGTGACCAATTTGTAACCTATATTTTGTAAAGGCCATAACCTCTCCTAATTAGGTGCTAATCTCTTCCGTATAAATGGGTTGTTAATTTTGATATAGATAGAAAGTTATTTGCATGTAACACCTTTGTTTTGAAAGTTTAAATTGTATATCAAATCGATTGCTCTACCAGTTCACCAGTAGATCAAGGGCTCAAAAACTAGATGATTTTGAAAATCATAATTAATTTAGTGATTATTAATATAAAAGTTATATTATAACTAAACTAAAAAATAGCCTGATAGCCGGTTGGCTACCGGTCTCTCCTCAGTCGATTCGGTTCACTTTTGATAGAGTTAACTGCCATTTTCGTCTATGTAGTTTGTTCATTTTTGCCATTTCAGACCAATATTCAAAAATGCACCAGTTTCCTCCTTGAGATACTGGAAACGTGTCACTTCAATCCAAAAATTAAAATTCAGTTAAGTTAGACAGGTTAAATGAAGGGTATTGTCAATTAATAAAATAAAGTGAAAATAAAAGATATATGAATTGACAATAATACCCTTTATTTAACCTGTCTGACTTAACTGAGTTTTAATTTTTGGACTGAAGTGGCACGTTTCCAGTATGTCAGGGAGGAAACTCGTGCATTTTTTATAATTGGCCTGAAATAACAAAAATAAACAAACCATAGGGATAAAATGGTGAACTCCTTTTGATATAATTAATGCCCAAAAGGAAAGTCCAATAACATCCTTATGAGCTTAAAAATGTACCATAATGAAAGTTATTAGGAGCCACAACTTAAGGTGATCAAACGTTTTTAACTCTATATTCCTTTGGTAAATCCCGAACTACCACTACTTAAACATTGGTCTAGCCTTGAAAATGGATCCTGTTTTAGTAAAAAAAAGGGAAGAAGTTAGGATTCGCCAGGGGCGGACCTATTAACAAACATCGGGTTCCCAGGAACCCATTCAGTTTTTATTTTTTTAGTGCAAATATATATAACAAACTGAAAAGGAACCCATAAGTAAAATATATAGGGAACCCATTGCAAAATCTCTCTAGTGTTCCACTAGTATAATCTGCGCCTTTCGATCGTAAGATCCCAAGTTTGATCCTCGCCTCCTGCGTTTTATTTGTTTTTGTTCTTTTTTTTTTGTTGTAAACCCATTACAAAATCTCTCTAGCGTTCCACTGGTATATTCCGCCACTAGTGAACCCGGTTCGCTAGTGGCGGAATACATGTTGTGGAGGTGTCAGCGAAGGTGGCGGAATCAATGGTGGATATGGTAGTGACAACCGAGTTTGCAACAACAGTGATGGTGGCTGATATGTTAGTGGGATTGGATCTATGTGAAGACTACGATAATTTATAACGTCGGTAGTGAGATACAAAACTATAGCTTTATATAAAAGAGTATATACAAATGTTATTTTATTATTATATAAATGTTGAAGCTCAAAGTCAGTTGAACACCCTATGGCATGGCCACTGAAGAACTCGTATCGTCCTTCTAATCAAAAAGCCTTAAAAATTCTGTTTGTAATTTGAAAAAAAAAGCTTAACTCTGTTAAGTTTTTTAACGGGGGACCATTGTAGGAAAAATAGATAAAAGGTGGGACTTGTGGGACTGGTGGGGGGAATATTCTGAGATGTGCTTATTAGTGGCTAATAAAATCTAGGTTAGGTGAGATTATTTGAGGTCAATTCCCCTTGTATAAAAGAGTATTACAAATGTTATTTTATTATTATTATTATATCTATATATAAATGTTAAAGCTCAAAGTCAGTTGAACACCCTATGGCATGGCCACTGAAATTGCTGTCATGATGACGGTGTTAGGGTGTACGGGGCGCAATCGGGGAGTGGTGCGGTGAACGATTTCCCCGATCGGGAACACCGCCGCCATCCCCGCGGGGTCCCGAATCGGGGTTCAATTTGGGTGGGGGGTTACCGCTTGAATGTGCACATCGTTCGAGGGATATGACCGTTGAACGGTCGAATTCTTTATAAAAAAAAAAAAAATCACTTTTTTTAAACTAATATAAATACCCAACTCATTTTCACCCTTTTTTTATACACAACCCATCTCATTCTCACCCTTTTTTTATACACAACCCATCTCATTCTCACCCTTTTTTATACACAACCCATCTCATTCTCTATATTTTTTTAAACTCTCCAACCACAACCATTATTTTTTATACTATCCAACCAAACCCCATCCACTTTTTATTTTTTATACACCGAGCAATGGAGAACCGACCCCGCGAGGCCAAGAAAAAAAATAAGGGGCGGGTATCGAAACCGTCTCGAGATGGTTCGAGCGGTGCAAATGCTCAACCACAACCCCCTTACGGATACACTTCACAACCCCCGTTTTATTTCCAACAACCTCCACACCCCCCGTTTTATGTGAAGGTTCGGCACATAAAAGAAAGCCCTTTGACGTAGACTTTTCAATCCCGGATATGAACGAAGATCCCTCGCCACAAAGACCACAACGGCGAGACAAGCGTCAAGCTACATCGTCCGAGGGAAGCTCGGCCGAGTTGGCGGCACAATTCAAAGTGTACACCGCCATGAAAGAAGCGAAGCAAGCGGTAGAATTGGAGGCGATCGAATTGAGGAAAAAAAGAGAGTCGGAGGCTCGCGAGCTCATATCGGTACAAATCGAGACGATGAAAAACTACAATTACGATCGAGATATGAAAACCTTCCTTAAGCCGCACGACGATGTTCCGCCAAGTATGTTGCCGATCATCCTCGCCCGAAAGCGAGAAATCGCTAACAAGTACGGGTGGCCATGCGATTTCTAGTTTCAATGTAATTTTTTTTTCTAGTTTGAATGTATTTTTTTTTTCTAGTTTGAATGTCTTTTTTTTTTCTAGTTTGAATGTGTTTTTTTTTCTAGTTTGATTGTATTTTTTTTTTAAATTTAATGAAATGTCTTTTATATAAATTTTTAAACATCAACAAAAAAAAAAAAAAATAATTTTGAACTCACCTAATAGGTGAGTGCCGCCATCAAAAAGGGGAATTAGGGGAGTGTATTAGGTGAGTTGACGTGGCACCATGTGATTGGTTAGGTGTAAGATGGGGGACTCACCTATTAGGTGAGCACCCCTTACACCCTTACTGTTGCCTGTTTGCTCCTTTGATGATAGAAATCAAAACGCCTTGCTTTAGGTATTGGGTTGGGTCTCTCTGACGAACAAAACGAAATCATGGATTGTTTTCTCTTTCCATTTTTGTGAAAGTAATTTTAACACCCTAATTTTTTTACCTTTTTTTATTGATCTATTTTAAAAAAGTTTATCAGGTATATACAACATCATCAATTTATAAAGGCTTCTTCTATTTCCACACTCCTATAATCTTATTTTCACACTTCTATAATCTTATTTTCATATTCCTATTTGTATACGGACCGTATATACTTATACGGGCCGTATAGAATGTTTATGCACAGAATTTAATAAGTGGAATGTTTTTTTTTTTGTTTTTATATGTATACGGGACGTATGTTATATACGGGTCGTATACATACTTGCATATTGTTTCGAAGGTTGGATAAGGGTTTTTAGTTTTGAAATCTGTATAATGTTATACGGCCCGTATAGCCCGTATAGAAAGGTTAATTTTTTGTTGAAATCGGAAAACCGTTTAATAAGTTTTGTAAATTTTAAAATAGTGTTGTATATATCGGATTATATTACGAGTTTGTAGTTAAACGTATTTATTATGTTTAATAAGTTTCCTCTTTGTAAAACGATAAATATGTATAGAAAAGTTAATTTTTTGTTGCAATCGGGAAACCGTTTAATAAATTTTGAAAATTTTAAAGTAGTGTTCTATATATCGCATTATGTTACGAGTTTGTAGTTAAACGTATTTATTATGTTTCATGGGTTTCCACTTTGTAAAACGATAAATATGTATAGAATAGTTAATTTTTTGTTGCAATCGGGAAACCGTTTAATAAGTTTTGTAAATTTTAAAATAGTATTGTATATATCGGATTATATTACGAGTTTCTAGTTAAACGTATTTATAATGTTTAGTAAGTTTCCACTATGTAAAACGATAAATATGTGATATGATTATGATAAACTACGACAACAATTATTAAACAAACAAGTTAACATCTAAACATAAGATTAATATTTATAATGTTTTACATCTAAAAAAAAAAAAAGATAAACTTTTAAAAAGTTTCAAACGTAAAATAGCAAAAAAATAATAATAATAATACAATAAGCAGCTACGGTGGTGGTGGTGGTGGTGGTGCAGCGCCAACTCGTGGAGGTAGGGGCGCGGCAGAATGCATAGTCACAATCGCCTCGACCATCCACTGTACATCCTCTCTCACTGCAGTTAAATCCCCTCTGACTGCAGCTACATCCGACTCGACCTGAACGAGTCTTTCCTCCACCCCCGGTGGAGGCATCACACGCTGTCTCACGCTGCGTCGAACGTACGGGCGATCACCCCGTAACTCCTCCGCAGCTACCTGTGATCGATCGACAATATGAGCGACCCCCTCTCCGTCGCCTCCCTCTCCCTCGCCCTCGCCTCCCTCTCCCTCGTCTCCCTCCTCATCACCACCCTCTCCACGGGGTCCCTCACCCACACCATAAGCCCAAACCAGCTGCCCTCCCTCGACCTCGCGAGCTAAACCCATCGATAGGGTTGTGTCCCTCCCAACCCTGTCAAGCTGGCGTGTCAGGGTCATATCACTTGCCACCTGCGGGGACAGGAGGCGAAAGAAACCCTTCGCCAGACGGGTGACGAAGGCCCCACAGCTGATGTGGGAAAAGGGTCGCTTAAAAGCGTACTCGACGAAGGCCCCACAGCTGATGTCTCGTGGTTTTATGTTCTGATGCGTCATTTGCTCCACCGTCCTCTCTTCTGATGGAGTCAACCTCATTAGGGACAGATGACCCTCGGGATACAGAAATGGTTCGTGGTTATGTTTAGCTTCATCAACCCTTAGATCCCAATAATCTAACCTCTTTTTGTATGCCCTGATCAGTTGGAACTTCCAACCGGTTTTCCTGGTCCCGCTGCGTCTGACCGTGGCTGTTGATTTGTACTCGCCGGCACAGCCTTTGTCAGTTCACTTTATTCTATACGGGCCGTATAACCTTATACGGCCCGTATCAACCATGTTAGAATAAGATGATACCATGTGGATTTATTAGGACCCTTTATAAAACAACCTATAACACCCAAAACACTCTCTCCTGGACGTTATAAAGGGTTATGGGTTGCGCGAGATGGTGATAGTGGGATTTTGTTTTGATTTCTCACTCATACATACATACCTACTATATATATATATAAGGTAAGGATCAAATAGGAAGTTTATTTTGGCTAGGAAGGGTATGGAGCAATAATAGAAGGACATGTGGCAAATAACAAAATCACAAGGAAGGGCATTTTAGTCCAAACAATCTCAAATTCACCCAGATCTAAAAAAACCTATTTCATTTCTCTTTAACTCAACCCTACACCACCACCACCACCACCACTCCAGCACACTATCACCCACCGTCACCACCATCCCAACCACCATTATCATAACCACGACGACATCCGCCGCCACCCAACCACCACCGCCACCACCGATCTCGCAACTACCTCTTATCCACACTCTTACTCGAACCCGACTTCCACAATCCGATTAGCAACCATCACCTCCGGCTCCAGCGACGATCCTCTCTGCAAGTGGCTCTACGACACATTCATCTCTGATCCAGACCTCTGTCTCCTCATTCTCTTGTTCATCCGCTACTCAAAAGTATTACATGATAATGTACTGAACCATTATTTTTTGTTTTAAAAATGAATGTGCAGGTTTTACGTTTTACATTTGCGTTATACAAGATGATTTTTTGTGTCTTAAAAGTGATGTTTTTATGTTCTCTCGTTCATCCCCAACTCAAAATAATATATTGCTTTTTCTAATTACTCAAAACAATGGATTGCGTTTTACAATATTAGGAAATAATTAATATATTGGTGTTTTACATGATGTGTGTAAAATTATTTGGTGTTTTAAGATTAAAAGGTTTTTGGCTTTTAAAACTAATCTGCAGCACTTCAAAATAATATATTGCGTTTTACGATATTAGGCAATACTTACCATATTTGTGTTTTACAAGGTGTGCACAATTATTTGATGCTTTAAAAATAATGGTTTTTGTCTTTTATGAACTTGCAGCAATAGATAAAAAAGAGTCTTTTCCTTAATAGGTGTAGTTGGAAAAATTATTTATCAAAATAGGTACTTTTAAAACTATTTACTAAAATGAGTGATTTTTTGAAAAACTTGTTTCTCTCTCCAATTATAATTCAATAACTAATCTTAAAATAAAAATTGTTCTTAATTTTTTTCTTTTCATTGATTAATTATAAAATAATAATTGTTGTTAGTTTTTTTTCCTTTTGTTTTTTCAGTGATGTTTTATGCTCGTATATGTTTTTTTTTATTTTTCTTTCTATTGTAATGAATATACAAAAAGTAAAATCTGATTTATTTAATTTGCCTTTTATTTTAGTAACATTAAAAAACTAATTAACCCTCTACTCTAAATATTAACTCTATGAACGTGTTATTTTCTCGACATTTTGGTATTTATATTTTTGAAAGCGGAGTTGTATTTAGAATAGAGTGTTTTTTTTTTCTTATCAGAAGGTCAGTTTTGTTTGATGCCTTTATGCATTAAACCAATGCCAACATGGTAGTAAATTAAATGGTAGTTCGGTATCACATTCTATACAACATTTTATTAATAATTTTGTATGTATGAAAGTAAGTTGAGCTTTAATTCATATAGGTTAATTTACAGTATTATTTTATCAACTCAAAAGAATAAAAATAAAACCTAGTATGAACTTTTATTTAGGTATTAATGAATTATAATAACTAATAATAACTATTATTAAAATATAGTATGAAGTAATAATAACTATTATCAAAATATAGTATGAACTTTTATTTAGGTATTATTGAATTAGATTTATCCAATTAAATTTAGAGAGAGAAACAAGTGTTTCAAAAAAACACCCATTTTGGTAAATAGTTTTAAAAGTACCCAATTTGGTAAATAATTTTTGAGTAAATTACACAGATTGTCCTTTAATTATACCCTAAATTGCAGTCTCTGCCCTTTCACTTTAATTTGTGCAGGCCATGTCCTTTAAATAACAAATTTGCACACTCCTTGTCCTTTGCTCCAAACCCTATCCAACAACCCAGTTAAATGCACCCATGTGCCTCTCACATGATGGGTAAAATTGTAATTTATCCTCCGCTTAAAAGAAAACTGTGATTTTTATTTTATGAAATAAAGAAGTTGAAAAAGGCATAGTTGACTTCCTTGTGAGTTGTTGTCTTTTATGAACTTGCAACAATACATGAAAGATAATTCCAATTGCGTTTAATATTGTTTTGTTGCGTTTTAAAATGAAAGTGTGATTTTTATTTTATGAAATAAATTAGAAGTTGAAAAGTAGGCATAGTTGACTTCCTTGTAAGTTGCGGCTCCATTCGAAAATGGATAAACAATTAATTGCGTTTTATGTTTTTCAATAACTTCTATAAGCTTTTGTACAGTATTGTATTTTTTTTTTATAAAACACAACTGAACTATAAATTGTGTTTTATAAAATACAATATTAAAATTGTGTTTTGGTCCATTACGTTTTATAACACAATAAAAAATACATTTTTATGTGTTTTATTCCATTACGTTTTAGAAAAAATACTTTCTTTTATGTTTTTTTATCTATTGCGTTTTAAGAAAAACACATTTTTATGTGTTTTTTGGTCCACTGCGTTTTAGAAAAATACATTTTGAAGTGATTTTAGTCCATTGCGTTTTAGGTAAAACACATTTATATGTGTTTTTAGACCATTGCATTTTAGAAAAAACACTTTCTTTTGTGTTTTCAGTCCATTGCGTTTTAGAAAAAAAATCATTCTTTTGTGTTTTTCACCCGTTGCGTTTTAGAAATAAGACATTTCTTTGTGTTTTTGGTGCATTGCGTTTTAGAAAAATGTCATTTTTTAGGTTTTTTTTCCATTGCGTTTTACGCAACTGGGTTTTTTCCATTGCGTTTTACGCAACTGGGTTTTCAAAAAAAAATTCAAAAATATAGCAATAGTATACTCGTTTTAAAGATAAAAAACACTCGTTTTTTTGGTGCAATTTTTATAAAAAAATAATGTCGTATGAAAGAGTTATTAACGTTTAAAAAATGGGGGGGGAATTGGAGGAGAGAGAAACTATTGCCTTGGATTGACTAGAATGCCCCTAAACAAACTCACGCGCCTCTTTTCTTCCCTTCAATTTCCATCGTTTAATCTTAGCCCTTGATTAACTAAATGGATGGTCAAGATCACTTCCTAGCCTTCTTAGCCAAATAAACTTCCTATTGTATCTCCACCCTATATATATAATTAAAGATGGTTATCCACTACACATATGTTATGGGAGGTTATGTTGGGGTAAAGGGGGTTATGGGGGTTATAAGTAGGGTTGTTTACGAGTCGAGCCAAACCGAGCGGACCTTTGCTTGTGCTTTGGTTCGTTTACAAACCGAGCCGAGCGGAGCAGCTCATTTAAAACTGAGTCCCAAGTCAAGCGAACATTTTCCGAGCAGTAAATATTCTGAGCGAGCGTCGAGCGATTCGGACAACCGTGTCGTCAGGGGCGCAACTATTAAGGGGCCGGGAGGGGGGGAGGGGGCGCTCAACCCCCCAAACTTTTCGCTCAGTAGTGTAATATATGTGGTTTTCGTATAGAAATTTTTGGGTATGTACGTTTTCGACCCTCTGGTTCTATAGAAATTTTTTGGTATATACGTTTTCGACCTCCCCCCCCCCTGTCGGAGATCTCAAGCTTCACCACTACGTGTCACCCGATTTAAATTTGCTGAGAGAAATAGTGACAATGTTCGGTCTCAAATTTTTATGTCTTTAAAAACAAACACGCTTCATGGCATAATATTTTTCCTTATGAATAACAATGTTGTAGCCGACGAGAAAATGATCATTTTGCACAAACAATAACGTTGAGAGCAGGAGGCGATCGACTTAGGGTAACGACATGAAACATTCAGGCGTTGAGTAGACTGTCGTTTATCGGTTTTGGGTTTAACTTTTAGATTTGATATTATTATTTTTATTGGAGCGATTGGGCTAATACGTATAATCGTATAGATATAGTTGTAAATTTGTATATAGTGGAACAAAATCTAATAGAAGGGTATATATAAAATTACAAATATAATTTATATTTAAGTATAGAGTAAACTGCAATTTTACCCCCTGTGGTTTGGGGTGATTGGCACCCTTACCCCCCCCCCCAACGAAATAATTGTAATTTTACCCCCCAACGTTTGCTGTTATGTCGGAACCTTACCCCCCGGCCTCAAATTTGTTGACTAATCTGTTGACTATAACTTGAAATGACTATAATGCCCTTTCATATTATCTCCTGTGTTTTGTGCACTCTGTGATATTACCCCCTGCCACCGCCATTCACCACCACTGCCACCTCTAGCCACCACCCTCAACCATTTTTCAGTGTTTTGTCACTAATTAAGCAATCTTGTACATGTTTATCATAATAAATTAAGCAATCTTAACATCCTCCGTAGCAACTTCCATCAACACCGGTCATCTTCTCCGACCACTCATCTCCGACCAACTTGCGTGTTCTTGTGTTGCGATCCAACAGGTTACATGGATCAGTGGCATGTGGTCAAATCTAGCATAATAATTGGTCAAAGCTTCAGATCGTAGACATATCTTCCAATTATTTAAACGGTGAAATCCCGAAAAACTGTTTCAGACAATGGCTGCTATGATGAATGATGATAACGGAGATTCACCAAGAAAGAAGCACCTCAGCTTCACTGTATTACAACTTAGTAATTACTACTATCAAGATACAGTCACAGTCACAGCCAAAGGACTCGAGTTGGAGTTAGTTAAAATCTTGAAGGTTTTCACATCCATTGATATCTCAAACAATCAATTTTCAGGGGAAATACGACACACAATCGGGCAGCTCAAAGCCCTGTATGTTCTCAATGTGTCGCATAATGACTTCACAGGCTCTATCCCGCCATCTATGGGGGATTTGAGTCAGCTGGAATCATTAGACATGTCTTCAAACAAATTAACCGGGGAGATCCCATCTGCACTCAGGCGCCTTACATTTCTTTCTTCGTTTAACGTATCAAACAATCAGTTGAAAGGAAGAATCCCTACAGGAAACCAATTTGAGACCTTTCATAATGATTCATATTTTGGAAACAAGGAACTGTGTGGGCTTCCGTTAAACATGGGCTGCCCTAGTTCAAACACTCCCAAAACAGAATATTAAAAAACATTTCGAGAATCAAAGAACAAATACGATTGGCAGTTCATATTCACTGGGGTGGGATTAGGGTCAGGTGCAGCCATTGTCACAGCACCTATTACGTTGACTAAGACAGGGAGATACCTTTGGAACGACTACACAAACAAAATTGTCATAACGATTTGTCTGGTCCTAGGTATCCGTTATGCACCGTGTCGTTTATTTGAAGAAGACGAAGAAGAAGACGATGAAAAGGAGACGGTATCCAGCGATGAAAACTCAGATGACAGTGAATTCGAATCAGTAGCTGACCGGTCAAAAGGAAGGTACTGTGTGTATTGTACCACACTAAGAAAAGATTTCACCACAACGCCTTCCGATTCGCCATCAACACCGGAGATGAGTGGTCGAAGAAGATGACCGGTGTTGATGGAAGTTGCTACGGAGGATGTTAAGATTGCTTAATTTATTACGATAAACATGTGCAAGATTTCTTAATTAGTGACAAAACACTGAAAAATGGTTGAGGGTGGTGGTTGGAGATGGCAGTGGTGGTGAATGGCCGTGGCAGTGGTGGCAGGGGGTAATATCACAGAGTGCACAAAACACAAGGGGTAATATGAAAGGGCATTATAGCCATTTCAAGTTATAGTCAACAGATTAGTCAACAAATTTGAGGTCGGGGGGTAAGCTTGCGACATAACAGCAAACATTAGGGAGTAAAATTGCAATTATTTCGTTGGGGGGGGGGGGGGGGGGTAAGGGTGCCAATCATCCCAAACCACAAGGGGTAAAATTGCAGTTTACTCTTAAGTATATATGTATGTGTTTGTATATAGGTGTGTGTATATATGTATACTTATATTTGTGTATACATGTGTGTATACATGTTTGTATATGTATATGTATATATATACTAACTAGGTTAGAACCTCGTGTATTACACGGGTTGAATAAATATAACTTTATATACTAAGTAATAAAATAGTTACATCTTTTAAAAACTCGTGTATTGCACGATTTGAATAAACACATGTCTTACACGAATAATATAATCCGTTAAAACATTTAGTCATCAATATGTGTTTTCTAACAAAATGAACTTTGAGGTACTATTTACTTATTGTAACATCTCACTTTATTAGGTTAGAGAGTTGCATATTACATGGTTTATAACATTTTACTTTGTTTTTATTTTTATTTATTATTAGATTAGAAACTTACGTATTACCTAATGTTGGATAATCAGTAGAAAAAAAGAAAAGAAATATTTTAGTAAAAATACTAAATATACAAGAGATAAGCTGGATATTATGATTTAATATTATTATTTCATTGGAGTGTAAAACAGGATAATGAGATCCTTTATTAGAAATATGATTCTTTTTTTTTTTTTTGAACGGCTAACTGCTTTCCACATGTAAATCCACCCTTTCGGAGCTATGTCCAAAGGCCGACTACTCGACCACCGCTAGAAATGTATAAAAAATATATATGTTCTACATGTATTGAATAAATCCTTTTAACGAAACAATTGATTAAAATAAATATTTTTATTTTAATATTTGATTATCAGTTATCCTTGTCCTTATCATCAAAATATAAAAATAATTAAAACTACCAATTAAATAAAATCATTATCTTTATAAATATTTAAAACGCTAATATATTTTTTAGATTTTAATAATTAATATATAATTTAATAATTTATCATTAAAATCTCTTCAACAAATTTTAAATTTAATATTATCAATAATTGACTTTCCATAATAAATATTTAGAGAAATAATTAAGACTGTCTCATAGAACGCCACTTGTCCCTAACATTGGTTCTTTTATTATATAGATATTATATGGGTAGGAGTTGGCTACAAGGTCTATTTTTCCTACAAAGTGTAAAAAATCATAAAACCCCATAATGTCAACCATAAAACACACTCAAAACTCACAAATAACATAGTGAAGATTACTAAAACACCATATTTGTGGGTTTTGTGTTGTGTTTTGGATGATAAGGCTTTGATTATCAAATGACTAACATTAGTGTGTTTTATGTTGATTATCATGTTGTGTTTTACATTTATAGTTGTACAATGATGTGTTTGAAGTTTTTAAGAACTGTTAGGGTTTGGATATTGTGTTTTAGTGATTTTCATTATGTTATTTGTGGGTTTTGACTGTGTTTTATGCTTGAAATTGTAGTGTTTTATGACTTTTTACACTTTGTAGGAAAAATGGACTTTGTAGCCGAACCTTACCCTATATATATATATATATATATATATATATATATATATATATATATATATATATATATATATATATATATATATATATATATATATATATATATATATATAGGGCTGGGCTCTATAAGAAACCTCATCTTTTTTAAAAAACCTTGGAAACCCAACCTCATCCATTGATTCTCTTTCATCCAACTTGATCAATGGCTCTCATCATTTTAGTAACAATTATAATTAAAAGAAATAGAATAATGCACATTTGAAAGTCTGGGAGGGCATTTTCGGTAGAACAAAACCCACCTTTTGGCATTGAAAATGACAAAACCCACTTGTGTCATAATCTCTCTCCTCTTTCTTCTAGTCAAATCTTTCAATTAACTATTATCTCTCTCGTCTTTCTTCATCATTGAAAAGAAGAAAGCTTCATGGTCTTCAATGGTGATCCTTCAATGGTGATCTTCATTTGAAGATAATTTCAGCATCATGTGGTCTGAAAAAATCACAAAGACACACGCACGAGTGTGTGTGTGTGTGAAGAGCGATGACAAGATGAATGTTTTTAGAGAGAGAAAGTTGATGTTTTAGATAGAGAAACAACAATCTTTATCACAAAGACACACGCACGAGTGTGTGTGAGAGAAGAAGGTTTGAAGATCTTCTTCGTGTTCATCGGACGGGTATAGATCCGGTAAGTGTTCTTGAAATATCATTTCACACTTGATTTTTTGTTGAAATGGTTGTTAATATGTTTTTGTGTGCTGAAAGTGTTTTAGTATTGATTAATGGGGTATCCATGGTTAATGTTAATGTATTTTAAATAAATCAAAAACTTTAGGATGAGATTTTGAACGGGTTTTTTTGTTGGTTTAGTTGCTTGTTAGGGGCTTTTGATCTTAACAGTAGCTGTTTTTTTTTGTTGGTTTGAGTTGCTTGTTTGGGTTTTTGATCTGAACAGTAAGTGTTTTTTTTGTTTGGTTACTTGATTCACAGACTCAGGCCCATAACACGTGTTAAGCCCCCCTGTTATAATGTTATATAACGTGTGTTGATTTACAGAAACAAACCCATAAAGATATTCAATTGAGAAGCTGGATGGATGTAAGAGAAGTTAATGTGTGTTCTAGTAATGGTTAATGTTAATGTATTTTAAATAAATCCAAAACTTTAGGATGAGATTTTGAACGGGTTTTTTTTTTTTTTTTGTTGGTTTGGTTGCTTGTTTGGGGCTTTTGATCTTAACAATATTTTTTTTGTTGGGTTGCTTGATTTACAGAGACAGACCTGTAACATGTGTTAAGCACCTGTTAGAATGATATATAACGTGTGTTGATTTACAGAAACAAATCCATAAAAGATATTCAATTGACAAGCTGGATGGATGTAGGCGACGTTAATGCGAGGACATTGAATAAGTCACATCCTTTGGGAAAGAAGTCTTCGTTCATTTATAACATGTGTTAGTGGTTCATGCTGTAACAGAACACCATGATGTAAACCTGACATGTGTTCATGTATAACATGTGTTAAGCCCCTGTTAGAATGATATATAACATGTATTAACCTTTTGTTAATTAACAAAACAAGTAATATCTATTTTATTTTTGTTGATGTTTAAAATATCCGATAATGTGGATACTGGGCGTAAAACTTGTACAAGTAATAAATGTACAAGTTAGTATGTAACGTGTAATATGAAACGAGCCATTTATGGTAACACATGTACCGGTATAATATGAAACGGGTCATTTGTTTTGCACATTTTGGAATGTATAACATGTGTTAAGCCACTGTTATAATCTTTTTGTAACCTGACATGTATTCATGTATAAGCTAGTGGTTTACAATGTGTTAAGCCTCTGTTATAATCTTGGTTTAACCTAACATGGTGTCATGTATACCTGGGATAAAATGTGTTAAGCCTCTGTTATAATCTTGGTTTAACCTAACATGGTGTCATGTATAAGCTAGTGGTTTCCAAAACACCATGATGTGTATATACATACTGTAACATGTATTAAGCGACTGAAATATATAACATGTGTTAAGCATCTATTATAACATGTGTTAAGACTTCCATAATAGATGCATAAACTCCAATAGTAACTTAATAACAACAGAGTAAACCTGATATAACGTGTGTTAAGCCTCTATTATAACATGTTTTAAGACTTCCGGAATGGATGCATAAACTCCAATAGTGTGTTAAGACTTCCAGAATGTGTTAAGTCCAATAGTAAACTCCAATAGTAATATGTGTTAAAACTTCTAGAATGGATGCATAAACTCCAATAGTAACTTAATAACAACATAGTATACCTAATATAACGTATGTTAAGTCTCTTTTATAACGTGTGTTAAGGCTTCCATAATGTGTTAAGTCCATACCGTTTTAACATCATGTACTAGACAAAACAATAAGAGTCTCAAAATACATATTACTAGTAAACGAAAATACATAGCACTAAGAAAAATGGTGGAGCTTCCTTTGACAGTCTGCCTTAGCTTTTCAGCGGCTACCTTTGCTGCCTTAGCTTTTCAGCGGCTACCCTTGCTTTATTGTTTGGGTCGGTCTTGAAACGGTTTGTAAACATGTGGGTGTGCGTATGCCATGGAAGTTATAAAAATGTGTTTTCATGTCTCACGTAACACGTGTTATGTTGTACATGGGTTTCATGTCACATGTAACACATGCATGTCCGAGAAGTTCAAACTATAACACGTGTTAGTTGTGTTGTGCTGTAACATAAACATGGTCATGATCCTTGAGCATCTGATCCACGTTTGACGAAACCAACGTTTGCTATAACACGTGTTATTTGTGTTGTGCTGTAACACAAAAATAAAAACCTGTAAATTACATAAACATTTACCCCTTTTAAGAACCATTTTAACAAAAAAAATCATGTTTCATCTCTAAAACAGCCATTACACAAAAACCTATTAACAACCAGGTTTTATGAATAATTTTTGATATTTTAAGTGTAAAAAATGGAGCCAGACGTTGAATATCATCTTATAAAGTCCATACCTATATCAATTTTAAATTCAATATTTTATTGGTTCAATATTTAAGTGTAAAATAGTAGAACCGTAAATTATAATCATCTTTCAAAAGTTCATACCTACATGCTCAAGTTATCAACTAACATAAACTCCACAAAATCAGAAAAATCCATACGAAATACCCAGAATCAAACATATATGAAAACATATGTTGCATAAAACTAAAAGAGTGTAAAAAACTCACAAATATCAAGATCTGAAACAACATATACAAATCATATTTTATATAAACAAAAAAAAGTGTAAAAAACTCACAAATATCCAAATCTGTAACAACATTATGAAACATGTGGACAAAGGAGATCTAAAAGGAATGGAACAAGATCTGGAAGGGGTTTCCACGTGGATCTGACTTCATATATTAACATCTTCATCACAAAACCACGTTCTTCATCAGGGATTGATCGATCTGATTTTCGTTCTTCACTTCGTTCTTCATCGTTGTCAATGAACCTGTTGGGGAAACTATGGACCGGTGACATTAACTCGGAGGTTGGTGGATTTGTCTCTATGGCCATTAATGGAGAAATGATAATTTGGAGGAGAAGATGAAATATGCACTTTCTCTTTCTGTTAAAAGAAGATATAAATTAAAATGAAATGAAATAGGGTAAAAGAAATATGGGATGACTGATTTGAACACATGAGTTGATTGGCATTAAATGATCATGTCAGATCAAATTGGGAAAATAACTTGGGTTGGGAAATTACTGATATAACATTGAGAGCAAAAAGGATTAACAAGGGACTATGGCAACGTGGATTAATATAGGCCACAAGTAAGGTTTCCTAAGTTTTCTAAGTAAATGGGGGTTTTTTGCATAGCATTCTCCTATATATATATATATATATATATATATATATATATATATATATATATATATATATATATATATATATATATACTAGGTTATAACCCCGTGTATTACACGGGGTTGAATAAATAAATTTTATATACTAAATAATAAAACAATATATCTTTAAAAACCTCATTTATTATACGGGTTGAATAAATATAATTTTATATATTAAATAATAAAAAGTTATATCTATAAGAACCGTTTGATGAGATTTTTTTTTTTTTTTTTTGAAATTTCACAAGTAAAGGGTCTGAAATGTAATTTCTTTTTAAACTCTAACTTTATAAAAGTAAAAATTTACATGTAAAACAAATTGTAGAATTATACATAGGCATGTTATGGTATCTTTAACTTCCGTTTTGACGAATTATACTTATATGCTCTGGAGTATTAGAGTCATATGTCTATTTTTAACATATTTATCCTTTTTGCTTATTGATAAGAAACATGTGAATATCACATTCTAAGTGTTCTTAGTTTCATGTTTACTTCCTCTGTTTCCTCTTATCCCTCTCCATTATATTTTGTAAACAGAATATCATCATGAGCTAATTTTACAAATTTATGAAACCGAATATAATCATGTCCTAGGTAGTCTTAGTATTATTGGAATTTCCATTTGATTCATGGTTTCTGTTAGTTACTTCGAATTTCCTTGTTTATTTTCTGTCTGAGGTATGCGTGTATCCCAAAAACGTGAAAGGTTGAAACCGGTAACCACTTCATTTAGCTGCAGTGTGATGAGAGTTTAAACCCATTTAGCTTTTTTTTTTTGTTTATGATCTACCCAACTGTAATATGAGTTCAGCTAATATGTTCAGTTTAATTTATTTCATTATGTATATGTACAGGTCGATACATAAAAGGTTTTGTTGAAGGGCATATAGTGATGGGTACTGGTCGATACATCTTAGTTTTATATCTATTTATGAGCATTACACGGTGGATGTGAGTAGTGGTAGTTGATGGTTTGTTTTGAAGGTTGTAGACAGAGAAAGCAGAGGGTAATAGTTTTAGGTTTAAAAAGAAATTACATTTCAGGCCCTGTACTTGTGAAATTAAAAAACAAAAAAAAAAAAAAAACTCATCAAACGATTGTTTCTAACCCAGTTAGGCATTTGGATGAAAATGGCAAAAAGTTACAAACGTGGGGGGCTATTTGGTACAAAAAAATCATTTTGGACGAAAATGGCAAACATGCCCAAACCTGAGGGACGATTTTGGCAATTAACTCTAATAATTATCCATAAGATATTAAACTAATAATATTTAGTAGGAAGATTATCTATAATATAAGATATTAAACTAAATAATATTTAGTAGAAGGGTTATATATAATTAATTAGAAGAGATTAAACTAATATTACAATTATCTTTAAGAGATGGTCTAATATGATGACAAGTGTCTCAAAAGTGGTTTCTTTTATTATATAGTATAGAAGATATATAAACATATATACTATCAATAAAATTTTATTTATGCATTTAAATTTTAAAAAAGAATTATCCATAACTGTTTTTTTTAAATAAATCGTTTTTATCCCATATCTAGTATGGTTAAACTCAAAAAATAGAGATTGCATAGTTTGTTGTACAACGTTAGTTATATTTGTCAATTTTTTTAATAAAGTCTAATATTATATTATACTAGCCTAAGATCCCGCGAGCTTCGCGGGTGGCTTAACACAAACATATAATATATACTGGCAATGAGATGAGCTTTGTAATAAAA
This sequence comes from Helianthus annuus, assembly GCF_002127325.2. NCBI lineage: Eukaryota > Viridiplantae > Streptophyta > Magnoliopsida > Asterales > Asteraceae > Helianthus > Helianthus annuus. Next base: position 168,320,754 of record NC_035447.2, on the reverse strand, counting down.
GAACTTTTCAATATAAACGTATAAAAATATGATTTTTCTCACTTAGGTAAATATGTTTTGATTTATTTTTTATAGGTATTGAGATGTTATTATATAAATGATTTTATAGCAATTTCTAGAACCCGGATAGATTTCATTTTTTTTAATTATTTTTTTATAACTTTGGTTATTTGATATATATTTTTTTTAAATAAAACATTTTTAACCAGTTTTGACCTTAACGTATATTGAGCAGAACACATATTGACATGAACCTATTTTGAGCAAAACCCGTTTTGACTGACCCGAACCTATTTTGACCTTAACATATGTTGAGCAGAACACATATAATCAATAATCAATGAAATAAATCATATAGCAAAGCTATTTATGATTAACACATAACTAAATCATACAAAAAGTAATTTATTCGTTACACATGCTAATTGACAAATACTCTTTGCTACAAAGTAATCACCGGTAGGATTGGGTGGTGGAGTTCTTTGACCGAGTGTTTTCGCCATTGGACTGAAACAAATCCGGTTTTGATCCAAGTTTCATGAACTTCATCTTGAAAAGCTGGAACTTAGTTCACCTTCAAGACAAAATCAAAATTCAAAAGTAACTCATTAACCGTGTACTAAAAATGTAGGAAAAAACACAATTTAATAGATCTACATTTCACAATTTGATTCCAGTTCCAAGAATCATAATCATAGATCTATAATTCAAGATTTGATTCCAAGTCTAAGAATCTTCAGTTTCCCATCAATATTTCAAATGCTATTGTATACATAGTTAGAGTAACATTTAACATAAACCTCCTTAGTAATTAACAAAACAAAGAAAAAAACTTGAGACATCCAAACGCATCAATTACCTTGTAAATCTTGTGGCCAAAGACCCGCAATAGTCGAACCTCTACATCTTTATGAAAAATATAATGCATATCCGGTCTTGGTTTAAAAAAGCGCGAGGCGCTCCGAAGCGTTTTTTTTGCACGAATATTACATACCGAAAATACCCCTAAGCATCTAATACTAAATTTAAGAACAATGGCTATTTTACCGTGGATCCATAGTAACCATAGATAGTATATACCTTTAGGAGAGAATAATCTGGTACATCCAACTTATCAACAGCACCTTGAAACCCAACTCCTTCTTCAACATCATTCTCATTAGTTTTCAGTTGTGTTTAGACTACAAAACAATAATACTTATTGGTATGATGGAAAAAGATAATAATACATGACAAAACGAAAGCAATACAATGCATGTCTACATATACTATAACGTAAAAAAAAATACAATATGTTATCAATGAAAAAGAAGCAAATTCCAAAACAAACAGTTATAAAAAAAGTCCTTAATAATCCAATATGTGGTTATTAATATATTAGCATCCTCATCAATAGACCATACTAAACCCCATCATCTTAATACTCAGTTTTGCAACATTCCCCATGAATTTAATTGTCACTAAGCCTTCATGATACTGATACAATACACAATAGAGAGGATCAAGTGTAAACAACAAAATTATGCAATTCATCAATATTCTACGGAGTCAAAATATATGTCAATCATCAATATTGTAAAAACATTACAAACAATTCATCTTTTAAGGTCTCAGATAATCAAAACTTGAAGTAAATGATATCGATAGAGTTTAGATAGGTACCTATCTCTTCAAAACCTGCTTAATTCTACCAATAGCTGCAGCCACCACCACCATCGATTAAGGGCCCTCCACCGCCGTATGAAGTTCTCTCATTTCGGCTGCATAGTATTCCTAGGCTGCAACCATCCAAAAAGCGTTTTTTTTGTGATCGTTCTTCACGCGCATCTGGTGAAGGAAAGAAACTCACAACTGTTATGCATTTTTTTTCTGTACGTTTTGCAGCGCATTACTTGCCTGGGTGTTAACGAATCAGAACACCCATAGGTGGTTCTATTAACCATGCCTCTACAAAATCACTTTCATTGTCTATAAGTTAAGTAAATCAAACAAATATTATTAGGGTACCTTACTACCTTAATCAAGGCTGCTAAACAACGAACATCTATCCAATGTGGGACAAACCCTTTGTTAAGTTGCTTCCTAACATCTTCTTCTTGACTGTTTTGCGCATTTATTGCAGGTATTCATTCTGCCTGTAACCAATAAACAATTAGTCATCACACGCTGACATAACTCTAAATCCCATGAATTCATTTTAAGCAATTGGAACTGTAATTACGAAGCAACGAATAAGTAGATAAATCTTCTCTAACCTGAGCACATTGATGTCCGACCATTCACGACAGAGTGTTGTGAAGAAAACGGACAGAAAAGTCCTTTTTAGAACTTTTTCATTTCATTGCTGGAGATTTCGAGCTGTGCTGGAGGCCAATTGGGGAGTTCTGGGACAGTTGTATCGGATTCAATATCGATTGCAAGAGTGTCCATCTGGTCCTTGAATCATCAACATATTCAAGTGGAAAATCAAAATAAATAAGCAAATAAAAACTAAGAATATAAAGGTTAGATGGTAAAATAATTGTCATTTTTCTTAAAACAAATCCAAATGATGTTCTAAAAAAAACTTGATAGTAAAATATTAAGTAGCTTACTACCTTCTACAATATTATGCACAATTGTCATTTTTATAGACCTGTAAGATGAAAGCAACAGAATAAATAATTCGCAAGTACTTCCAAGCTAACAAAATAAAATGAATTTTATTTACCCGAAAAAAACTAACTTGTAAGCATCGACTTGTGAAAGAGCTTCTAATCGAACGGCTTCCCGCACACCTTTTGCTTCCCGCACACCTTTTACCTCAAATAATCCCTAACAGTTCCTCGTCAATTGATTAAAACCGAAACCGAAATCAAAACAACATTTGATGAAAAAAACTTATCCGCAAACATATGTGTGTGAACGTCAGCATAAAAATAGTGTCATTTAAAACAAAAATCGGTAACCGTCTCGACATCATTCTGAGCCTAATATCAAAACAACATCATCAACGAATTGGTGGTTTAAATAAAACAAAAACCATAGATACCAGAACGAATTGGAAAGATTTTTTAAATCAATTTGCCATAATTCAGCTCGGCTTGTGAACAACCCTAAATCAAACAACAAAAACATTTAATCAATTCCTTGATGAGGGAAATAAGAATCCGTGTTCTTCCTAATGTTATCTAGATTTACATCAGGTTCATCATAGTAAGGCCTACTCCAAAGAAGCTAACATAAAAACACTACACAGTTTGTCTGTTTCAAGGTCCGGTTTACTTTGAGCCGATTCATCATGTGCTTGAACTTTAAAATTAGGTAAGTACATAAAGAGGATTTTCAAACGCGGTGGCAATCATGGACCAGGAACTAACAGAAGGAGGACGATTTGTTTGAAGGAAGGGTTTGCAACGCATGTGTGATATTAGCAAATCCAAATCAATTTTGCAAATCAACTAACCAATTAACTAACCATCAACATGAAATACAAACAAATCAACAGCTGAATCACAAAAAACTCATTTAGATACCTTGAGTCGTAGGCAATCAGAGCTCAAAATATCTTCAACTTTTGAAATCAGGGCTCAAAGCCCAGCAAAGACTGGTTGAAGAAATCATAAGCTACCTTCAAAACTGCATTTTAAGGACTATATATATAGGTTACAAAACCATTCGAATCGTGACAAAGCGAAGATGCTCGGAATGGCACTTCATCATCGATCGTACAAAATACGGCTCAACTCTGCTACGGTTGCAAACGGAGTTGCCACGCCTAGTAGCAAGCCACCATCATCGCCGGGCAATGTTTCAAATCCCCGTTAAAGCAACATATACACAATCTGTACTATTCAACACAAACATAAAAAGCCCGCCTTTTAACAGCTATTGTTAATAGAACCACCAATATCACGACCAACAACAGCATGACCACCACTACTAAGACAACCATCTAATCAATCTTAGAGAGGAAAACAAACCAAAAATGAAAACAAATTGACTCAGATCTGAAAGATCATCATCGTCATTCCAACATTTTCTGCAGACAAAAGAGAATTACGCTCTTCAACAACAGCTTTACCGCCTTGATCTTCTTGATCTGCAATACGCGATCCATGAGTATTACCTATCTCACTCAAACTCTGAATCTTATCCTCCTCGCCCAACCTGTGATGTCTACCTACTTCATCCTGCTCAAGATTCTTTTCTGATCCATCTGACTCGGAGGTTTCATCCAACTCGGGAATCATTCCCACCATCATTCGTTTGTCAGATGGAGACGGTTCTATACCGAACCCTAAATCTAGCTCACCAGATCTCCAACTGATGCTATCTTGGTTTCGAAGATTTATACTACCCATGTTAATGCTGAATAAAGATTCATTTGAAGGCATTCCCCAACTTAGAGAGGATTCATAAGTATGGCAAGACTGAATTGATTGGAGAGAGAGGGTGTGAAGGTAGCGTAGCGAGAAAGGAGAATTAGAGAAAGGAATTGGCGGTCAATTGAGAAAGAAAGGGTTTTATCAAAGGCCACGTGGCCAGCAATGGTTTAAGTTAATGACAAATGGCACCAAAATGTTTTGTTTTAATATACATTATAGATTGTTATGATTATGTTTTTTAAATAAATTGTTTTTATCCCATATCTAGTATGGTTAAACTCAAAAAATAGAGATCGCATAATTTGTTGTACGTTAGTTATATTTGTCACTTTTTTTAATAAAGTCTAATATTATATTATTATGATTATGATATGATTTAGGCGGAAAACACAAATAGAGAGTAACTAAGAGTAAAGGGAGTGGGGCATCCTTTTGAAAGGGTGTCTTGCGACACGTGGCGTCACGTCAGATTAGAGGATTTTGAGCAAAAAAAGGGGGGAGTGGGGCAACTTTGCTGGGTAGGGCGTCTTGCGACACGTGGCACCCATTTAAAAATATAAAGTGTTACATATATAGGTGATTTGGTTAAAAAAAAAAACAATAATTGGTCAAAGGAGGGGGGAATTCTTGATTTTTGTGAGGAGTTGGCGACGAGAAGAGGACGCCCAAAGGGGGGACGCCCCATGGGACGCCGATGGGGGCGGTGTGCGAGGCGGCTTAGGGCGGCTTGGGTAGGGGGGACGCCCCACTCCCTTCAGTCTAAGAGATTGCCATGTGTCCCCAATAGAGTTTCTTTTATTATATGTATAGACTAGCCTAAGACCCCGCGAGCTTCGCGGGTGGCTTCAAAAAAATTAAACACATAAAATAATTTAAACGTAGAAGCCTTAAAGTGTGCTTTGTTAAGCCTAATATTTTGAGACACTTTAGCACGTCCCAAAAGTACATCAACAAAATGTTCGTTTCGCATTAAACATTGCTAAACAAAACATATGTAGTAATAATTGTTCCAAAACTGTTACCACACATAGGATAGCGTTGGTAACGATATTATATGTTTACTTCTAACGACACCTTTCAATAAATACATAGCTTAGTTGTCCGGATTAAGAATTTGCAACGTGTTTTGATCCCTAAAATATCGCAGTAGAAACTCAGCTCCATTTTCCAACCCAGCCTGCATCATAAAGTTCCGCCATCCTCTGAAAGCATACCGAGGTATCCCACGTGTCGTTTCCTGCCGGATCCCGAGGGTCATTGAAAAACCGTCTTCAGTTTGAACAACCATGTCATCAAGGACCGAGAAATCTACATTTGCTGCAAAGTCCTTTGGGATCCGCTGCATTAAAGTAAGGAAAAATAAAGAAATTTAAACAAAAATAACAACCCTGAAAGAGTTACATAATATTAAAATAAAGCATTTCAACTATGAAAAACTTACAAAATGAAAAGATAGACACCATCTTAGTTCGTATACGTTGGCTTCATGAACAACGGCCGGAATCGGTGGAACGTCAACTAAGCCTGGTTCCAGGACAGGATCAACAATAAAGACTGGCACATGATCAACGTCTACAATGTCATCTTCCATGTCTTGATTTCCCTCGTCTAATATGCAATCTTCACTAACATCCATTTGTTCCGTGTCTTCCTCTTCTTCAACACCAACACTATTCGCAAACTCAGGAAAAACAGACTGTATTCCATTAGGACGGAAAAGCAGAATGTTGAAAATGCGTCTCGCAACCAACTCAAAAAAGATCACATCACCTGATATGAGATGAAGATCTTTGGTGATTTGTGAGAAATCATGAATGAAGTAGTCGGATCCCCAGAGCCTGTTCACTTTAACACTCCACATGTATGTACTACCAAAACGAATTGAAAAGTTATCGTCCAATGTGTCCGCTTTGAAGTACCTGTTCATAAACTCTTTCGGCAACCACTAAATAAATAATAAATGCAATCATCAATAAAAAGGTCAGTTGGTTCTTCATCATAAGTAGTAAAAGTATAAATTACCAAGTTAGCGTTCTCGGGAAATAACATCTCAACATAAAACTTGTTCTTAACACAGGAAAGACCATCAGCCTTAAAATGAGTGAACTTTAGCTTCTGAGCATCAACCACATGGAAAACAATAACATCTTTATCCTCTAGACCAACATCACGAACCATAGCAGACCAACCATTCGAGAAACAATACCCATTGGAAGTAGATTTAACGGAAACAGTCCACTCATTGCCATCTTCATTTGTGATAAGTACAGGACCAATCGGATACCCCTTCAAGTTGTCAAACTTATTATACCATAAAGGAAGAGACTGTAAATTAAAAACAGGGATTACATTAGTTCATGCTAATAGGCTGGACATATTAAAACATACCAATTCATTAAATAACCATTACCTGTTCGGTTTTTGAGGAGTCCGCAATAACAATATAAAAACCTCGGTCTAAAACAAAATTTTCCACCTCCTTCTTAATGGATTCCACCACTGGTACGGCAAGGTCCGGACTAAGCGACTGAAGACCATTAGTACGGAACAGTTTAATCTTAAAGACATAATCATCAACCAACTCAAAAACAATAAGATCGCCAGTTATTAAACATAGATCATTGGAAACTTGAGTAAAATCAACAAAGAAATGGTTGATATCCCAGAGTCTTCTCATACTAACGGTCCACGTGTGGTTTTTGTCAAAAACAATAACAAAATTGTCAAAGAGATTATCACCGTTGAAATGCTCTTGCATGAAGTCTCTCGGTACCCACTGCAGTTGATTAAAAAACATTGAATAAGTACAAAATGTAAATCTTTACTGAACATAAAAAAACTGTTTAAAACATACCAGATTTTGGTTCTCGGGGTTTGACATAACAATGTGGAACTTTGAACCTTGATCCGGGTGTGGATAACTCTTAAAATGAGTTATTCTAAACGTCAGTTCATCCATAAGTTCAAATACAACATAGTCTCCATTGTCTACTTCAAGAACATTTATAAGAGTTGACCAACCGTTTGACACACAATAACCGTCCGTAGACTCCTTGATTTTAACATCAAATATTGCTTTATCATCAGTGATTAAGAAAACATTACCAACGGGATATCCATCTAATTCATTTAACTTGTTATACCAAGCTGGTAAAGGCTGCAAACATCATTTAAGTGATTAAATAATAAAAAGACGATATAATGCTACTTAAACATTTATTAAAAGTTAGGTTGTTACTTAACAATATAATAATATATATCACGTTATGAACAAACGTATAACCTGTTCTTCCAATTTCCTGTCCTCGATGTAAACAAAAAAACCACGATCCATATCTGTAAAGATATTTATAAACAAAAATAACATAAATACAATAAGGTTATAAACCACCGCCAACTAAAATAAAAAGCCAAACAAATGATATAAAGGCAGGATCTTTAACATTATTGGTAAAATTACCAATTTATAAAAGCATTGCAGCCTCTTTTGTATAGTAAAAGTTCCTTTACTCTAATAGACATAACATTAACTGATGTAATAGAATGTTAAAAACGTCAAGTAATCGTAAAGTATACTTTTAACAGATGCACTGACAAATCTTAAAAGACTTAAGTGGTTGCAAAACCAGTTAATAAAACTCAATCAAAACAACCAAATGCAGAGTATACAAATATATTATCCTAATTCGTAAAAAAAAACATCATGAACCAAAACTTTTATAACACCAGGTGTAGACAAATAGAAAGATACATGCTATGGTTCAATTATTGTTCAAGAAGACAACAATTAAGTCTTTCAATATAAAAAAAAAACTTTCAAAAAATCACCCAAAAAAAAAACATTATCATCAGAATACAACAATTTAAACAAAAATAACAGTAAAGATGTGCATATCAACAAAACTTAATTGCCGAAGATTTCGGTATTAATAATGGACATCCAAACATATTGACAACAATCTGTTCAAAATAGTGACTAAAACAACTACAATAAATGAATACAAAGTTATAATAAACATTATCACCTAAAAAATCAAGTAGCAAAAAGATTAGGGTTTATAAAATTACTGTAAATAACTTTAAATAAGTTACTAAATAAAGAATCATAGCTTCACAAAATTACAAATCGAAGCTTTAAGAAACTTACCGGAGCCAAAACCGACGAAGAAAATTGCGAAGATGATGAAGGCGATGGTTGATAGATAACCGATTTAGAGAGTAAGGATGAATGACGGTATGAAAATCCCAAAAATTCATCATTATAAATATTATTAAAACACCGATCTTCGTAATTTTGGAATGACTGATGTGATTATGTATAGATTGGAGAAATGCAATGATAATTTTTGGAAGAAAAAATAGGAAACAGGGAACTGTAAGCGTGGTTTTTTTAAATGGATTTCAAAATAATAAAGTCATGTGAGTATGAATGTGAACTTATGAAAGACTAAACCGGAAGTAAGGTTTTCACGATATATATATATATATATATATACACACACATATATATATATATATATGAATATATATATATATATATATATATAAATTGTTAAAAGTATTGGAAATAACAGGAGTAATAAGACAACAAATGACAAAAAATGTTATTATTTTCAAATTGTTTATTATAAAATTTAACACTCAGTAAATATTCATGTTTAAATTATACATATTAAGTATTAATGAAAAATCATAAGTCATTGAATACTTCTTTATACACAACATTAGTTGTTTTATTTGTAGGCTTCCCATCTTTGTCCAGTATTAGCAATTTAACACCGTCTCTTGTTTTAACTCTCGATAACGCGACATACAGCTGACCGTGCGTGAAAACCGGTTGTCTTAGGTACAGACCAACTCTAGAAAGTGATTGGCCTTGGCTTTTATTGATAGTCATGCCAAAGCAAACAACAACCGGAAATTGCCTTCTTTGAAATGAAAAGGGAATCTTCTTGTCTGAAGGTACTAAACTAATTCTGGGAATATAGGTTCGAGTACCAATGTTAGCTCCAGATATTATTTCAGCCTCTATTACACGGTTATACAACTTTGTAACCTTCAACCTTGTACCATTGCACAAACCATTTTTTTGGTCAATGTTACTGTAACACCTCGAAATTTTGTGTCCAATAATGAGTTGACACCATGAGTTTACACGTGGCATTAAATATTAAATAAAGGACTAAAGTTGACAAACCTTGAAAGTATGTAAATTCGAGGGTTAAAAATGTCAACGAGGGGTAAATATACTGTATAGTAGCCCTAAATGATGCTCGTACCTTCACACGAATAAATCATGGATCGTACGGAGCGAAACGCGGAAGAAAGTGAGAGATTACAAACTACAGGGGTTAATTGTGTCAACATGTTTAATTTATACCTCTGAGTGACCCTTTGACGAACCCAAGACTTTGTAACAGTAAAATACGCTCACTAGAATATACGATATAAATTCCGCGAAGTTCCGTATTAAAACGAGAAAGTTATGATCAAATTCGTATGCGAGGGGTTAAAAGCGTCAACAATAAAAGTTAAGGCTTTTCGGATAGTAATTAAACTAACCGGGGACTTAACAATGCGGGTAAAAGTCACGAGGCCCTTAATTGTAAATAATCGAGGGCCAAATCGCAAAGTTACCCCTTCGAAACCGAAAGGTCAGGTTAATCATGACAAAAGATTTGAAAATCTTGGTTTATAGGCCTCAGGCGGGCCGCGTTAGTGAAACAAGAAAGCTAATGCGGGCCGCGAGCCACCTGCAGATTCGTTTGCTGACATTAGGATTCAGGCCGCCCGCGTGAGCCAAGCCTGAATCCTAATGCGGGCCGCGTGGAGGTCCCAGATGCAGAAAGTATGGACAGATTCACTGTTTGAGCTTGTGAACGATCATTGCTGCATTAATTGAAGCATGGGCGCCCTCTACATGTCCCCTAGCACTCAGGGACACCTGCTAATCATCCATGAATAATTGTAGGATGAGTTGTAATGATCTTGTGCCTCATTTTGCACTATAAAAGGCAATGTAATGCACCAATTTTCAACACACCTCAAACCTGCCTTCTTGATCATTTCTGAAGCTCTCAAGCATTCTTCTAACATCACTAGTCGTGCACCAAGCTTCTGTAAGTATGCCAACCCTTTTGTGGCTTAGTTTTTTCAAGGTTTAGCTTAAAAGTCAATCCGTCGTAACTAACGATTGACTTTACGATAAATCACAAATGGTCCAGTGGTTTGTCGAATCAAAGGTAGTTATATCTGGGTAATCATGTGGGCTTTAAACCCCTGAAAGGGCACCCTCTGATTCCCACTCGAACTAGTCTGAATGTCGAGTCAAACGTGCTTAGAAAAAGTCAACAGAAATGCTATTTTGCGATTTTATGCATATTCAGTAATGTAGATGATGTGTAACCTGTTTTAACACTCATAAAACATGATAATAAGTATACTAACTAGTCTAAGCTTGTTTGATCCGACCATTTACTGTTTTGACCCGGTTCGGAACCGAAAGTCGCAAAACTTTGACTTTTGCTTTGACTTCAGTTCTGACCCGTTAAAGTATGATTTAGATATGCCTTAGGACTCTCTTAGGACCAGGTTACATGATGGTATAACCCTCTGTGACCCGTTCGTAGTTTGTCCGAGTCTTTTACACATTTCCGTTAAATGCTTAAAGTTGACCGTAACGCCCTTTTTAAATTAAAACGAGAATTTCGGACATGTGAAAGGACCATAACCTTAGTTACTGATTTCTAAACATGTCCCTAAAATTTCACGTCAATCCGAGGTCCAGAATAGGAGTTATGCTAAATAGCGCAAATTACGGAAACTTTAGTAATTAAATAGCGCAATTAGCATAACGCCTATCTAAACCCAGATTTCGACATCAAACCTTTTACACACTGATGTAAAATAATATTTTGGGATTTTTTAAAATTTTTAATTATTTTTAACCTGCTCATCACCTGCGGTTATGGCAACGGTTCGGTAAATACCGAATATACCCTTTTCAGACATAACTTGAGTTCTACAAGGTCTTTTGACCCGATTCCAGTTGCTACTGATCTTAAATAATAAATAAAGTATTTTGGACTTTATAAACTGTTCGGGAAACTCAGATTTCCTGTAGAACTCAGAAACCTCTTTATTAATCTTTAAAAAGACCGAAATACCCCTACGGGGCATAAAATGGATTTAAACTCGTTACGGGCATTATGGAAGGTATCCTACGGATACCACAAACTCTTTAAAGCATATTGACTTAAGAAATCAGTGTAGGACTCTTACGGTTACCCGTTGCGCCTTTTGCGCGCACGGTTCGGCTTATATAACTAGTTTACATAAACTAGCTGAAACGGGTCAAACCATATTGTTTTGGCCCCAAAATCCAGAGTGTGGTTATTATACCCATATAAAACAAGTCTTCAAACTTGTTGGGTCCAAATCACATTCCATTCCCGGTTTCGCCTTTCACGCGATTAAACCATAATTATCCTTGAAACTGACCGGTCTAAGCTACGGCTAAATTAAAGACCCGTTAGGATTCTAATAGGTTATTTTAAACCTTCGTTCCAGAATAGGAGACCAGTAAAAGCTATTTGCAACTTATTCGATTAATGATTTATACTTGCAAAGGTAAATACTTTTAACTTATTTTCCGTTATACGGGCTTGGGTTACGGTATATAGCATACCGCTTGATCGGGCATCAAATTCTCCACCGTTGAGTGGGTAATTGAATAAATTTGATTGGCTCGTTTAAACAGTCTTGTTACTTAAAGCCTTTAGGGGGTTAATGACCATGTCCCGGATATCCCTGGCAGCATTTTACGAAATGGCCACGACCTAAGCGCGGAGTGTAGGCGTACACTCGTCAGTGCATAACTAGTTGATGTGGTGTGTCTATTGATCTTTAACCCGGACAAGATCCGGGCTACTGAACGCATATGGAACATGTAATCCGTTAACAAGATTATAAATTTAAATATTTCTCCCAAGTTATAAAAGAGTTTGTGCCTTGTGCATTCAAATCAATTTTAATAAACTTTTACAAAAGTGTCGGTTGAATGTATATACCAGTGTAAACTGACGTATTTTCTCCCAAAAAGATTAAATGCAGGTACTAAGCGTAATTGGCTGGCTATTTCTCCTTAGCATCAATAAAGAGTCTCGCAAGCTTAAGATGCCTACGTCTGTTGAACAATACTTATATTTTATTTGATCCCCTGTGGATACATTTTCGACTATTCGTAATACATTGATATTGCAAGCAATGGTTGAAATATAATTATCTTTATGCTTCCGTTGTGTATTCATATATTGTGTGGTTTGACTATATTGTTGCCAACTACGTCACGGTAATCCCCCACCGGGCCCACCGGTGAGACACGTGGAAATCGGGGTGTGACAGTTACGTAACAACATGACTGGCACACCAACTTTTAGCACTAACCTGTGATTTGGTAAGCCTAAAACTTTAAGACCATTGAGAACATCCGGTGTGTATAATCTTTCTTGTATTGAACTAACATTTTCAGTTGCACAAAGACGGTCAGAGCTTAGATGCTCTCTTTCTTCACCGGGAAACAACGCTAACAGCCTATCGTTAATCTCGTTAACAACCTCATTCTTCGGCGCAAGTATAGCCCTATCACTAAAATAATTAGGACTTCTAAAGTTCTCGAGAATCGAAGGATAAACAAATTCGATCAGGCTGGAAATGGGATCGGAAGTATCATTAATTATAAGATTAGATGGCACTTCAATTGTCGCTTCTCCGTCATTAGGACCACCAACATTTCCCTCTCCTATATCCAAAAGCCACTTAGCAAAACTATTTATTTCCTCAATCTCGGATGGAGATCTTCCAACGGTTAACCTCATATTCCTTGACAACGTTAGCACCTTACATTTACTCCATAAATAAGACGAACTTAATGATGCGTTCACCGTCTCTTGTCTTCCACCATTTCGAACAACGGGAAGTACTTGTCTAAAATCTCCACCAAAAACAATAACCTTACCACCAAATGAGATTTCAGAATTTCTTGAGGTGTCGAAATTGAAAATGTCATTCATTGTGTGGTCCAAGGCTTCAAACGCATGTTTATGGACCATAGGTGCTTCATCCCATATAATAAGTTTGGTCTGATGCAACAATTTAGCGACATCACTATCTGCTTTTATATGACATACCGAATCCTCATTAAGATTCAAAGGAATACGAAATCTGGAGTGTGCAGTCCTGCCGCCTGTCAATAACAGCGATGCAATTCCACTCGAAGCAACATTTAATACAATTTCTCTTTTTTATCGAAGTGCAGCAGACAACGTCTTCCATAAAAAGGTTTTCCCGGTGCCACCATATCCGTAAACAAAAAACATCCCTCCAGTGTTACCATCAACAGATTTCATTATCTCTTCAAACACCGACCTTTGTTCTTCAGTTAACATATTAAACAGATTAACATATTCCTCTGCGAGACTTAATACGTTGTAAGTACGCTCCTCGTTAATCAGACGATTATCAAGATCAGATAACGAAGAACAATCTGGAAAAGGCATTGTTGAGAAGTTCCGTAGCGATGAGCTATTCATACCTAAAAACTTTTCAATTTCCAACAAAGCGTAATTTTTAAGTTCGTCGTCTGGAATTGATAAACCTGTTATATGTTCAAATACAGATACAATGAGTATGATATTTTAGTTAAACCATGTATGAAAAAAACTGAAAAAGCAAAATGGCTTTTCTAAAGTTTCATAATGTACCTTGAACACGATGTAGTTTACTATATCTGTAGATGAAATCATCTGTCATGTATTTCCACGTGCTTTCCCATACGATCTCCGGTCTTGACATAGTATTCGACAATAGCATCATGCCAAATAAATTTCGTACGTACAAAGCTGTTGCTGTTTCATTTGCTTCTTTAATTGCTTCGATGTACTCTTTGTCATCATCTAAAAGACCAAGTGCGAAACACGCATCTCGAAATGTATCATGTACATGACCATTAACAGTTTTGATATCGTTATATGACTTAGGTCCTTTTACTTTATTGAGCAAGATTCTTAAAAAATAAGCTTCTCCAAGAGAGGGAGCAACATTATGAATTCTGCCAATTGAGTTACTTTTCTTCCGAGGTTGCCAACAACGGTTTTCAATCTTCCATACATACCAAGTTGGAAACTGAACCTAATTTAGTGTACTCGCCAAATGGTCATCAGGGTCTTTGTTCCTTTCCATCCAAGACAGAAACATAGAACACTTGACAGATGGCCTGTTAAGAACAGAATTGATGTCTTCGTCTGCTCCAAAGACAACCGGTTGGAGACCTGGAAGATGGAATGGAAGTCTGATAACAGAAGGATATCTATAATTTACATCGTAACTAAATATCCTCCATGATGCCTCGCATGCTGAGATATACCGACAGTCATAATACTCTTTAATCTCATCTTTTTCATGTTGTTCATTATGATTATCACTATGCAAAACAGCAACTGTTGCTCTATCAGGACCTTTGTTGATATACTTAAACAAATATTTAATTGACCCAGCTTGGTTGCACCACTCCACATTTATATGTGCCTGATACTTTTTCAATAACTTTTTGTTGTATGGTACAACACTTCTATTATCTAACTCGATCCGGTTTTTGACAACTGTTGCTCCATCATCTCTCCTTCTGTATAATGGGAAACCATTGGCGTCAATTGTCGTAGTATCTTGAAATCTTTTAGGAAAACCTTTTGAACACTGTTTAGCAACCATACATGGGCAGTTCATATTAGCATTACCACACGGTCCATGAATCATAAAATCCTTCACAAGCGTATACAACTCTGGGTCATCATCTCTGTTTGGAATTTCTGCACATATGAACGGATCAACTTGGTCAACAGTGGGAAGTTTAGCTTCTGGTTCCATGAATAAGCACAAATGCGCATGAGGCAAGCCACGTTTTTGAAACGCAATTGTATAAATAACTGCATAAAAATAATTTAAAATCAATAAAAGAAAATGTAAAAAATATATTTAAAAATAAAAGATTGCAATACGTACTTGCTGCTGCTTTTCCCAACATATGACATTCCTTTAAATCTTTACAAATTGCAACCAGCTTGACTTTAAATAACCTTGATAGGATATCAGGCCTATCTTCTGGATTCAGAGTGGTGTCTTTAAGAAACAGTTTTACCTCTGGCCACTTCGGATTGCATGTAATGGCTATAAAAAAATCAGGATAACCGAACCATTTAAATAAAGCCATTGCATCTAAATAGTTTTGCATCATATATCTAGCTCCACCGGTAAACGAAGAAGGCAATATAAGAGGTGTACCAACATTAGATATATCTTGCTGACCATTATTTCTCAATTTCCGGAGACTTTCATAGGTATCAGATCTTAGATTTTTTTGTTGAAAACGTATGTAGTTTAGTCTCTCGCTCTCAATCATCGTATAAGCATCAACCAAAAATTGTTGGAAAAGTTTCTTGAATTTAGAATCAGCGAAAATTGGTTTAGTCTATCTTGAATACGATACGAAAAGAACTCTCTCATCGTACAATTTGGACGCTTCTTGTTGGTTACATCTATGACACCTATATGAGGGATGTCAACTCTGTAACCATCATCTCCATATGGGAAGAGTATTGGGTATTGAAGAGCAAGGTAAGAAGGATGTAATTCACTTATTCGTTGAAGAGTCCCCGGTTTAGTTTCAACAACAATATCTCTGTTCTTAATTGCGTTTTCAACATCTCCAACAATTAGAGCAGCAACCTCGCCACATGTTGGTAAGTTATACATTCGACCATCCTTGTCCCTTTTTCCAATAAGACGTACCTTAAGAGTAAGCTGCGGATAGTCATGAAAACAATCTCTAACCATCCTGTAAACTTTAACCAATACATTATCGGAGTCTAACACAGACTTGATATGTTGGATCAACTGACGATCAACTGAAGCAGAAGAGGATGTAGGTGACTCCTTAGATCGACTGTTTTGACACAATTTTTATCAATGAAATATTAATTATTAATTGAGAAACAATTGAAACAAATTATACTGTAAGATACTTACCTAAAAATCGATTCTCGGTTTGAAACTTCGTTCTCTGTATCGTATATGTACAGCTGGCAAAACTTTGGTTTATTGGCATTCTCCGGCAACAGACTTCCAATACTATGATAGTTTTCACCGCTAATCCTGTAGCAAAATGGGCCATTACCTCTATTAACAGTCGGATCGACCTTACCACCCATTGATGTGAAAGCGAACATAGAATTATAACGGCGAATGTTTTTCAAAAAATGCTTGCTTTCATTATCCAAAGATGTAAACAGTTTCTGATAATTTGGTTGTGCATCTTTATAATCGGGTAGCTCTACTTTGGCATAACCACAACATAAAAAATAACTTGTTTTCACATTATTGGTTCTGCCTCTCGCCGTTTCTACATCCCATAACTTTGCCATGCATACTTGACACGTAATACACTGGTCACCATGATCTAAGTAATCTGTAGATTAGCATGGAAATAAAAATAAATGAAATTAATCGATGTATTTCAAGATAAAAAAATGGTATACAAAATAATGTCGAAAATATATAACTTAAGCGACTACCTGGTGAAACACCTTTGTAAGGATCTTCATCTAACGCTGCATCCGTAGTCAAATCAACCATTGGAATAGGAGATGTAATTCTTTGTCTGCCTAATAACTTAGATTTCCCAGGAGATAGCTTTGGAGACGTTTTGCGTAAAATAGGAGTTGTAGTCACTGTTGTTATGTTTGGAGAAATAGAAAAGCGACGGATACTTGTTGAAAGTGTTTGGTTGTTTGAAGCAGATGTGTAATCATCTAAACAAAATATGACTTTAGAAAATCGGCTATAATATTACTTGTAAATATTAACAAATGTATAAAATTACCATTTTGTGTGTTACATTGAAAGGACCTTGTATTAGAAGAAGATTGTAACTGTTCATAGCCCTGGATTTGCCTCGTAAGATAGGAGATTTTTTACTATCTAAATAAAGTCTCCTTAATCTCCGTCTCTCTTTAGTGTAACTTTGATAACTTTGCGTGAAAACAACTGATAAAAGAAAAACGATATATATATATAGTTTTAGACATATATATGTATCAAAATAGTTAAGTATGCAATTTTAAAAAATATGAAAAGCTTAAAGAAAATATATAAATAAACCTGGCGAAATAGTGGATGCATGTCGTGAAGTAGTGGGAGTGTGTAATAAAATGGAAGACGAATTAGAAGTCGACGATTCTTTTGTCTTAGAAACCGGTAACACGTGTGATATGTTAGATCTTGTAGTTTACGCCTCTCTCTGCAGTCGTCTTGTGTAATTGCCGGAGTAAAAACTGTATTAGCATGTAAAACCAAAGAAACGATATAATAGCATTAGTTGTCTAAAAAAATAACTATATATAAATCAATTAGGTGAAAGGGAAGTTTGATAATAATTTAATTTTTCATAAAAATGTTATCATATTTGATATATGTAATTATTTTAGACATATATACGTTTTAACAAATAGTTAAGTATGCAATTTTAAAAATTATGAAAATTTTAAAGAAAATAAATAAATAAACTTGGCGAAATTGTAGATGCATGTTGTGAAGTAGTGGGAGTGTGAAATAAAGTGGAAGACAAATTAGAAGTCGACAATTCTTTTTTCTTAGAAAGCGGTAACACGTTTGATACGTTAGATCTTTTACTATCCAAATACAATTTCCGTTGCTTACGCCTCTCTCTGCACTCGTCTTGTGTAATTGTCGGAGTTAAAACTGTATTAACATGTAAAACAAAAGAAACAATATAATAGCATTAGTTGTCTAAAAAAATTAGTATATATCAATCAATTAGTAGAAATAAAACTTTGGTAATATTGTAAGATTTTATAAATATGTTATCATATTTGATATATGTTATTATGGTAAAAAAATAATAATTTACTTTTAATAATTGATGCCACAATAACTATATAAACAAATATATGAATATATAAAATAAAAAAAATAACCAAACAAAGACACATATACGGCTAAAAATGAATCTGATTGCATGGATTCTTGTGCTCAAAAATGTCATAGTGATAGGCATATCAAATAGTCAACATTCACTAATTGCTTGTACATCATACTTCATGATCTTTATACCTATCATTACATAAGCTTATAATTTCATTTAGTTTCAATAATGGTTTAAAACATTGCTCTCATCTGCATTCTAAATTTGTGCATCATACGGTTGACAACACTACGAAAATCAGGTAACATAAATCATTTAAATTCAATGTTGATGTTCATCTATGATTTCCTGGTTGGATTTATTTAATAAAAATACAAATCTGGATACCAGAAGCTAAATGTAACTTGTTTCATTGGCAGTTTTATTTTCATTGAGTTAGTTAACATACATGATGTTGTTAGTGTATTTGCTGCATACATGTATTCTGGTATGAAAATAACTGATTTAGGTAGTGATTTGAATACACTCACATGCACGAAGACATAAAGAATACAATGCACACCAGGTGTTTGAAGAAATGTCTATATGAAAAATGTTGTACTTAACGAAAGAATAATTTTTTAAAGTAAAAAAACAATAATAATTAGGTGTTTTATATGATTAGGTTGTAAAGTTAAGTTGTTTTCGGATATGCATTTAGGGGGTAACATGAAATGCAATAAGAATGATTGTTAGGCGTACTTGTTATGTTTTTAAACTTTGTATAGTTCAAGAATGTTTGTTATTGGGTAAGATGAAATGGAACAACAGAGTTTGTTACGATTACTTCTAATGTCTTTAAAGTGTGTGAAGTTAATGAAAGTTAGAAAACTAACATTACTTTAAACTACATAAAAATGATTGGATTATATGTTATGAGTCTATGTTTTCTTTAAAATGGGTCAACCTTTGAACTGTTTGTTAGCATGGCCGGAGCTGAAAACGATGTTGTGGTTATATCGGATTCTGAAGACTCTTTGGTTGAATCAGAGGAGTTTGATGATGATGACGATGAAACTGGTCCGCTGATATTCATTGTGCCATACATCAAACGCTTTGTAAGTTCAAACTAAATTATATGTTAGTAGACGTCTAATATGTTTACATATTTTGAAGAAGTTTGCTATTTTTTTAAATATTTGACATCAATAATGGAAATTATTAATATGTTTTGAAACTTATAGCGTATACCAGTTGTGGTAGCACGAATCACAGGAATTGACGAAACATTGAAAGTTAAGATCGTCAACAGGCAGAATGTCGAGACAAAACATGATGTTAGGGCAGAGCCAAATAAAAACAGTATCAAGTACGTTGTCAAAGGATGGGCAAAATGGCTTAAAGATAACAACATAAAAGAAGGTGATCATTGCAAGTTCCAGTACTTTCCACAAATTGGTGCTTTGTTCCTTGCCAATGTTTTCGGCTAGTGGTAATGTTTGAAACTTGGAATCACGGTAGAAGCATAACATATTGTTGTTTTGGCTAATGAAGTAAGGTAGCGTAAGTTAAGTAGTCTTAAAAGTTGTTTTGTATGTGGTTAACATGTTTGATAGTTACGATCTTTATGTAGTTTGGACCGCTACTATCTAACCGTATTTATATATATCTACCTGTTGTACTTTTAGTTTATAGCTTATATTTAATGGTAGAGGATCCTGTAAAAAGTGGGTCTTTTGTAAGAAGTGTAAGAAATAATCTTGGAATGACAAGTGTCCCTCCTCTTAATTAATTCAAAAGGGTAGATTAGTAATTGTATTTTTTTGTCATTTAATTGATTTACAATATAACTGAAAAAAAATTGACTATGAGAATGTTTAGGGATTGATCACAGTTCACGTCATCTTGTTAACCTTCCGTCATCGTCTTCTCCGAACTCCGATTCAGATCATCTTCTCCGATTTGAACAAAATATATTTAGGGAGTCCAGCGATGCAGGTTAATGTGTATCATAGTGTTTTATTCTGGTGTTCTATTAAGTTGTATGGTGTTATATTCATAGAAGGTTGCTGGGGATTCCAGATAAAACACCATGACTTGAATCATGGCGTGGTGTTTTATCTGGTGACATTGTTCATGGCATAGTGTTTTAAACATCTGGAGACAAAACACCACGCCATGAACAATGTCTCCAGATAAAACACCACGGCATGAATAATGTCTCCAGATAAAACACCACACCATGAACAATGTCTCCAGATAAAACACCACGCTATGAACAATGTCTCCAGATAAAACACCACGCCATGAATAATGTCTCCTGATAAAACACCATGACTTGAATCATAGATATTTAAAACACCACACTATGAAGAAGGTCTCCTGATAAAACACCATGACTTGAATCTGGGAATGTTTTGTATTTATAAAACACTACGCCATGAACAATGTCTCCAGATAAAACACCACGACATCAACAATGTCTCCAGATAAAACTCCATGACTTGAATCTGCGATTACGTTTTAAAAATCTGGGAATGTTTTAAAGTATGAAGAAATTCGCTGATTTTTTTTTTGGAGATTGATGGCGGTTACATATAATTCGCTGATCTTTAGGAGTTTGATGGGTGGTTTTGAAACGGTTACCATATTTGAAATGTTGGAAAAGTCACTATTGCCCTTCAATTTTACAAAAGCCCCTTCTAATTAAAACACAATTTACACTTTAATACCCTATTGATCTCAACCATTAGATCAAAGATCCAATGGCTTAAAACACTTCTTACACTTCTTACACTTTGGACACTTTTTACCATATCCCTACCCTATATTTAATATTTATTACATATTTTGGGCCTTCAGCTCAATTGAATACTATAAAATTGATATACATTTTTAAATAAATGTTGAAGAATAGGAACATAAGTTAGTAAATGAGAGTAGTTCAATACCATTGGTAATGTCTGAAAAAGGACTTCTTGAGCTAACAGTCGCAACATCTAAAGTAAAGAAACATAACATAAATAAAGCATATCAAGGTGGTTATTATAGGTATACAAAATAGACAAAAATCACAATAGTACAAAAAGTGTTACCTGTTGAGTTGTTTATATTAACTTCATTATTGGAGTTAAATGAAGATCTACGCTTGCAGTTTCTTGAAATGGCTATCATTGTAATAAAGAAAATGAATTAGATTCTAATTAAAATTATTATTATATATAAACAAACAAAAGAATGTCAAAGATAAATCAAAAAACACAACCTGAAGTGTTTCCCTGGTTTGATTGAATTCCCGAAGTATTGGAATCATGCTTTGACCGTTTATACATTGCGGAATAAGTTTTTGGAATAAGAAACTAATCGTTTGTTCAAACTGCCTTACAATACCCTTGGAGTGAAAGGGATGTAGTCGTTGAACAAAAGAGTAGAAATGACTTGAAATGAGATGAAGAGATTTATATGTTGTAAAATTTCTTTTTAAGGAAACATTAGTAATGTTAACATTTAAGGATATTCTTTATGATATTTAATGATTAATATCTTAATTTTGGAAAGTCAACAGTTTAAAATTTTTTTTGGAAATAATAGTTAAAAAACCGATAAAAGTTACTATATATAAATAACTTTCCAACATTCAAACTTTAATATAAATATTATGCTTTATATTAACCATATATAAATTTGGTTTATATGGCAACATTCCAACATTAGAACTTTAATATAAATATTATGCTTCTTTTTTATTAATAATGGAAACGTGTTAAGATTTTAAATAAAACTTTAAAATAATTAGAATGTTATTAAGACGTAACACAATATAGTGTTTAATAATATCATCTTTAATTGATATAACAATTGAATACCATAATAAAAACAAAACATAATACATAGTTATCAAAACGTAACATCATGTCATATCATAGAATTAAAGTTGTTTTTCGAAATAAACAACTAAACCATGAAACAATCACGTTCATATAAAATAACCACACGAGTCAAACCATTGTCAAATTTCGAAAAAAAACCCAACAAAAATATCCAAATAATGAACACAAAACCAACGATGATATCAAATGTTTGAATTATAGATGACTAAGTTTCTTTCTTTAGAATTAGAAGCACTTCATCGACACCACTGTCTTTACGCATCTTTGATGAAGACTGGGAAGAAACATCATCCACGTCATACACGGTATCCAAATTGCGCTTCAAGTCACGTTCGCTGTTCGTATCCAAGTCAGCATCCTTCTGATCAAACGATGTTGTAAAGCCAACTTTAAAAACATTTGAGCAAGGGGTTACATCGTCTCCCGTTTGGGATATAGAATCCTATAAAAATAAAATAAATAAATAAATAGGGATGAGTTATAAATATTCATTTAACAGATAATGAGTAAAACTTAAATGATATATAAGGTAAAGGATAGTAAACCTTAACAGGCAAATCATTATTACGATTTGAATCGGATGGTTCGACATTGACGGCTTCGTCATCAATAGGCTGATTTTTAAAAAAAAAAAATTAAAAAAACAAAAATGATAATAATTAATAGCTAAACATTGTTGGCAAATTGTAATAATAGTACAAAGGTGAATTGGAATAAATATACCTGAATAGTGTCAAAATGTTTATCAAGCTCGGATAAAACCACCGGGTTATTAGTCATCTTGGAGACTGAGTAGCCATCAGACTTCTTGCTAATGTTAAAAAGAAGAAACAGCAATCTTGAACGCAAACTTCATATTGAGTAAAGAATTTAGCTCCTTTGGAAAGCTTCCTTCGTTTGCTAACTGTTGAAAAACAAAATATACTTTACTGTTGTATAATAACGAAAAAATATGATAAAAAGGAATTATTTAGTACTTACTTCAATGTTGTTGTCTAAAAGCTGATTAGCATTAACCTTCAAAAGCTTTGTCACCTCACGCTCAAACAATGTCAGACTAACAATACCAGTACAATCTTGCACACGTATATAAAGCCTAATTCTGCAAAATATATTAATGAGATTTACTTTTTTTGATAAACAAAACTTAACATGGATAATATTTACCTTGGAATTGATGAAACGTTCTTTGTATTACAAACATCAGTCTTGCATTCCAAGACAGTAACCTCTTCAAAACCATCAGTACCATCCTGCTTCTCTTTAACAACAGTAATGGTTGAAACCTTTTTGTTGCAGGTTATGCACGCGTTGTAAAACCACTCATTATTCGATGCAAAACTCTTGATAGTCCCAACAATGACAACAAACTTCGTCTGTGTTTAAGATATAGATAATGTATAACAAAATAGATAAAGGAAAACATATTAAAACAATTTTTATCCGTGTTACCGTATCTATTGAGTTTAACGACCCAATGGGATAAAAAGTCAAGTCAGATAGGAACTCTTCAGTGGCAGACTTCACAACAGAAGAACTTAAGCCAGAATAACTGGAAGAAATTTCAGGAGAAAGTTTCTCGATAAATCTAATAAAAATGAAAAATAATTATTTAGAACATTATTAAAAGTAATACATATTCAAAAGATATTATAAAAAAATGTAATAAGATTACAAACCTTTTCTTGAAATCCAAAATCTCTTTCACCTCAGAGTTTATCAAGACTCGAGTTACATTATACAAATTGGAGACAAACAAATTACCTGTTTAATTATAACAACATGTAAATAAAAGTCCAACTTGTATAAAAAACAATATGTAGTTTAATGAAAAGTCAGAGTGTCAGTATAGAATATACCTCCCCAAAATCTGTACTTCCCAAACTGAACAACAACCACAACATTCTTTTCATCCTTATTGTTCTTCTCAAAATCTAAAATCTGATCAGCATAACAACCCCATAACGTGACGTAAATCTGATGGTATCTAAAAAACAAAAATTAAAGAATTAACTTGATAGTTGTAAAATATATAAAAAATGGGATAAATATATAAGTCAAAGAAGGTATATATATATATATATATATATATATATATATATATATATATATATATATATATATATATATATATATATAAGAATGTACTGCAAATCTTCCAAAATAAAGGTAGTCTTCTTCTCGTCTTTGTCGTTATTATGATCACTTTTATCATCTGACGGAAAACACTTGACCACAAAACCGATAACATCTAAACATCACAGAATAATGAAATTAATATTACATAACATATATAATATTAAATTGATTAAAAATTAAGAAAAAATTAAAAATAATTTACCAATCGGGCTTTTGAAAGACTTGCTATCATCATGAGGGTCATCCACAATAGAATCAAATGAAGAAAAGTCAAATCCCCATTCAGCACCAACAGGCTCGTTGCATTCTTGGACAGTAGTGTTGTCATTTAGATTGATCTTGAACGAACTATGAACATATTTGACTTTTTGACGATTTTCACCCATCGAAGGGTTATGAATAGTTAAACATTGATTTTCTTTCAGCAAATGCTCATAACCAGTAGTGTTTTTCTGTAAAACAAAGGCCTGCATTTTCGTGCCCTGAAAATAAAAGTTTTATAATTAATTATAAACTGAAACTAATTATTTTTTTATTCAAACAAAAGTATGAATTGGTCTAAAAAAAACCTCCTGGTCCATGAATATCATGTCGTAGCAATAAATCTTTCTAGGATTGTTGAACGTAGGTTTTGTCCATAGCCGAACTATGCGGATTCTGATAGTGTAATCATCAACATTAAGATCAACATTATTCAGACGTATGATAGCAGCCTGTTCCATCTCTGAAATTAATAAAAAACAATTAAAATAGGTTACTTGATGATCATATAGAACAATCTTTGAAGAAAAGAACATGAAAAACATCGTATGTTTGCTGATGACTAAAATAACTATATCTATATGAAAGACAAAGAAACTGACAAAACTCATACCAGAAGATATGTATATCGAAATATACAACTTCAGTAGTTGTGATGTGTATGAATCATAACAAATGAGACTTATTTATAAAATAAAGTGGTCACTTAATTATGGTAGCAATATTATTTATTTTAATTATAATTGACAACCTTTACTAAAATAAAAAAATTACATTTATCTAAATTATTATGATTCATCAGTTTCCATAATTATCTACATGAAATTGCAAAGGAAGGAATTTTTATGATTAATAACTTTCAAAGTAAAAAGTTTCGAATTTGCAACCTATTAAGAGAAAGTTGACTTTCTGTAGTTAAAAAGAATATAAATAGCTTATTTATGCTAAATGTTAAATGTTATATAAAAAGTTTATAATGTAACAGGTACAAACTAAAATGCAAGGTTTAAAAATGAAAAACATAGTGTTATGTTCTATATGTAGTACTAATTCATAATACTTAGTGTTATATTCTATATGTAGGACTAAGTACATAATACAATCTTCTACAATCTAGAAATAACAACACTATAATCTATGTGCAGAAAATAAAAAGATAAAATCACGAATAGGATCGTGATTATTTTAAATCATGTTAAATGGTTAAAATTAAAAGGTATTATATCAATCAGTTATAAATATGATTGACTTTAATGTTTAAAATTTAAATTTTTTATATTTTTTAAAAGCCATAAAAATATATTATACATTAAATTCTCACGATTACAGAATATACAGCAATATTATTATAACAGATTGAACAGTGAGTTATATAAACACTATATTATTTGTAAACATTAATCACCAATGTTAATGTTGGAATATATCAATTTAATTTTATCCTTATAAGTAGTTTGTATATCGTTTTTGATATATCATACATGTAGTGGGAATAAAAACTACTAATAACATAGATTCAACTTTAAAGACATGGCATATAGTGATTAAAATAACAGTTAAGATATGAAAATTATATAAAAACTTGAAATTGAAAACCAAAACCAATGTTAAAACCAAAAAACTGGAAAGGCAAAAAACATGCCGTAATTGTCATATAACTAATTACTACGCGTAACGTAAGGTACAACCCTCTCAACACTCAAAACCTGCTCATTTCCATCAAAAGAATAGTGAACCTGGTCACGGACCTTAATTCGAGCGGCTTTCATGAACTTCTTCCAACAGGTTAAAGCGTATCGAAAACCACGACCGTTGCTTCTTTTTTCACGTCTTGTACCATTGGTAATCTGCAGTGGCGGATCCATATGCAAAAATCTTATGGTCAAATCTTTTAAACTTTCATCAAGTTTAGCCTTGCGTGAAACAGGATCAGGGATTCTCTGCATTGTTGTAAAAATATAATTAATAATAAATATGAATGTTTATAAAGTAAAAAAAAAAATGAGAAAACTTGTTTTTAAGCAGTTTGTAAAAGTATATTCAAACTTACAAAATAATCTTCACCAGCCGTATTAACAAACCGAGTAACACCACCATCTATGTGTTCATCAATTTCATTTTCAGCATCTACGGGTGCAACTTCAGCCTGCAAATTAATATATATAACATGTAATAAATTAGCATATATATTAAATTTATAAATAAGTATCAATATGTAATTTACCTCGTCAACATCTACATCAGGATAATTGATTTCAACACCGTTTTTTCCAAAAACTTTTAAATAGAAAAAATGACCAAAACCTTTTGTAAATAACAATAAACAACCAACCTCCAACTGAAACAGACTAACAATTACGTCCATACCAACGGTAAAACCGACTTTACAGTCAGATGTTACAATGGAAACGTTAAATGTTTTGTTGTCTATCATTACAGTAGATGTTACATCATTTGAGGAATAATCGTAACTTTTCGGCAAAGTACATTGAGGAATGACCTGTAGGATGATAAAAAAACAAAAGAAAAAAAGGTTACTATTAATATAACTAAAGTAATAATTCTATACATTAGGAAAAATAATATCTGAGTTTATCTTACATAAAAATTACATGACGGAGAGAGCATATATGTCCAGGAAGAGCCACGACTAACCCCATCAACGAAACTTGTTAATTTAAAAGTAGTAGGATCTAGTGGATTAAAAACTACCAAACATCCTTTGGTTAGTCCCAAGTGTCCTACAACATTGGACCAACCATGAAAAAAAATAACTTCCCTTTAGAAGCGCTTAAAAAAACATTAAAGACACAACCATCTTCAGTATGTATCATAACATTAGTAGGGCCTTTGTCAACACCCCATAGTTTGGACGCAGCGTCATCTGGAATGGCCTAATAAAACAATAAAATGGAAAAACAAATTATAATTATACTCAAAAGATTTAAACAAAACAATTATAGTAAACTGTATTAAATAAGAAGAAAAAAAAGAACACAAATAACTCAATAAAAAATTATTCATTTACCATAATAAGTTGGTCTGCTCGATTCATTTCCCTACAGAACCAGGGTGCTCTGTAACTGAATTACAAAATACAAATGTTAATAAAGTAAAACATGTTTAGGTTATTGTTACAAAATAATTAAAATGAATACAAAATACCTTGATGAACTCTCACCCATAGTAAATACCTAAAAAACAGTTTACATAAACAAACGACATCAGATAAATTATTATGCATTCAACATAATTACAAACAAAATAATCCAATTATGCAATCAAACAGAAAATTCATGAAAAAATTAATATGAAAACAACTATCTATCATAAACATAATGTGCAAAGCAAGTTATGTCAATTAATTATAAAATCATATTATCATATCATAAAAAATAAACTGATTACATAAAAATTTGATAGATTACATAAACATGTGAAATAACAAAAAAAAAAAATAAACTGATTTTCCATTACAATCAGTTGAATCAGGAGTTCTATAACACAAAAAATAACGAAAATATCAAATTGAAAAAAAACCTATAAACAGATTAATTCATAAAAATTCATAAAAATCTATATTATATAACAATCGGATCTACGTTTTTTTATAAAGTTAATTAATATAATACAAAGAAACATGATAAATAAAAAATATTCATCTTCGAAAACAAAATCTTAAAACCCCAAAATCAATTGATTTTTATATGCAAATTCGGATATAGACTGTTGAATCACAATCACAAAATTATTAACAATTACAATCAAATAATATTAATTTACATCAATTAAAATAAAACTTAACACAGATATTACATAACAATCGGATATAGGGTTTCATATAAACTTGATTGAATGAAAAAACATTAGAAATTAAAATTATTCAGCATCCAAATCGGGTTTAGGGTTTTGCATAAACATCATATTTTTATAGAAAACCATAAATTAAAACCCCAAATTCAACAGATTTTTCAATGACAATCATATTTAGGGTTAATTCAACATAAACATAATTTTAAGAAATTAAAGAAATGAAAAAACACATGATAATGATTAAAGAAGAAATTTAACATAAACAACTTACAGATTTGTATATCGATTTGAGAATCTCTGAATCGCCGAAATAAGAAAAGGTAGACGTCGATGAAGAACCAGAAGACTCGAATCCAATGAATATATGTAGATCCAGCGAATTTCATTGTTATATAAGGAAACCAAAGGTATTCTTGGAAGATGATTGGAGTGAAGCTGAAGAGATTTTTGTGTGAAACGGTGGTGAATATTAATTAGGTTAAAGAAAGAAGAAGGAAAAGAAAAGAAGAGTGAGGGATGTGGTTTTGGCGGTCATTAGAAGAAAATAGGGATTAGTCTAATGCCAAGTGTCAAGTAATAGGTTAAAAGTATGACAAGTGGCTAAAAATTATTTTGTTTTATTAGAAGTAGTAGATTAAAGATAATAATTTGAGCCGAACCGAGCCGAGCGGACCTTTGCTCATGCTTGGCTCGTTTATAAACCGAACCGAGCAGAGTGGCTTGTTTATAACCGAGCGTCAAATCGAACGAGTATTTTTCGAGCAATTTCCGAACGAGCGGCAAGCGGTTTAAACGGCCTAGTTACGAGTACACAAGGGCTAATAAACCAACAGAAAAAAACCACTATCCGTGATATACGCTTTTGTAAGGAGATTGGGAATTTTGCTGCTGTGGTTATTCCTCTTTTGCATGATTTTGGTTTAGAATGTTGCTTATTATTTTAGTAGCATTTAACAAAGTATCAATCAGTTGAGATCTTTAAACATGAGTTTTACATTGTGAACAAGTCTAAACGAGTAATAGTTTGGGTTAAAGAAAGTCAGGGCCTACTTTTTTCTGGTCTGGCCCAACCCATGATCCGATTAGCTCGCCGGTCCGCTCTTTGGTTTTAGAATTTAATGCAATTTGGTTTCGGATTCTTCGAGCCGGGGATCTCACTGGAAGCAACCTCTCTATTCCTACGGGGTAGAGGTAAAACTGTCTACATCTTACCCTCCTCAGACTCTACCATAGCTTTACTATTTGTGAGATTTACTAAGTATAATGATGATGATGGTTTCGGGGGTTCTGTCCGGTCTTTCTTTCATGTTTGTCGTTCGCTACCATAGACGCGTCCTCAACAGATGGCGGACATGAAGGTTCCGCCCAACATGGGCGTCCATGATGGATGGCCACCTAGCGTCCTTCGGGCTCGGGGTCCTTAGTACAGGTATCTATCTATCAATTTAGAAGAAAAGAAAAACATAAAGAGAACTCTCAACTAAATGGGCAACAACATATCATTGTTAGGTCTATAAACGAACCGAATGTTTAGTGAACTGTTCGCGAACTATTCATTATGTTTATTCATTTAGCAAACAAGCGAACAAGAACATTTTTTTTGTTCTTTTGATTAAACAAAACGAAAATGAATACATATTTGTTTTCATGTTTATTTATGTTCATTCATTTATTTCGTTTAAATTTTAATAGAATATTCAATATTTTCATATATGTTGATGACGGGGGTAGCCCAAAGCCAAATATAAATGACTTAAAATACATAGATGCCCAAAAGGTTAAACGGTTCAAAGGTTCAAAACCTGGGGAGTAGAAATAAAGCAACTCGGAAACAGTAAGAAGTCACATCTCTGGGTTGCTTCACCAACTCACCAGCCGCAAAAGTAGCGCAGGTCCACAGAGCACACTCTTTTATCCGTGGGGCAAAAGGCTTCAACCCCCGAAAGGGTAAGTCCCTCACTGCAAGCATGGTCACTAGTCAAATGCATTCCTCTTTGAGAGATGCCTTCTCCTATAAATTAAACACTTCATTTACTAAGCAGATATTCCTGGCCAGCTCTGATTCCTAAGATCTCTGGTCATTCACGACGAGTACTTGCTTCATGCAAGTTACTTTCTTTCACAATCAACACACACATTCCTTTTGCTAATTCATCCGAATCTGGGCATACTTCAGAGAAGGATCTTTAGCAAACAACAAGAATAAACTAGTGAACCTCTCTCCACGTCTTGCAAACGTGAGGGTACCCCATGACCTACGTTAGGTAAAGTTGAACCCTTCAACCCTTTTGCCTAAACAGCCCAGCTACTACCCTTGGTCTATTATTTGTTGCATCAACATATATCATGTTTTTAGTTTGTAATTTGTAATATACATAAGTGAATTTTAAATTATAAGCCCAGTAGATCATTGACCCTTCAGGCCTTCATCCCTTTGATTTTTTTTTCTCATTTGTTGGACTAGAAATACGCCCTATTGGTATTGTTGATTAAGGTTGGTTTCTTTCTCGTTCCATCATGTTTTCACCTACGTCTCTTAGACCATGTGTAGTGGAAGGGGAAAATAATGCCCCCAAGTGTGGGCATTTTACGCCACGTGGCGGTCCAGTCAGCAAAGGGGCATTATTGGGCGTTTTAGAAAAATGGGTGTAGTGGGGATGGGGCATTATTGGGCATTATTGGGGCATTAAATAAAAAAAAGAAAAAAAAAAGAAAAAATCTTATTGGATAGGACAAGGGGGATGAAATCTGATTGGACAAAGGCAAAGGGTGTTGGGCGTGGTTTATAAAACGCTAAAGGGGCATTTTTTGATTTTTTGCTTAAAAAAACGCCCCATGTAATGGTACATGGGCGTTTTCAAGCGTTTTTTTTGAATTTTTTTTAAAAAAAACGCCCCATTACACAGGGTCTTATAGATTATGGGTTAGGATATAATACAAAGTTTATTTGGGTAGGAAGTTTAGGAAGTAATCTTGACCATCATTTATTTAATTAAGGGCTAAGATTAAATGAGTGAAATTGAAGTAAAAAAAGTAGGCGCGTGGGTTTGTTTAGGGCAATCTAGTAAATCCAAGGCAATAGTTTCTCTCTCCTCCAATTCCCCCCCATTTTTTAAACGTTAATAACTCTTTCATACGACATTATTTTTTTTACAAAAATTGCACAAAAAAACGAGCGTTTTTTTATCTTTAAAACGAGTATACTATTGCTATATTTTCAAAAAAGAAAAAAAATCGAAAACCCAGTTGTGTAAAACGCAATGGAAAAAACCCAGTTGCGTAAAACGCAATGGAAAAAAAAACCTAAAAATGACATTTTTCTAAAACGCAATGCAACAAAAACACAAAAAAATGTCTTATTTGTAAAACGCAATGGTCAGAAAACACAAAGAAATGTCTTATTTCTAAAACGCAATAGCTAAAAAACAAAAAAGAAAGTGTACTTTCTAAAATGTAATGGACCGTAAACACATAAAAATGTGTTTTACCTAAAACGCAATGACTAAAAACACTTCAAAAATGTGTTTTTCTAAAACGCAATGGCCAAAAAACACATAAAACTCTCTTATTTCTAAAACGCAATGATATAAAAACACCAAAGAAAGTGTTCTCTCTCTCTAAAACGCATTGAACCAGGACAATAGCTTTGTCTGTGAATTGTCTGAACCAGGAAGTAGGAGATCAAAAGTTGTCTACGAATGCAGTTTTCCAGAGGCAATTTACAGAAAATTAAATTTTCTGATGCATTTTTATTAAAGCTCGACCCCAGCCAGGGGCTCTGCCCCTTGGACCCTGCTACCAGGGGCGTTGCCCCCGGACCCCCCACTAAGATCGTAAAACGCAATGACTAAATCAAAAACCCAGATCGTAAAAATGAAATTAAAGAATTTCTTACATGGATCGAATCCGATTTCTTCAACGATTGACAAATTTGAATAATAGAAACACTTATCAGCGATCGACTCGAACGGATCGAGTGATTATCTTCAAAATAACGGGAAGAAACGAGATTTTGAATGAAATTAAACTGGGTTTTCTTCAAAAAAAACTGAAGAACACATTGATCGGGTGTTTGAATAATTGATTGATGACGAAAATCGCACTATAATGTAGTGATTATTGAGATAGTAAGTGAAGAAAAGGTTGAAGATTGTGTGTTTTGAAAATGATGGTTTTGAAGTTACTGGGGAGAAGAAGGAAGAAGAAAGGATACGACACTAAAATACCCTTTCTCTTTATTTTAAATTTTGCGACATGTCATAATTTTATTGCTTCCTATACTTCCTAGCCAAAATAAACTTTCTATTTGATCCTCACCCTATCTTTTATAACTTCTTAAAGTTAGCTTTATATTTCATATTTTATGTGTCATCTCACCACAATTATGTAGATAACAGGGGCGGATATAGCTTGTAAATAGAGGTAGCCTCCGCTTTTTCTTGACACTCTCGGCGATATTGTAAATTTTGGAAAAATTTAACGTTTTTTCGATTTTGTTACCATTTTTTTAAAACGTTGCATCTATAAGAATTTTCTAAATCCGCAACCGATAGAAAGACACCTTCTATGCAAGAGTATCCCTTATTCATTAAGAATTGTAATAGGAACGCTTAAACCAAGTGGAGGCTAATATATCCATAAGATTTGGGTTTTGTATGTTTGTTTATTTGTGTTCTTTTTTAATTATGTTTGTTTATGTTTTCTTTATACGTTCATTTGTGTTTGCTTATGTTCGTTTTAGAATTTTAACGATAAACATAAACCAACATGAGCGTATTGTTAAAGAACGAACGTGAACACAAAAAATCGTTCGACTAGGTTTTCGTGTTCGATTAAAGTTAAATGAGCGAGGGGGGAGGGGGGGGGGGGGACAGAAGGCGCAACTGGGCTTATTTAGGGGTGTTTTGAGGCGCTATTTGTCAAGTTATCACAACAGGCTCAAGGGGGAGGAGGCGAGTAAGCAAGATGATGAGTAGACGGTCTAGTCAGCGCCATGTGTTACAATATTAAAGGATGAATGCGGGTTGTGGCTTCAGCCACAACACATAACAGTCTTAATCAATTTTTTATTTTTTTTTATTTTTTTTTGAGTATTAACATCCTATAAGATTATGCTTTTACATAAAAGATGGTCATAAAATTAAAAACCTTTTCTTCTGGTTTGTTTTCGCAATATATTTGATTTATTAGTAGACAAAACTCTTATAATATAAAAATATTTTTAACAATAATAAAGATCCTTAAACATTTTTTAATCAAATAACTCTTCCCATCACAATCAGTAATATCAAATAACTCTTAACATCACAATCATTAATCATATATAGTTTCTTGACCATTTGCATCCAACCTTTAATTTTAGGACCACTTGTATCCAACCTTTAATTTTAGGAACAATAAAAAAGAATCTTCTTATCTCCAAACTCACCGACAAAATCACCTCGTGACAAATTTATGCATAGTTGCACACATTATATTATGTTAGGGTGTCCGGAGTGTGTGCGGTAAACCTACTCGGCACCGCATCTTAACCACCGCCAACCTTTTGCCGCTTGAATGTTTACTGAAATGGGGTGAAATTTGGTGAAGGATCACCGACTCGGTGAAGGGAGGGAAGGGGAGAGAGAGGGGGTGTGTGGTGGGGTCCATGCCTTCTCAACCAATCACACATTTTTTATTTTTTTTAAATAGTTTACCCATTTCAAAGTGTCTAACCACCACCAATGTTTTTGAGCAATTAGTAAACATAATAGGTAAAATGACGTGACACTGTTTGATTGGTAGATTTGAAAGTTTACCTATTGAAAGTGTTTAACCACTCCTTATACCCTTATACTGTAACTTAAAAGACAAATTCAGTGGAAACCCCGTGGGCTTTGCCTCCCCCATACTTTAACGATGTTATAATTTTAGCCCCTTGATTTTGTACTTTCAAAGTTTCATAAAATGAAA
This sequence comes from Helianthus annuus, assembly GCF_002127325.2. Lineage (NCBI taxonomy): Eukaryota > Viridiplantae > Streptophyta > Magnoliopsida > Asterales > Asteraceae > Helianthus > Helianthus annuus. Next base: position 168,286,357 of record NC_035447.2, on the reverse strand, counting down.
AATTTAGTCCCTAAACTACTACTCCATTTACAAATAGTTTGCTTTTGACACCCCAACTTTGCGGTAGTTTCCTTTTCCGCCCCAACTTTGTTATAGTTTCCTTCTTACCTCAAAACTTTACCAATTTTATCTTTACCCTTTTATAGCCCTTAAGTTTAGGAAATGCAATTTTTAACCACTTAACTTTTTATGAACTTTGTAAATGTCACTTTGACCCCCTCGAGAGTTTTTGGCTTGACGATATAAATTCGAGTTAGTCGGGTAGTGTATAATACGTTCTGGTTGTACAATATAAATTCGATTTATGTTACGTTTTGATCCAATCACAATGCAACTATAGGATACATTGAGTTCAATCGGATACGTCAAAACGTGCGTTTTCAAATGCTTGGACTAATCTGTTCGATATTTGCGAAGTACCCACGCGGGTCTTATTACTAGTTCTTTCTGAACTATTTGATGTTACATAACTAAAAATAAAATATTAATTTGTGCTCAATAAACTTATAATAACAAATCTATTTAATATTCTTCCCAAAAATACTTATAAACCGTTGTACATGGTTTAAATTTACTTGTTAACAAAAGAAAAAATACAATGATATGTTATTTAAAGTTACAATTTTAAAAACCATCCCTATAGTTAATTGAACAAAACATCGATAATTTTCAACTGATTACATACGTTTGTTTTAAACCAGTTGGTTCATGTGTGTTAAGTCTATTAGCTTGTAACTAATCTGACAACACTTATAATTCAGGAATTTACGAAAATGGCCAAGAATTATGTTGACTTACCAAATTGACCATCTCATGCGTCGGAGGAGCAGCGTATCACCGATTACGAGACACCTTTTGCGTCTGCAGGCTCATTCATGCGTCCTTAAATATAGAAATAACACGTGTCTCAATGACATCCATGCGTCCCATACGTCCGTGACTCATCCCATGCGTTGCCGACACATCCCATGCGTCCGTGACTCATCCCATGCGTCTGTGACTCATAAAATTTACTTTTAGCGAGATTTGAGGCATTCCATGCGCTCGTGACTCATCCCAATGTCCATTGCGTCCGTGACTCATCCTATACGTCCGTGATTCATCCCATGTGTTTTTTTGGGTCCAATGCGTCAGTGACTCATCCCATGCGTCCGTGACTCATAAAACGGCGTGAAGACGCATCCCATTGAGACACGTGGCACTTCTATATTTAAAGACGCATGAATGAGCCCTGCAGACGCAAAAGGTGTCTCGTAATCGGTGATGCGCTGCTCCTCCGACGCATGAGATGGCCAATTTGGTAAATCAACATGATTCTTGGCCATTTTCATAAATTCCCCCTTATAATTTCTATATAACTGGTCAGACTAGCGTGTCCGATCTGATTTTCAAAGGCCTATTTTTTGCTCACTAATCTTACACAATTCGGTTAAAAAAACAAATAAACTCACGTGATAGATACGTTTTCTTTTTCGATAAGATCCAAATACGGGTATGGGCCGTATTCGATCCTAAAATTGACACCCACAAAGGGAATGTGTTATCAAGATTAATGTGAACATCCATATATACTTCTAAAACATGACCTACGTCATAGCAAGTTAGCAACCAAATTTGAACTAGAAGTACTACTAATAAAGCACAAGGTACAAGTTTTAAAGCTCACCCTTGTACAATGCAACATGACTAGATAATAGATATGTGGTACCAACAATATAAATCACCAAAATTAAAATATATATAACAAATTGAAGCATTTCAATTTCATTTCTTCCTTATCATCAAATTCAATCAAAATCCCACTTTGTTCTCCACCCTCTTCACATGGCTCAGGTAATCACATTTTTTTTTTTTCAAATTTCAAACATTTTATTATTATTATTTATTCCCTTTTTCTAATAATTTATTTCTGCATGTTTATACATGTTATCCATCATGATGAATAGAAGGTGGTCCTCAAAGTTCTTACCATGATTGATGATAAAACTAGGAAAAAAGCATTTCAAGCGGCTGCTGATATACATGGTAATTGAATGCTCGGTTAAACGGGGTTCGATCGGATAACTTTACGTGTAAATTTTAAGAGAATTGAGATGGAAAGATGTATTTTTCAGGTGTGGATGCAATAGCGGCTGATTTGAACGAGCAGAAACTGACGGTGATAGGGGATATGGACGCGGTGAAGGTGGCGAAAAGGCTGAAGAAAGTAGGTAAGGTGGAGATAGTATCGGTCGGACCGGCGAAAGAACCAGAACCGGAGAAGAAAGAAGAAAAGAAAGAGGAGAAAAAAGAAGAGAAGAAAGAAGAGCCAAAAGAAGAAAAGAAAGAGGAGAAAAAGGAAGAAAAAAAAGAAGAGAAGAAATAATTTAGTTTCCTTTTTTTTATAATTTTTATTTGTAATCATCTATTTTGTGTTCTAAAATCAAATAAATTTGTTATAAAATGTGGATGATGAACTTCATATCAACGTATTTAGAATTCATTTGCAAGCATCCAACCAACTCTATTACCAAATAAAACCATATCTTGATTGTTTTTTATAATCGTTGTACTTAGTTGTAATTTTTAATGCGTTGCTACAAAAATCTACGTATTTAGACTAGATAATATGCAGAAGTGCAGAAAGGCGAGACATTTGTGATTTGGAGTTGTCTCGATGGTGTTGTGCGTCTTCTAGAGCTTGGAACGGGGTTGTGAAACAATGAACAACATATTAGAAGGCCCGTGAGGAGTAGCGGAGCTTAAACAAAAACTCAATGAGGATCGGACTTTCAAAATCCAGATCGATCGGGGTCAGACTCTTAAAAATCCAATATTTTACACTAAAAAAACTTTAGAAATTTTCAGTAAAATAAACACTCCGAAAAATCGATGTCCCAGCCCGAATAAAGCTTTGCCAATGCCCATGAGGTTGAGCCTTGTCTACACTCCAATGGCGTTTTAGTACAAGACGTACAAAGGGTAAAGAAGCATCACATGTATGTATATACGATATATGTAGTATCGAGATAAGTATTTATAAAGACAAGAAAAAGTATTAAACAACCCAAAATTTTGAGCGGCATTGGTCGATTTTTCACCAAAAGATTCGAACTTTTTTGGAATTTATATTTATGAAACGTGGTGGTGGAGCATGATGAAATATGGCCACCAAATGGCCAAGTAGATCTAATATGACATATACAAGTAATTACAAAATTATTAAATAAGTATCCATGTCCACTGATTTCTCCACTTCAGTTTAATTCGGATGTTGACTTATTTGACTATCCATGACAACATGATCCATGCATAAAGTCAAATATATTTAATGAATAATTTATTTTATTTTATTTTACTTTATTGTTAAAATAACCCTTGTTATGCTCTAAGATTATTCGTTGTGGTCAGGTGAGCCAAAGTGAGCATCCCGAATTCATCTAGTAATGTTGCTTCATATGGTACTAGTTTAAGAACCCGCGAGTTTCGCGGATGGCTTAACACAAACATATAATATTTACTGGTATTGAGATGAACTTTATAATAAAATAACCTTTCAATATAAACGTATAAACGTATAAAAATTATACTAAACTAAAAATTATAGATAAATGATTACATGAAAATCACAAATCACTAAATCGCTAGATCATGGTGCAAGTTGAACATTAAAGATTAGCATAGTTGTATGTCACAATATGAAGGGCATAAGGGTTGCTAAACATTAAAAGGAATCGTTTTTAGCATCTTAGCCTGCTAGCATCAATTGGGTAAGATATTTATACCTAAAACTGATCATTCAAGAACTCAATAGTTTATATTATTTCTAAAATATAATGAGGGCTTACCTAGTCATAAGCAAGCATTCATGCACTAGGTTTCATTAAATCTATGAAGCTAAGACTATAAACTTTCAGGGTTTATGCATCATATAAATTCATGATTACCCAAACACACACCTAGGCCTAATGAAACGGGATTGTGAGAAAGATGATAAACTACAAAATTTCAAGGGTAAAAAACCACGGGAAGCTACTTGAGACCAAAATTTGAAGCAGAATTTCCAAGTACCATTTTCATTTTCTCTAATCTATTGACTGTAATATTGTAAGTGAATAGTAAGTCCTGCAGCGTCACAAGAAAATCCAAATTAAGTGTGAGGTGGCATCACAAAACCTATATCATTACTACTTTAATCAACATACAAAAAAAAACCTATTATGATGAAAAGGACACACGACCCGTAAAACATTGTTAAGAATCCCTCATGATAGTTACAACACAATGGTACGTTGCCCCGAATTCAGAAATTGTTGTATCATAAGACCACATCCATTTTATCTCATTTTTTACAATAATTTCATGGTGTGCTATCTTTAACCAAACATAACTTATTTTCACCAGCTTGAATAGGTTCGGGAAGATCACTTGTGACGGCTCGTAACTCGACCGAATATCTATCCAAGATTTTATATCCTTTCCATTGCTCGTAGCTCCTTCCTTTGATCATCTAAAAAAACTTTATCCCTGCAAATTCCATCTTGGAAACCATGTCAACATAGTTACTCAAAGGTAAAACCGACCATCCATTTTTATTCAAAGACACTTTGTTAGGAGGGGACTAATTAATAACATAGAGTTTATTAATACTGACCCCTCCCCCCCCCCACCCCCCCACCCCCCCACACACACCATATGTTAAGAAGTCCCAACTCGATGCAAGACACCCAACCCACTACAAATAGTTAACCCCACGTTGCTTTATCGACACTTCAGCTTCTCTCTAACCATCGTCTCCTCACTTTGGATTTTTTTTTTTAAATTAGTGTTTTTTAGAATAACTTTTACTTCTAGCTAGTTTTTTATTTTTAAATCTTATTTATAGTGATCTATAAAAAAAATTTCGTATACTTGAGACTCATGATCAGTCAACATGTCAATTTGGTCTACATAAATTAGGCAATCGTGATATGCAAAATGATATACGGAAACTTACTTGATGCAAACATCCCATTTTCGCGCTCCAACCAAACGTGCATGCAGATCTCTACGGCCATCACACCGGTTAAGATAGTTAACGATTTCATCTTCCACACAAACATCAACCTAGAGATGGGCATGGTATCCGTTTGGTACTAAAAGTACCAGTACCGAAAAATAGGAAAAATTGGTACCGGTACCAAATATATCTGTATCAAATATACCGGTTCAATACAGGCACGGTACTGGTGTTTTACCGGTAAATACTGGTACCGGCCGTATCGAGAACGGGAAAAATGGGTACCGGTACCTCGTACCAAATGCCCATCCCTACATTAACCCTCTTAGTTACTTGCTACAAACACAACATAATTTCAAGATCTTTACGAAGTTCTATATGGGTGGGAAATGGTAAAAATGTGTGTAAAAAGATGTATACTTTTAGTCAAAGTCTTTAACCATAAATGTATAAATAAATCATAAATTCATACATATTTAGGTATCTAGACGGTAAGAGTGATAAAGTCACATATACATTTAATGTTATTAGTTTTAATATAAGTAAACAGTCAGAAAAGTAAACAGATCAAATGAGTTGATTTTGGTTATAATAGAAAAGTTAGCTCATTATGATATACAAATACAATACTCCTTTAATGATGGTGTGAGACACTAAATTATAGGTTTATGCACCACTAAAATCAAATGCTATTCAACAAAAGAGATAATTAGGGGTGGCAAAGATAACCTTATATCAATTCCATATTAGAAATCAATTCTTTTCATGAGAGCTCGACAAAGCAAGCAGGGTTAAACGCACATGATAGCAACATGTGTTAACTTATCATTCATTAGCCTTTCAAAGCTATTATGATTTATGCATCAACAAAAAGATACAGATTCCTATTCCAATTCCATTTTCAAATAAAAGTAATCAGGGTCTGAGCTAATAAGTTTCAATACACAAGAATCACATCTTTTAAAATATAGCACGTTAGGAGGTTGTAAAGAGTATATTTTGATTGATTTTTGTGTGAGCTAAAAAAACTTTATTTATTAGTTTGACCAGTTATTAATTACATATAACTAAAGTTCATCCTTGAAATTATAGGCACCTACTAACCTGTGATTAAGATCAGCATTTGCAGTAGCCTCTCCCAAAGCACGTTGACTTTCTTTAGGTTGACTTTGCAGTTCATATGCTAATTGTGTCTTGTTTGTTATTCATTGTTGCAATGCTCGTATAAACCCTAGCCATAATCATTTGATCCCAGACCAATCATATAGCTGTGTCAATGTTCTCATTATCATTCTCTTTTCTCCAATATAATGTACTTTCCAAGAATAGCAGAGTCAAATGACTTTGATCATTCGATGGCAGCATTTTCAAGCTTTATGATGACATTGTTATCGTTTTTCACTAAATCGAGTTTCACACCTTTTATCTCTCATTTCTACAACAATGGTAGAAAGTTGTAAATTTAATCATCATGTAAGGGGTATATGTTACTATGCTCCTTAAAAGAGTCGAGATTAAAATTTTACCGTCCTCGCTAATTTTCAGGCGCATCAGTTCTATTATCCAGTAGAAAAAAATAGGATCAGTTATTTTTGCACAACAAAAAAATTATAAGCACTAAGAGCCTATTGTTATAACTTTATACTAACCTCAGCGTGACTGGAATTATTATTGATCACATGTTTTTGCTCGGTAAATTTTCAAGAAGCTAAGAGGTTTTTTTCAAGATGAATCAAGACTCAAAGGTCCGAAATCATCTGTGTTTGCCTCGATGACATCAATAACCTAAATTATACAGACAAAAGAAAATATAAGATTGCATTGAATAACAGTTGCTAGATGAACATTAGCAGCATACCCTTTTTTAGAAAAGAGAATGTGTTGAAAAGCCATCTTTCTCTCCAATCTACATCCTGCATTCTCGCTCAAAAGCAAGTATCAAACTATTTCAAAAATAAATAATATAAATGATAAATTAGAAAAATAGTACTTTCTTGCCGATAGCAGTTGATAAATCATTTCCATCTGCATACAAAGAATAAGATATTGAGAAAGAATAAGACTAAAGGGTATGGGAGCCGGCTGAGGCCCGGCTAGAACCGGCGCCGGTCCCCCACACCGCCCCCCTAGGCTCGGCTCGGCAAAAGCGGCTCCCCACAGCCGGAGGAGACGGACCTACTTTCCTCTCTCCTAACACACACACACATCTATACATACATATATATATATATATGTATAGATGTATATAAAGGGGTTCATCCCCCACCCTCTAGGTTCATCCCCTCCAAGCCGATCCTACGTGGCGCTGATGTGGCGGCCCATCCCCTTGGGGATGAGGCTCCCCATACCCTTTAGCCTAACTAAAGCATGCGAAGAGAAGGATTTTGAGCAAGTTTTCCCTTAAGGGAAGGATCCCATGGTCTTGAAAAGGACATTTCTAATTGTTCCTCTGTTTCCACTATAACCATAAAGCCTGTTGCATTGATCCCGTAAGAAAATAGTACCACACTCCTCAAGGATTAAAATTGTAGGTGAAACAAATTTAAGAGGCTTTTAAATTGAAAAAAAAAAGAGCAATAATCAATATCAACTCACAATCAAGAACAAAGGCATGTCCATGATTTATTATGTGATATTAACTAAAGCAGTAGCTACTAAAAAAAAGAAAATAGAGCCAAAATCTATGAACTTCTTTAACCAGATTGAAATAAATTCAGAAACACAAACTCGGTTTGGTAATTTCATTCATATTCAGGGTAAAGGAAATTAAAAATGAGGATGTGAACCTTGAAGAAAGACAAAAGAGGACAGAAGAAGGAGAGCAATGATAAAGGAGCCCCTAAATTCACATGCCCGAGAATTTTAGCACTCGAATGCCAAAACGACGAAACGTATCACAACCCTCATTGATATCAAAAGTGAAAATATTGAGCTGACAATCACCTTCCAAAGACATCGACATGTCCCACAACACACCATCCACCTGAGAAATCGAAGCATTTGAAGCCAAACTCTTCGATAACTCCTTCGCTATATCGACGGAGTTGTTTCCCACTTCTTCCGCTCCTTCACAGTCCCATCAGGCAATGTAACCCTAAAAAAATACAAAAACAAAGACTTCAAAGCAGATATAACTCTACAATTAGTTACAGGAATTACCCAAACACATACCTAGGCCTACATAAATAATATCAGCAAAACCCTAAAAACACACAAAATCGAAGATTATTCACATGTCTATGTTTAAATGATGACAATGATAAATCAACCTTACCGGTGACAATCGGCCAACCCTAAATCGAAACGAACCTTTGGAAATTGGATGTGAAACTGAGATTTTATTATAGAAATTTGATTCATGATCCGTACCTTATTTGAAGAACGCAGGAGGAACCCTAAGATTGGAAGAGAAAGCAGTAATAACGGGTACGCAGCTTGCGTTCAATTCGAAAAATTGTGAGGCACCATTTAAGGTTTCTTTTGACAACGTTGAAACAAAATAGAGGAAAATAAGGAAGGTCTCAATCACGTAGGTTGATTGACTGTGAACCAAATTAGGGTTTTCAATTGTTGGTGACAAAAGAGAAGGCGGATGAAGAGGTGTCTAAGCGTTACAACCAAAGTGAAAAGCGGGATTTACATAGAAGATGTATATTGCCGCTCAAATCAATATTGAGAGGAGTATTAAATTGCCAGGTGGCAATTAGTGGATTAAAATTATGCCAAGTGGCAATAAAATGTATTGTTTTAATATAGATAATAGATAACTGGGCACTTGATAAAGTCATTGTTCAAGCTTTATCACCATGTTGTGATCTAGGTGAACGAGCGAATTGAACGAGTTTTTTTTTAAATAAATATAATAATCATTTATATATATATATATATATATATATATATATATATTGTTTACTAGGTACGATAAATAGTAAATTTATTTTTATAAAATATATAGTTTTTTATTATTTTTTATTTAATATATTACAATACTTTATTATTATATTTACTTTTAATAATATATTTTTAACTTTTTTTTCTTTTTTAAAAGCATACAATATTTCCTTTACCATATTTTTAATATTTTTTTCTTTTTTTAAAACATATATTAATTTATCAATTAATTTAATACTTCTTTAACAATTTACGTTTATAACTTTTTCTAAAACTTAAGTACGTAGTTGTGCTTGATTTTTCTCAGAGATTCTGTTATAAGTTTTGTTAAAAACGAAGTTGTACTCAAAATAAAGTATTTATTTGGTATCATAAAACGGTACAATGATAAACTAAACCGTTCTAATGGTTTGCCAGCATGTTTTATTTCAAAATTACGTTTGTTTTACATTATCATTTGTTCGGTTTCGCCGTAACGCGTGACGTAAAAAAAACAAGTAGAAATTAAAAACATAAATTTTATAAAAAGTTAAATGCCTGGTTGGTCTCTGTGGTTTGCAAATATTACAAACTTTGTCCCAGTGGTTCAATAATTACACACTTTATCCCGGTGGTTGTAATTTTTGCACACAGGTGATCCTTACACTAACTTATATAAAATATTTCAGTTAAGTATGTGTTAAATGACTATATTACCCTTAAACTAAAAAACATACACACTTGAAAAATATTAAAAAAAACAATGGGCCCTGTCTTCTTCCTCCTTTCACCACCCACCACCATCACCTCCACCTTCAACCTACCACCACCTCCATCATCACCTTCAACCCACCGCCTCCTTCTCCACCATAAACCCAGCACCTTAGTGCAAAAATGGAAGAATTCTCATCAAAGGCGCAAGCTTCAACTTTTCTGGGTTTAAAACAATCAAGAAAAAAACATACCTTGTGGGATCTGAGTTTAAAATACAGAGGCCACCAACCCCAAACGTACCCCCACCAACAACAACCTTGAACAACAATCAACAACCTTTGAACCTCCTAGGCATGACGATTGCGGTGACTGAGCAATCGGTAATTGAAAATGGATGTAAATGTTTGATTTAGTGTGAGCAAAGAGAGAGAGATATGATAAATTCTAGGGTTTTGAAAAAAAAAAGAGAAAAGAATGTTTAGAAAGCAGGGAATGTTATATGTGGGTTTTGATCTGGTTGAATTGAAGGTTATATGTGGGTGTTTAGTGGTGGTGGTGGGTGTCCGGTGGTGGAGGGGAAACGGTGGAGGCGGGTGTTCAGTGGTGGAGGAAGGAAGATGGTCGTGGTGGGTGTTCAATGGTGGTGGAAAGGGTATTATAGTTATTTAACAATACTTAACTGAGAAATTTAACATAAGTTAGTGATAAGGATCACCTGGGTGCAAAAATTACAACTACCGGGATCAAGTGTGTAATTATTGTACCACTGGAATCTATAACTCTTTTATAAATTAATACATAGAACATACAACTTAATAAAGAAAACATAAAACAATTTTTTTTTTTAAAGAACAAACATAAAAAATTAATCCCTTGTAATTTTTGATAAAAAAAACTCTTGCAGCTTGATAGTCCGCTACATAACATAAAATTTATAAAAAAAACTTTAAAAACCATAAAAGTGTATAAGAACAACATATATAAAAGGTATACACGAACAATATATAATAAAAGTATATAAAATAGTGGACGCAAGAAAAAATATTGAGAAAGTATACCCGCACGTCGATCCTCCGATATTTCAATCCAAGCCCGACGCAATGCAATTTTCTCATCTTTCGTCCAAGGAGTCGTGACATGTCTCGATTCGGACGTTCCACCTCTTCCGGTTTTCTTGGTTCCCCTTTGAGTACTTTTATTTTTTTGAATTTGATCCGGATGGTCATGTGTTTCTGGAATAAAGAAGTTGCGAGAAACCGGTGGCATTTCGCTCATGTTATGCTCGATCTCTGTTTCGTACTCGTCGTCTCTATCGCTTTCTAACGTCACCTCACCTGGTAAGCTTTCGAGGCAGACAAATCGGAATTTATCGTGACTTTTGTAAAAAAAAAGAAAGAAAATATTTTTATAAAATGTGAGATGAGAGAATGGTGAAAGTGGGTATTATTTTAAAGAGATTTTGGGTTTAAATAGGTTAAAATTAAATAATTGATTTTTTTTTTAAATTCTGCTACGGTCAAATGAGTGGCCCCACTCCAAACGGTAAAAAAATTACCATGATCACACTCACCCCAGGCTAGTATGCTCGCCTTCGCGGCAGGCCATTCTGGTGTTCGCCCTCGCGGCTGGCCCAACGTGGCTAGCGTTGGGGTTGTTAACGGGTGACAACACCCATAATGCTAAATTTTTAACTACATTAATTACACATGGTAATTACATATTCTTTACAATGTACTTAATGGAAGGGTAAATCTAACATGTGACTATTTAAACCCAAATATTCCTGATATTCTTGAGTTGTCTAGTTTAGTTGTGGCCGTTTTTGGTTTTGTTGTTCTGGGTTGTTTCTGTAGTTGGTTGTGTTTGTTTTTGGACTGCCTAGTCTTGGTATGCCAAGTCTAGTAGTGTGTGCCAATTCTTGTCACACCCTGTTTTGTTTTTTGATGATATATTAAATTCACCGGGGTAACCCTTTACCCAAAAAAAACATGATCCATTTTAACCCTTTGTCTACATGTGTCAAACAGGTTGACGGATTGGTAAGTAACAATCAAGTTGTATAGGTGTTCATCGGGTTGTAAAAAATGGGTTACACGGTCATAACGGGTTGAGGCGTACAAAAAAATCCGGTTTTAGGATCGAAACCGAAAAAAAAACTAAACCGGTTATTTTAAAAACCGGTTCCAACCCGAACCGAACCGGCGGTTTGTGGACTAGTCAGTATCATTGATCGTTGAAACCGGTTAAAAACCGTTTTTTTTTTGGCATAAACCGGTTTTAAATTGAACCGAACCAATTTTATAAAAAATGGTTTTCCCCACAAAAAAACCGGCTCGGTTAAAGACAACCCTTCGGTGTGAGAATAAGTCTAGGTTTTTAGAGAGTAAAGTATGAGAGAGAGAGAGAGAGAGTAGGCGATCTTACCTTGGGTAATACTGTTAGGTGGTTTTAGGGTTTCCCTTTTTTAGAGATTAGGGTTACATTAGGATTAGGCCCGTATCTAGGAGATCATGCAGCTTTTCCTAATATATTGGAGATTTGGCATATATTATTTTATCTATACTTTCCATGAGAATATTCTAAAATAATATGTACCATATTATTAAAATATGGGTTTGACTAGTCCAGGTTGACCGTAACGGGTCATAACTCATAAATATATATGCACCCTCCGAGGTTTCCCTCCTCTCCGTCTTTATGTGTGTCTTTCCTTCACTCAAGTAGGTTACGTTCTTCTACAAAACTCAATCCGAGGAATCCGCGAAACCCCAATCGAATGAAAGACTCTTTACTAAAACTTCAATATAAAGGACCAACTTTAAGCAGATTCTCAATCGATCTGCTTTCACCTCCATTCACCTTAATCGTCTTTGATGTGAATTGGTTTCTAGATTCGTTTAATGGAGTCTGATTTCATTTAAAAGCTTTGAAACGGACGATTGTCTCTATATATTGGTAACGATGATGTAATCGTTCAATAAGAACGGAAGAACCATGGAGTATTGAGGGATTCTGAATACTGCTAATTGAAGGATGTGGTTGAGTATTGAGGGATTCTGAATACTGCTAGTTGAAGGATGTGGTTTGAATTAATTTCAATTCTAACTCATTATCTTAGGGGCTGTTTGGCAACATCTGAATGGTTAAGTGTTGAATCAGTAAGATGTCTGAACCAGTAAGAGCCTGTATAATGCTTAACCGTTCAGAGGCAAATGTCTGACCAATTCAAATTAGAGGTCTTAACCATTCAGACTCTGTATAAATCTTAACCATTCAAAGACAAATGTCTGAACCATTCAGACATCTGCTCGTGAAACAAACAATCTGAACCATTAAGTGTTGAACCAGTAAGAGGTCTGAACCATTAAGAGCTTCATTAAGAGGTAAACAAACAACCCCTTACTCAATAAAAAATGCAAATGAATGAAAATTAAATTTAGAGTTAAATGCCATTTTAGTTCCTGTGGTTTGGACCATTTTGCCAATTTAGTCCAAAGGTTTCATTTTTCGTCTGTGGGTCCAAAAATGTTTCAGCGTTGCCATTTTAGTCCACTGAGTTAACTTCATCCATTTTTTATGTTAACGAGAAGCAATTCGATCATTTTATATGTAATTATGTTAACTAGAAGGGTAATTCGGCCATATAAAATGATCAAATTGCCCTTCTCATTAACAGAAAAAATGAATGAAGTTAATCCAGTGGACTAAAATGGCAACGGTGAAACTTTTTTGGACTCACAGGTGAAAAATGAAACCTTTAGACTAAACTGATAAAATGGTCCAAACCACTTGAACTAAAATAACATTTAACTCTTAAATTTAAATTCCACTGAATTCCCATGAATTCTAAACAACCAAACATGCGCTAATAATTAGCCAAACCACTCACGAACCATTATTATAGCTCATTTAATATTAAACTTCAACTTAACTTCATACGCATACCATGATTAAGGTTGGGCGTTGTGGTCTGACGTCCTAGCCACGTCGTTCGTTGATGCCCCAAAACACCGTCCGACAGGCATTAAAGCGGGACGTTAAAGGTAACCCATTAACGGGCGCAAAAGGGAGAAAGAGGTGGGCCCCTCCCCCAATGCACCAATCAAGCATTTGCTATCTTTTATTTAATTATTAGTTAAACTATAAGATAATAATTAAAAAAATTAGTTAAAGTCAATAATATACGTGGTATAGATGTGACGGAACGTTATCTTAAACCACTACCGGTAAGCATAAACATCATCTAATCTAACTTAGAGTGAATTTCAAGGATTGTCCTTTATCTTTATACCCATTTTCAGGCGCTGTCCTTTATGTTTAAAATTGACAAGTTTTGTACTTTATGTTTTCAAATCATACACGTTTTGTCCTTTAGGCCTACCCCAGTTAGTTTTTTAAGTTAAATCTAATCACTCACGGGTAATTTAGTCTTTTTACCAAGGCACATGAGGGTATAATTGTCTTTTTACCCTTTTTTAAAAAGAAATCATCTTAAAAATATAAAATGTTATATATCATCTCTCTCACTCTCTAAACATTATCACAATCAATATCTCTCTCTCCATAATTCAACTGCCCACCATCATTTTCTTCTTCCTTCACAAACCCTAACATCTAGATCCAATTAAAACAAAATAGAACCAATTTAATCAACTCCTAATATCCAAATCAAATAGGGATAGAATTAGATCTGAGAACCTAACCTTATTCTCAAACCAAATCGACGATCTGAAACCCGTCCAGTTTGCCGAAGGTGGGGGTTTGGTTGGAGAGAGTTTCGGAGGCGATTCTTGTTTGGTTGAAACACTTCCAGTTCGTCGGAGGTGGGGTGACCATTGATTGTAGCATAATCTGTCATGGCCCCCGACCCGGTTTGACCCGTTTCAGGAGCCGCGGGACAGAAATCCTGTGGTATTTAAATTTTAGGCGACAGGGGAAGTCTTTTTAAAACAGGATCTTTTAATAATTAAAACTGCCCGTTTTATAACTGAGGGATAAAATCCCCTAATTTACAATAATGTGATTTCTCCGGGAAATCTTTATTTTCAAAACATGTTTCTTTTATTTATTTACAATGAGCCACTTTTCTAAGCTGGGAGTGCTTCACGGCACTTCTCTTTCTTTGCTCACAACATATCACCTGAAACATGTTTGAAAAGGTTTTGTCAGCGGGGAAATACTGAGTGAGTTCATTCAGGTTTTAGGAAATGACCCATAGTTATAAATTACAGCATAAGAGCGATTACAATGGTTCCTATCTTATCTTTATCTGGCTTTCTGTCACAATGGTGACAAGTCACAATGGTGACGATGGTCATACCACTATTAGGTCAATGAACTCTAATAGTGACGTTCCTCCCTAGTAGGTCAATGAACCTAACTGGGAGAAATAGTAATGTGCACAATACCCCACTAACCAATAAATCAAGATATCCACGACTTAGTCCCTGTAATTATAACTTTTTGAAAATAAATTTGGAGTATTGTAAAACAGTTGATAAAAAGAGAATGACTCATAAACTGTGAGAAAAGAGAATGGACTCACAAACTGTGAGAAAAGAGAATGACTCACAAACTGTGAGAAAAGAGAATGACTCACATTGCAGATTTAACGAGCAAGATATAAGCCTTACTGATTTGCCTGTGATTAACCTAAATTAAATAATAATGCACACAAAACCGGGTTAGTGATCAATACAGCATTTACAATAACTCACGTGTTACGCCCTAATTCGTATTTGTCAAAAGTCGCAGCGGAAATTAGTACCATAAAATTTCTTTCATTACAAACGTCTTGACTTACTTGAAAGTTCGTTTTAAAAATGTATCTTTTACAAAGATAAAATATAAGTCATGTTTACTAATAGTACATACTTAATTATTCCCGTACAATCTATCTCGTGACTCGGTCTTCGATCTCTAATTCTTGTGATAATCCGCCCGTTATCCGTATAACCTGCACTCACCACATACATTCATAACTTTAGTACACATTATATAAACAAGATTCATTCGCGTACACTTCACATTTCGTCATCTTTCAAACTTTAAGCATTTCATATGCGTATCTATTTCCTGGTGAGGCTTCAATAATGTACCTGCATTACTTTTCATTCTCAAGGTGCACCATTAATAACGTTAGCCCTCAACGTGACTAAATTATGCATACATGCGTAATTACATACATACATACACATCTACATACGTACATATCTTCCCTACAATTTTACATACGTGTATATTCCCATACATGTCTTATTACATACATACATATACTTCTACATACGTACGTACCTTTCCTACATCATTACATACATGCATACACTCGTACATATCTTTATACATACATACATGCACATCTATATACGTACAAACCTTTCCTACATCATTACATACATGCATACACTCGTACATATCTTTATACATACATACATGCACATCTATATACGTACAAACCTTTCCTACATCATTACATACATGCATACACTCGTACATATCTTTATACATACATACATACACATCTACATTTGTTCATACCCTTCCTACGTCATTACCTACGTGCATACCTTTATGTACACGTGCTAGATCACGCGTACCTCTTACATAATCATACATTATTTACATGGGTCTTAGACTTAACTTTATAGCTCATAAACATCTAAGGAACCATCAAAATCATGTTTGGAAGGTCCGCCGTAGACCACGGATGACAAACCGAAGCCTACGATACATAAAATAACTTAAATAACAAGATTTCAGCTTTTGGAACTTGGGGAGGCCGTCGCCGACGCCCCTAGGGCCGTCGGCGACGGGCCTTGCATTTACCCGTAGCCCAAAAACCCGTAGACAGGAGATTAACCCGTCAGCACAAAAATTCACTTTCTGGAGCCCGTCGGCGACGCCCCCATACCCGTCGGCGACGCCCTCTAGAAACTGCAGTTTTCTGCAGTTCCGTTTCGTCGTCCGTACGCACTAAAACGCGCATAACTTTTGAACCGTTTACCCGTTTAACCTCCCGTTTCTTCCTACATGCTTGTAAATTCACATTCTATCATATTAACTTAAAATCCTACCTCCGGAATAAGGAATTTCTTAACTTACGTGCATTCGACATATTACCCTTTTCTAACTATTTGACCCGTTCGTGCATTTATCAACATAATCTGATTACTTAACCTCGACTCCTCATGAACCTTTTAATATCAACGTCATTTATCATAGAGGATTAAATTCTTGGATGTCTTACCTATTTTTAACATATTTTTGGTCAGAAGCTTACCTGGACCCGTTATGGGTATTTATGCATTAAGTAGTTTATGACATACAAAAACATACTCCACATTTTCATGCTTGACCAAAGTATTATACTAATCGAATATCTTGATTCCAAACAACTTCTAAGGTCGTTTGCCCGATATACCTATCAAGGGCATTTTAGTCAATTATGCTATATCCTTAATAACAAAGGAATTTCTTGCATGAGTAACCAATCTCACTTCTTAGCTACAATTTCTTAATCACACCTGCCTAGCTTGGATCAAACTAAGATCCGTTTAATACTTTATTGACATCATACCACTCATTCCTATTTGACCTCAATTATCACATATAATTAGATTGCATATAACATTACATAACAACTAAGAAGTGATTGCGGAATCACTTACCTTAAGCGTCCGTGTTCAAGCTTGCTTCCTCACCTCCTCATGACCCGTTAGCGTTCCGTTCTTGAGTCCATGCTAATGTGATCCCTCTCCTTTCATGTCATTACAATCACATTATGGTTAGCACAAATGCTCATTCATACTAACATTCATTTCCTTCCATTCATATATTACTTGCATTTTTATTAACCAAATACCACATACATAAGGCATAGACTAAAAGTTACCTTGTTCCACATTCACGCATCTCAATCATCATCGTACACGACATGTAGATCATCTAGTACATAACACATCACTTCTCTACTATTATAATTGTGTCCGAAAGGCTAACCATGTTATTCATTCATTGTTGACTTTCAAAAAGTCAACTGTCTTACTTACACACTTTCAACTTATGAACATGTATCCATCTTAATATGGTAGAGCATAGTATTAACATTATACGCATTTCATGATCGTATTATATGACATATTAAACTACATGATCACCTAATTATATACACATGTACATACATAATCCATTTCTTCCACACCAACGTTTTCATATCTTCACAACTAACACCTTAACTCATACTTAGCTAACCCAAAATCCTTTCAACATAGCCTCCGCATGAACTATATCTAAAACGCACTTTTCATGTTAGTTTACTATCAAATACATTATTATCACGTTCTATATATAATTACCTATTACTTGCATACAATTTCACACATCATTTCCATTTAGACATTTCATCAAACACTTGGTGTGCGTACAACTTTCTAAGCCTAATGTACAAGTATTTTTATGCATAATATTACATGTTCATATCAAGATCATCAAGTTCCGCTAGAATCATAAAATTCTCATAATATACCCAAGTTAACTAACAATTACTCATTACATACAACATCATACATGAATTTTACACAACAATTAAACATGTATAATTATCCATATCATCATCTTCACTACTACAAGTGGGTTTCATCCAAAATCATCAAATTACTTAGAATCTTGCATTGTTCATGTTCTATATAGTGATTCTAACACATGTACATGATCAATTTCGTACAATTTCATGGATTGTTCATAACCCACTTCATAGCAAGATCATTAAATCGTAAATTACAACTTACCACATGTTTAATAGGGCTAGATCATCAAGAAAACGTGTTCATGCATTAGTTTAGGCTGAAATCCTTCTTCAATTTGATGGTTTCTTGAGGGTTAGGGTTTACACCCCTCACTCCCTTCTCCTGATCGTTCTCACGCACACACACACCTTGTGTGTGTGAGATTTTTGTTTTAATTAAATTCACTTTCCACTTTGGCAATCCTAGTCCCTCAAGTTTATTACCCATCATAGTTACCACAAGTTTCAATCCTTTACTTAATTTGCTAGACATTTAACTAGGTTTACTAACCTAGTTATTATACCCCCTTTTGTTAAACATGATAACAAACTAGCAAATTAATAATTCGGTTTTGGGGCGTTACATCACGAGATCAAATTCTCACAACGAACGACAAAGTGCGATACTTAAACATCCATCGATTTAACGACGAACGACAAAGTATAACCCTATGTGGGCGGCACTTAAACATCCATTGGATATATTGATCAGTCGGAAAATGAATCGTAATAGCGATCGAGTGATTACCCTGTTTTGCGGCAGCACTTCGTGATCAGTGTGTGTTTAATTGTAACATAACGATTCTAATTTGACGTACACAGAGAATCTGGGCGTCGTTTTCAGTGTTCTATTCATGTCCCAATGTCTGCTATTTATACTAATTTTTGGGACTCCCTTACGGACCGTATGCCTGATCCCTTACGGTCCGTAAGCTAAGCAGTCTAATTATAGGCTGCCTAGGCTCGGGACTAGGCTTGCTGAATCAATAAATTGGACAGATCAGATTGTCCTAACGTTTTTTTTAGATAACTATTCGACTAGGGTTTGCCCCCCTCGAGTTTTAGGGGCCCTGATCCTGATTCCGATTGTTCTGAAAATTTAAGGGCTAATGCAGAATTACTTGGGTGTCTTAATTAGGGTTTTCTTATTGTCTAATTATCATTCTAATTATTGATTTTAATGAGAGTTATTACATCCTCCCCACCTTAAGAAAATCTCGTCCTCGAGATTCACTGAAATAGATGAGGGTATTTCCGCTTCATTTCTGATTCCAGTTCCCAAGTATACTCTGGTCCTTTCTTTGAATCTCATTTGACCTTCACTAGTACTAGTCGTTTGTGTTTGAGAAACTTAATCTTCCGGTCTTCTATTTGTAAGGGTTTCTCTACGAATTTCAGTTTTTTTCATTTATCTCTATATCTTGAAGAGGTACTACCAGGGATTCGTCTGTGAGACATTTCTTGTGATTGGATACATGAAACACATCATGTACTCCTGCTAACTCTTCTGGTAGTTGTAAACGATAAGCTATTGGTCCTATTCGTTACTGGGAATGGTCCTACGTATCTTGGACTTAGCTTCTTTTCTTACCGAATTTATAAATTCCTAATTTCCATTTAGAGATTGCGAAATCTTCCATTTTAGTAATTTGCTGCTATCTTAGCAGGATCTAAGTGAATACCTTCATGATTCATCATGTGACCTTACGTGGTTTATTTCCTGTAATCATAAATACTTCTCCGGCGGGTGCCTGGATTTTCTATAAAGTTCTTATCACAGAGAATTCGAGTAGGGTTGACTACTAACCAATCTATTCCTAACACAACATTAAACTCTGCTAATTTCATAGGAATTAGATTGGCGAAGAATTATATGACCTGAGAGTTCTATATTTTCCTTTTTGCCTGTTTCGACTGTAAAGATTTGCCTAAGTTCGATTAATGATAAGTTAAGAGTTTGACAGAATGAAGTATTTATAAAACTTTGGTTTGTACCAGAGTCAGATAATACTTTTTGTGTAAACGTTGTAACCTAGGACGTACCGGCCATTACATCTGGAATGAGCTCTTCTTCCTGAGCAGTCAATTGAAAGGCTCTTGCATTCCTTTTTGCTTCTTCTGCAGGTTTGGCTTTAGTGTCAGATGGTTTGTTTAGTTTTGGACAATTTGGCCTAAGATGTCCAGTTTCTCCACAGTTGTAACAAACTGAAAATTTCTTCCTCCTGCAGTCTTCTTCCTGATGCCCTGGAATTTTGCAAAAATTGCAGTATCCTTTGCATTTTCCAAAATGCTTTCTTTTACAAAAATTGCAAAATGGACTAGTGGAAGATTGCCCATTCCCTCCTTTCTGGAAATCGTTATGGTTACCCGAACGGACTACCTGGGTAATCTTTTGGGCTACTTCCTTCCTTCTATTTTCTTCTCTTGTCCGTACTAGTTCGTCAGTCAGAGTATTGGCTAAATCCACCGCATCATCAATCGTGCGAGGTTTCGCAGCTTTGACGATGTTACGGATTTCAGAAATCAATCCCCAAATATATCGAGAAATAAGTACCGGCTCTGGCGAAGCCAGGGTTGGTACTACTCGTGCATACTCGAAGAATGTCGTAGTATACTTTCGACAATCTACATCCACCATTCGGTGGGTTAGAAACTTGTTTGTCATTTGTTCCTTTTCATATTCGGGACAGAATTTTCTTTCTACCAAGCTCTTAAATTCTTCCCAGTTCATAGCATACGCCATCCTTCTTCCTTTTGATTGTAACACCGTATTCCACCATTCTAGCGCCCCTTCTTTGAAAAGATTTGACGCGTACATGACCTGATCATCCTGAGCACATTTACTTATGGCAATTACTGCCTCAGTTTTCTCTAACCAACGTAGTGCCGCAGTCGCTCCTTCATTGCCTGCAAACTCAGATGGTTTACAAGCAAGAAATTCCTTGTAAGTGCAACCAGGCGTTGCAACTTTCATTTTCTTAGGGAGCGGCGCTTGTTGTGGTTCATTGTCATGATTAACATGATCATTGCCTCCGTTTACGCTATTACTGAAGTTATCTTCAGAAATACGTTTGCTAGGAACGATTTGCTGTGGTTCTACCGGATTCTTAACAGCAGCAATGATTGCTGGAATAGCGTTGGCTATCCCTTGAGCTATCATTGTTGGAATAGTGTTGGCTATCCCTTGAGCAACGATATTTTCTATATCTTGCCTAGTCATATATTGATCCCCCGGTTGTTGCTCAGAATTATTAACTGGTTCATTATTCGCGTTTTCCATCTGATAATTAATGTATATATATAAATATATAATTTACTAGCCTAAGACCCCGCGACTTTCGCGGGTGGCTAAACACCAACTAAACACATAAAATAATTTAAACGTAGAAACGTTAAACTTTGATTGTTAAACCTAATATTTTGAGACACTTGAGCACGTCCCAAAAGTACATCGACATAATGTTCGTTACACATTAAGTTTTTGTAAACAAAACATATATAGTAATAATTGTTCCAAAACTGTTACCACACATACGACATGCTTGGTAACGATATTAGTTGTTTACTTCTGACGCTATCTGTCAATAGATACATCACCTAGGGGTTCGGATTAAGAATTCGCAACGTGTTTTGATCCTTGTAATATCGCAGCAAAAACTGAGCTCAATTTTCCAACCCAGCTTGTGGCATTTTCCAACGTGCCGTTTCTTGCCGGATCTCTAGTGTCATTGAAAACCCGTCTTCAGTTTGAAGTACCATCTCATTAAGGACATGCATATCTACATTTGCTGCAAATGTCTTTGGGAACCGCTGCATTACAGTCCGATAAAAATAAACAAATTAAAAAACTAACAAACAAAATACAAACTTCAAAGTGTTACATAATATTAAAATAAAGCATTTAGAGTATGAAAAACTTACAAAACGAAAAGATGGACACCATGTTAGTTCGTATTGGTTGGCTTGATGAACAACGACCGGAATATGTGGAACGTCAACAAAGTCTGGTTCCAACAAAGGATCCGCTACAATGACTAGCACATCATGTTCAACGTCTACAATGTCATCTTCCATGTCTTGATTTTCGTCGACTAATAACAAATCTTCACTAACATCCATTTGTTATGTGTCTTCCTCTTCTTCAACACCAACACTATTGGCAACCTCGGGAACAACAGACTATATTCCATTAGGATGGAAAACCAGAATGTTGAAAATACATCTCGCAACCAACTCAAAAACGATTACATCACCTGATATGAGATGAAGTTCTTTGTTGATTTGTGAGAAATCTTGAATGAAGTAGTTCGATCCCCAGAGCCTATTCACTTTGACATTCCACATGTATGTACCTCCAAAATGAATTGTAAAGTTATCGTCCAAAGTGTCGGTTTTGAAATACCTGTTCATAAACTCTTTCGGCAACCACTAAATAAAGAATAAATGCAATTGTCAATAAAAAGGTCAGTTGGTTCTTCATCCTAAGTAGTAAAGTATAAATTACCAAGTTACCGTTCTCAGGAAATAACATCTCTACAAAAAAAAAACTTGTTTTTAACACCGGAAAGACAATCAGCCTTAAAATGAGTGAACTTTAGCATCTGAGCATCAACAACATGGAAAACAATAACATCTTTATCCTCCAGACCAACATCACGAACCATAGCAGACCAACCATTCGAGAAACAATACCTAGTGGCTTCGTATAACCTTCATCAAATCACCTTTCCCGACGACATTAAACCTTATATAACGGATAAAAGATAATTTGATTATTTTCATTTTACAAACCTTCAAAAGTTGCTTGTGGCGGCCTTGTCCTAGTCATAAGTAGACGACCTTTCAATTCTCATGGTCAAGTCCAAGACATCCATGGTTGTCACACGGAAGGCGATTTGGCTCAATGTGCCATTGAGGGCTAGCAAAACTTTCTCGATAACCTACAAATAACAGGAATGAAATTTGTTTTACAATCTTGGTTTTCCTAAATTGACAGATGCTAGAATAAGCAAAAGATGAGTCGCTAAACCATGTGATTTGTCTCTTATCTCAAATGGATCAAATAGGTAGTTAATTACAACTATTATTGTAATAATAATAATCTTTGTTGCACCGGTTATTTAATAAAAGTTGTGTTAAGAGGACTTGTTTAACGTTTTCACCTGGTACTCAACCCCATTTGAGTTGTGGTTCATCATAACTGTGCATAAAACTCCTAAATGCATGTTATTAATATGATAATATTGTCTTTAATTATCACACTTAGTGCATTATTTATTTACAAAAGGTTTATAAATATGGATTAAAAACTATTAGTATACAAACCCTATTTCAACTGACTCAGTTTGTTTATGTTAAAAGTTGAAGAGTCATGACTTTTTGACTCTTCACTTAAACCCATTTGGGTTGTGTTTTATATCCATTTGATAAGAACTTGGTCTTTTTTTAAACAAAACACTCCTAAATTGTAATAAATGAAGCAATGTAAGTTTGAGAATGTTTTAAATGTGGGTCTATACCTTGGCAGCTTTGGTGCCGATAGGAATAATGCTGAAAAAACAGATCTTTCGCATCTCCAGTCCTTCATAGATCAGTTGCTACTGCATAAAGCAAATATGATCAAAGGTTCAGACCACTCCAAGCAAAACAATACCACAGATTTCAGTTACATTTTGTTCAGGACATGACTAAGGAAATGGAGTTTATAAGGTCACAACAATAAGAAGAATTTTTATTACTTATAGGAGAAACTGCAAATTAGTGTATTTAAGCGATTAGGAAGCCTTAAGATAAAATGATCAATTGTAACGACATTTAGAAAATATCAGGCTGCTTTTATTTCGAACTGATCATTTGTTGTAGTCAAAGATCCAAGCTTGATAAAATTTGTTAGTCATACCTTGACTTGATTGGTCAACTCTAGTATCCTTTCCTCCAAACGCCTTTAAAAAGCTTTGCCTAAGCAACTAAAATTTAATTGTTTTAGCATGTGACCCAACCTGCCACCTCTACATGCAAGTGTAGCCTGTAAATCTAAATAGAGTTGTAAAAGGACAGCATCACATATGATCCAAACCTACTACCTGTTTTGACCAATTACCCATCCCACTAATCTTGCAACCTCTAAAAGCAACTATAACTTGAAACTCTAGATGGAGTTGTAAATGTGGCAAAAAAAATAGATAACAAACAAATAAATATGAACGTCTAGTATCAAACTCTAGGTTATAGATTTGTATGAATATATACAATATATATGTTATCACTTATTAGTAAAGTTGCTCATAAGAGGAACCATTAGTAAAGAAAACTCGATACGATTTAATAATTTAAAAAGAGCTGGTTATTCTAAAAGTACTTAAAATAATATAGGTCTTTTGAAGCCATCAACATGCTCAAATAAAAATGTTTCGATAATTATACCTAAAATATAATTTACAACAATTATACCTAAAATTATCATATAAATTTAATTAATGTATATATATAAATATATAATTTATTAGTATCAACAATTATACCTAAAATTATCATATAAATTTCAGAATATACATATAACCAAATTATCGATTTCTTGATTCCTATTTTTATATTTTATAGGAGACATTAATACACATTTTTACCTTGTAATGATTTTACAGATTGATTTTTGCTATTACTATTTTACAAGCACAGTTCCATAGATCCCCTATTCTGTGGTCAGATGATATTCTAGTAATGGTGTTCCCTCTCATCGTATTTCCAGGAGATCTGTCCCCCAATCTCTTGGATCCTATTTCCATTGTCCATTAGTTCTTCACCAAGGCGAAGTTCAGCTGTATTCTCGGTACTTATTGATGGATTTGGTAAAGCTTTTGAATTGAACTGAGGAAAAAGCTTATAGGGATGGTTTTGTAACTGTATTTCGTTAATTAACCATTCGTCTATTTGTGAGTGGATTGAAGGGTTTGGAATAGCTGGTTCTAAGTTCATTGGTAGTTGTGTTTCAAGATAGCGATTAAAAATATTTTCATTAACAGGCTTAATAGTATTATAGCTTGCCATTATAAAATCTAACTCTTCCTGAGATGGTAACTTTTCAATTTGCCTAGAATTTTCCCCAATTTATATTTCCTTGGGCTTGGGTTTCTCGAAAGGTACAGTGTTGAATTCTATAGGTTCCTCTATGTCTGGTATATATCTATTGAAATCTCTGGAAACTTCTATTCTTACTGGATAAAGATTTAAATTCTGAAGGGCCTCAGACAAGTTACTCATGCTGTTTAGCAAAATAGACATAGTCAGAATTCATAAAATTTATAGAAAACTTTTTAAATATTAGTTCCTACTGGGTACTATTAAAATAACTGAAATTTACATCACACGAGGTTTTATTTGTAAATTTTTATGATTTTCTTGTTAAGACTTCTAGACTGTAGATAATAAAGGTACTAATGCTTGAGTCAAATTATTTAAGAATTTTCATTACTCGCTACATTGACTAGCATATAAAGATCTGCTCATACTGTACACAATTAGTCAGATAAATAAACAAATAATCACAAAATAGCAATTAATGGAAATCAAGTATTTTCTAAATACTTAATTGGCTTAAATCAGTGGCTTGAGAAGTGGCTCTGATACCACCTTTTTCTGTCACGGCCCCCGACCCGGTTTGACCCGTTTCAGGAGCGCGGGACAGAAATCCTGTGGTATTTAAATTTTAGGCGACAGCGGAAGTCTTTTTAAAACAGGATCTTTTAATAATTAAAACTGCCCGTTTTATAACTGAGGGATAAAATCCCCTAATTTACAATAATGTGATTTCTCCGGGAAATCTTTATTTTCAAAACATGTTTCTTTTATTTATTTACAATGAGCCACTTTTCTAAGCTGGGAGTGCTTCACGGCACTTCTCTTTCTTTGCTCACAACATATCACCTGAAACATGTTTGAAAAGGTTTTGTCAGCGGGGAAATACTGAGTGAGTTCATTCAGGTTTTAGGAAATGACCCATAGTTATAAATTACAGCATAAGAGCGATTACAATGGTTCCTATCTTATCTTTATCTGGCTTTCTGTCACAATGGTGACAAGTCACAATGGTGACGATGGTCATACCACTATTAGGTCAATGAACTCTAATAGTGACGTTCCTCCCTAGTAGGTCAATGAACCTAACTGGGAGAAATAGTAATGTGCACAATACCCCACTAACCAATAAATCAAGATATCCACGACTTAGTCCCTGTAATTATAACTTTTTGAAAATAAATTTGGAGTATTGTAAAACAGTTGATAAAAAGAGAATGACTCACAAACTGTGAGAAAAGAGAATGGACTCACAAACTGTGAGAAAAGAGAATGACTCACAAGCTGTGAGAAAAGAGAATGACTCACATTGCAGATTTAACGAGCAAGATATAAGCCTTACTGATTTGCCTGTGATTAACCTAAATTAAATAATAATGCACACAAAACCGGGTTAGTGATCAATACAGCATTTACGATAACTCACGAGATCAAATTCTCACAACGAACGACAAAGTGCGATACTTAAACATCCATCGATTTAACGACGAACGACAAAGTATAACCCTATGTGGGCGGCACTTAAACATCCATTGGATATATTGATCAGTCGGAAAATGAATCGTAATAGCGATCGAGTGATTACCCTGTTTTGCGGCAGCACTTCGTGATCAGTGTGCGTTTAATTGTAATATAACGATTCTAATTTGACGTACACAGAGAATCTGGGCGTCGTTTTCAGTGTTCTGTTCATGTCCCAATGTCTGCTATTTATACTAATTTTTGGGACTCCCTTACGGACCGTATGCCTGATCCCTTACGGTTCGTAAGCTAAGCAGTCTAATTATAGGCTGCCTAGGCTCGGGACTAGGCTTGCTGAATCAATAAATTGGACAAATCAGATTGTCCCAACGTTTTTTTAGATAACTATTCGACTAGGGTTTGCCCCCCTCGAGTTTTAGGGGCCCTGATCCTGATTCCGATTGTTCTGAAAATTTAAGGGCTAATGCAGAATTACTTGGGTGTCTCAATTAGGGTTTTCTTATTGTCTAATTATCATTCTAATTATTGATTTTAATGAGAGTTATTACATAATCAGTGAGTTCTTCACCTATTTTAATGGCTTTTATAACCCCATTCATGTTTAAAAAAGAAATCCCAATTTCCTTGTTGGCTTTAGGAGAAATCGAGGAGTTCAGATCAGGTGTAAAGATATGGTGATTGCAGCGGTGGGTTTCACATATCTTAATTTTCACCTGAAGTTAATGAGAAGTGTCATTAGAAGTGTCATTGATGGTCTGCGTGTGGACTTGGGTAGGTTTTTTTATAGTGGGGCGATTTGGGTGGGTTTTCTTTTCTTGTTGGGTTTTTTAAACAGTTGGATTCATGGTGGGTCAATGGAGAAATTAAGTGGGTATTGATGAATGTGAAATGGTTGTTAGCGGTGGGGATGGTGGTGACTAATGGTAGTGACGGTGAGAACTGTTGAGAGAGATATAATTTTGTTTTATTTATTTAAATATGTTAAATAAATGAGTTAAAAGACTAAAATACCCTTGTGTTACTTGATTTAACTTAAAAAACTAACTGGGTTAGGCATAAAGGACAAAACTTGTATGATTTGAAAACATAAAGTACAAAGCTCGTCAATTTTAAACATAAAGGACAGCGTCTGAAAATGAATATAAAGATCAGGGGCGGACGTAAGAGAAAGGCAAGGTGGGCGGGCGCACCCCCGGGAAAAAAAAATTAGTGCTAAGTTCCGTCGAAAATCCCGTCCGCACCCCTTGGAATTTTCCGTCCGCACCTCTTGCAATTTTTCGTTTGCAACCCTTAGGTAAAAAATGTTATCAATTTATATTTTAAATTTTTTTTAGTAAACTCTTATTTTTTTTTAAATATTACCTAAATTATATAACTTTTAATACCTAAATAACTAAACCCAAATACTCAATACCTTTAACTAGTCCACTACTAACTCTTAGCCCAATAAACAAACCCAACAAATCAACAATATTTCAAACCAAAATAAAATAAACAAGCCCAAAACCCTTACATATTGTCTCCCGCTCTCTCTATACCACCGTAATCAGCCACCATACCACCGCCGATCGAACGCGGGTAAATTTCTTTGTTATTTTTGATGAATTTTGGTTGATTTTTTGGTTGATATTAGCCGCATACTAACCATGACAGTAGACATGTGCTTCGTTTTGTTTTTCATTATGTTATATGGTGGGTTATATTTTGTTAGTGATGATATTTTGCCTTTTTTTTATAGCCGCATACACCACATAGTAGATCTGGTGGGTTATATTTGTTAGTGAAGAATGTTTGGCTTTTTCTTTTTATGGTGTATATGTTGTTCAGATGATTTTTAGGGTTATTTACATAATGATTTCTAGGGCTTGAATAGTTGATATATTATGTAATATGTTATGGAGCCATGTTTTGGATAGATTTCAAAAAATGAAAACCCGTAGGGTGACGTTTTAATTATGTTTGTAACATGGTTTGACATATTTTTGATGATTATATAAATTTAGTTCGATGTTCTTTTGTTTTACATGACCCGACCCGATACGAACCGATTTTTTACTTATATACCTTGGAGCCTAAAATTTTTAAAAATTGTCCGCACTCCCCATGGAAAAATTCCTGGGTCCGCCACTGATAAATATAAAGGACAATCCTTGAAATTCACTCTCTAACTTATAATAAAAGACTCTAAATTATGCCACATGGCATTCTCTCCTTCAACCTCATAAATTTTATTTATATTTTTTTAATAAATTTCTTTTGGTATTAATATTAATTGATAACCAATATATAGATATCACTTATTTTTATCCTTATCTTTATCTAAAATTAATAAATAAATTTAATTTTGCAATTTAGATCTTTGTTTTTTTTACTTTTAACCCAAAGTTTTTCAACTTTTGCAATTTAATCCCAACTCTTTTTTATTTTCAATTTGGTCTACCATACTTTTCATCTTTCCCAAGTTTTTCGTTTCGTTCTAAATTTTGTGAGTTAACGCACTGCAACGTGCGTGTGGGGTTCAACATTTTTTCGTATATTTTTTTCCCGTTTGACTGGCCCGTCGCGTCACATCTATTTTTCTGCGTTTGACAAATTCGTCCAACACGTGGGTCCCGGATGGACTTAGTTATTTTTTCTATGTTTTACGTTTCGGTTTACTTTCTCAGCAACGAGCGTGCGTGATTAAAAGATTTTACATCTGCTTTTCGCTCGACGTTATTTTTTTTCCTGTTTTTATTTATTTTGTTTTTACGAGCTTTTCC
The DNA here is from genome assembly GCF_002127325.2 of Helianthus annuus. Lineage (NCBI taxonomy): Eukaryota > Viridiplantae > Streptophyta > Magnoliopsida > Asterales > Asteraceae > Helianthus > Helianthus annuus. The sequence goes on along the minus strand of NC_035447.2, from coordinate 168,256,917 downwards.
GATGTTGGTGGTCGCTGACAATGGTGTAGTATTGCTACTACTTAACACAGTTTTATGACAACCGCTGTAACGCATGTGGTTAATATAGTATTATAAGAGAGGTGGGGGTGGCAACGTTATAGTTGCGTGATACCCGTTTTCAACGCGTGGAAAACAAAAATTCCCACCGCCACCAACCTTTTCACGCGTGATATTGTAGATTCCGTGATAATTTCAACGCGTTATGGGGTGTTAGTGATAATGGATGTGAGGGGGTGTGGGGGTTTATTGTTGGTATTGTGAGTGATGACCATTGCCACCAAAAAAGGTTGTGAGTGATGGAAAAATGATTGATAACATGGCGAAACTTGATTAAGTGCTTCTGAGTGATGGAATTCTATTACCAGTGACCACCCAACCCCCTAAGGTGACCCGGGGCGGTAACGTGATGGCCACCGGTCACGCGTGAAAATCAAACGGCACACCGCCGCCGCACAACATATAACGCGTTAACCACACAACGCGTTGAAAATTTAAAAAATCGACCGTTGGCACATGACCGTTGTTGATGAACGGTAACTTTAATAAAAAAAAATAATCCATTTTATTTATATATATATCCACATTTTAACCATTTTTCCACACACCAAACTCTATCTTTTAAACCATTTTAAACCCATTTCACACAATTTTTATATCTTTCGCAAATGGAATTCCCTACCGATTCGACGTTTCCGATGTCTAGCGATACCGATACCGAGTCGTCTTCCGACAACGACACGCTAAACTATTTTGTGTCGGTGTATAACGAGCTTGATGCCGAGTCATCCCGCCCAAAGAAGAAGATGGTCGGCCGTGATCGTATACGTGCCAACGAAGTTTTGATGAACGATTATTTTGTGGAAAACCCGCTATACAATGCCGAAACGTTTAGAGATCGTTTTCGTTTACCCAAAGAATTATTTTTAAAGATTGTTGGAGACATCGAGGCAAGCGAGGGATGGTTTCAAGAAGGTTACGATGCGAGGGGCAAACCAAGTTTCACGCCGATTCAAAAATGCACGTCCGCCATTCGCCAACTAGCGACAGGTAACCCACCCGATCAATATGATGAATACCTAGCTATGTCTGAAAGAACTTCACGTGAGTGTTTGCAATTTTTTTGCAATGCGGTCATTAAGTTGTATTCTAACGAGTTTTTACGTAAACCGACGAGCCACGACATCTCACGTATTTACGCCGCACACGAGGCTAGATGGCATTTTCCCGGGATGCTCGGTAGCATCGATTGTACACATATCGAGTGGAAAAATTGTCCAAGAGAGTTGCGAGGGGCGTATGTGAGGGGAGACATCAAAAGACCAACCATCATACTAGAAGCGGTGGCGTCGAATGATTTATGGATTTGGCATTCGTATTTCGGTGTCCCAGGTTCAAACAACAACATCAATGTGTTGCACACGTCGCCGTTGTTCCAAAGCGTAACGGATGGTACCGCACCTTCCTCTCCTTTCTATGTTAACGGTCGACATTACAGACGAGGCTTTTATCTTGTGGATGGTATCTACCCGTCTTGGTCTGTTTTTGTGAAAGCTCCCTCATTTCCCGTCGAGGCTAAAGAAAAGGCGTTCAAAAAATTGCAAGAATCGGCAAGAAAAGATGTTGAGAGGGCGTTTGGTGTTTTAAAAGGTAGATGGGGTATACTACACCGACCGGTTCGTTCGATGACCAAGAAAGCAATACATAGCATAGTGTATGCGTGTATCATATTGCACAATATGTTGATCAAACACGACGGACGTGCAATATCCCCGGATTGGGTACCGGATCCTCCTACACAAGTTCAAGTTTCACAAGATATCAATTTACAATTGCGTAACGAAGAAACTCACTTTCGGTTGAGATACGATTTAATCGAACTAGTAGGTTCTCTAGGTTTGGAGTTTCCGGATTCGGACGAGGAGTAGGTTTTTTTTTTTTTAAATTGTATGTTCCTAGTATGTTAAATTCGAGGAGTAGGTTTTTTTTTTTTTTTTTTTTTTACAAATTGTATGTTTCTAGTATGTGAAATTGAAGTAGTATGTTTTAAAATTAATGAAATTTTTAATTTTAGTGTTTTATTGTTAATTTCTAATTTAAAATAAAAAATTAAAAAAATTGGGAGGGAGTGATAGAATTCCATCACTAGTGATTCCACCCCTCCTACATTTCTATCACTAGTGATGGAAATTGGATTGATGACATGGCATTACTTGTTTGGATAGTGGGAGTGATGGAATTCCATCACTAGTGAACCACCCGTAGTCCCCTAATAAATTTATTCTCTCTTTCACCCCTTGTACGTGGGCGCCAAATCCGTGCGAAAACATTCCGTTAATACTCAAAAGAACTAAAAAAACTGCCCTCACTGAATCCACCTGCAAATTGACACATCTCCGCCATGAGAACACGCTTCCTCACCGACGTTTTCAACTCCTCCGCCGCATCTAACCGCCTACAAACCCTAGACTTCCTCCGATTTCCACCTCCTGAGCTCCCGTCCGCCGATCAATTCATCTTCAACAGCATCTCGTGCTTCGATCAACTCAATTTCATCACCCTAGCTCCTGAAATCGATACAATTTCCGTCAATGAATCGCTCTGTAAGTTCTTATCCGACGTTCTTCCTCAAGCTGTCAGTACCGAGATCGATCGGCAGATTGTTACGGAAGTAGCATCGGAGGTAATGAACTAATGATCTAGTAAATTTTCCGTCAGTTTTTTAGGTTATTTGTTGTGATTTTGTTGTTGCTGTATAAACGATCTGATTTGGACGAGTTTGATTTGAATCTGTTAGTGAAATGTATGTTGTTTTGATTGAATATGTTTTGTGAAGTTTAGAGATTAGAAACGCGGAATGTTGAATTTAGAGTAGTTGTTATGAAGATCGTTTGCTATGATATCTGGTGTAATCGCTAGCAGGATGCCGAATTTGACTTGTTTCAGTTATCACGAAGGTCATTTGCTATGATTTATAAATATAGAAGGAAATATCACCGGAGGTAATGATCTAATAGATTTCCGTCAGTTTGTTAGGTTATTTGTTGTGATTTTGTAGTGGATATATGAACGATTTGATTTGGATGAGTTTGATTTGGACCTGTTAGTGAAATTTATGTTGTTTAGATTGAATATGTTTTGTTAAGTTCAGAGATTAGGAACGCGGAATGTTGAATTTAGAGTAGTTGTACGAAGATCGTTTGCTATGATATGATGATATCCGGTGTAATAGCAAGCAGGATTCCGAATTTTGACTTTGTTTCAGTTATCACGAAGGTCATTTGCTATGAGGATTCGGTTTTACTGATTTGTAGTTTTGAATATAGAAGTTTGTTGAGTATAGTATCAATGGATTGTGAGATGAAGAACTTGAAGTGTCGCAACCGCAGGATTAGTCATTGTCAATACCTTTGTGTTGTCATTTATATCATATGGCACTAAAACTTAACAAATCTCGTACTTAGAAGATTTAAAGCAATTTTGGTATAGAAAAAAGTGAGAAATATCGACTGTATTTATGATATTACCCTGGAAGCATAAATAATTTTTATGTTAGGTAATGGCCAGGTTAATCATCAACATCTGTTGTGCTATAAAGCTGGAGAAACAGAATTTCCTAATAGCACTAATAGGGTGCTCATCTCATCATGCATTTCAATTTTAATATTTGTGATAGACTCTTCATTTATGGTATATGCTTGTGCAGGTGAAAATCAAAGAAGAAGGTACTTTTACACTGGTTGAATTCGAAACTCCTGAGCTTTGTATATCCTTGGTAACCCACTTTTTACCATCATTATTAGTTTGTATACTAAGTACTCAAGGACAGAATCAGTCATATACATGTAACGATATATCTTATCACCTTATCTATGTCACCTGCAGGAAGATTCTAGCGTTTTACATGAAGAGAAGATACAAATTTTCTTTGAAGTTACAGATTCAGAATTTCCTACTGTATGAAGTTCACTTAAACATTTTTTTCTCTATACTTTTGGTATTATTAATACTATTTCAAATAGTCCCTCTTTGATTTATTTTTTGCATAATAGTTATCGGTCTATCTGTTGCATAATTAGTCACACACTGAACTTCAGAGCCACTTCAGTTATGAATACTTTTTTTACAGGATCTGCTTGATTTTTCACTTGAGCTGCAGCCAGTTATGGATATACACAAGTCGATTTTCTACGTAGAAGATATTTGTGTAGAAATCCAGGAAGAGCATAAATCCGATCTGTTTAAAGATGGCAGTTCGGTCAGGGACCAAACACGATCTGATCTTAGATCATTTCCTGTTTTGGAAGTAGACGAGATTAGTCTGGGAATCAACAGCTATATATACGAGGACAAATATACGATATTTGAAAGCAACGATCTCCAACAATGGATGCTAAAAGATGAATTGACGTGTGATTCCAACGAGCTTTTGCTTTCCATGAAATTCGACATATCAGAAAATCTTTTAAACCACTCTTCTTCCGAATGTCGTAAATTTGAGGTACCATGTGTGAATGTTTCTCCTGAGTACATAATAGATGCCATAGAACAGCCATTAATGTTAATCCCACTTGCCCTTGAACAACTCGAATTCTTTGATACAAAGACTGCACATTTCTCTCAAGTGTTCTCCGACATTGAAAGTATAAGCGAAGTAGAACATTGCGAACAGATGTTTGGCAATGGCAACACATCATTAAGCGTTTTCAACAACTTAATTGTTACACATGAACTTGTTCTAACAGATGACTCTTTCAAATCACTCCCTGTTCCTATTATTTCCGATCATGAAAACATACTGTCGGTACAAACGATTGTTGAGGAAATATTCGTAAGGTTGAAGCTGCAGCCTTCCTCCACTTCAGATGACATATACTTGGACTGGCATCTATTGGAAGAAGATATTTGCAGTCGTAATAAACACGCGTCTTTGAAAATGTTTGAGGATATCGATACTTACCATATCAATGCAGACATCAGTTCTTGTGATAGTCTGGTTTTGGAGTTTGTTTTATCTGATGCATGCTCAAATGAGCAAACGACAAAAGAGAACACCGAGGTTCTGAACATCGAAAGGTTTGGAAATTTGATGGAGCATGTCGTTAGTGATAAAATTTATTCAGGTGAAATATGCAAGAAGCATGTGGTTAACAAGGCTCATCAGTTTGTTGAATCAATGTCACAGTTTGATGATCTTGACTTTTTCTTGAACCCTTTAGAGGCTACATGTGTGAAAAAGCAAAAGTCTGTTGATACAATACACGAAACGGATGTTGCCCTTCCTATGGTTTTGGAAAACGACCCGATTGAGACACATGATGCCGGAAGAAAACAACATCAGACCTTGGAGAACGAGACCCGTTCAGTTAAGGTTTTTCTTTGCATTAAGTTTTATTTATGAGTAAAATGCCATTTCGTCCTTGCCAAACCTCAGGGACGAAAATGACATTTTACTCTTTAATTTTTACGTATTCTGGCACTTAATATCCATAGTGATGGTTAATTAATCTTCCTCATTTGAATGTACGTTTTTGATTTGGTCTAGAGAGGAGATTTTCATTCTACTTCAATACTAAACGAGATCAGCAAGAACTTAGAAGGACCATTACATTCTACACACACTGAGTTAAAGAACAGCATGGAATCTACCGAAGCAACCTATGAAGTACCACAACTGCCGTTACTTACAGAGTCAAAGAAGGTCAACACAAACACGCCTATAATCGTAAATACCCAAAATGGTGAAACCGAAATGATAATTTCCAGAAGAAGCACATACCAAAAAATTCTTGCAATGGAAAAAGAAGGCATACAGGTTGTTGAAAGGGATCTAAATCTTCCGGTTGATGTTATAATTAGTGCTGCAGTTTGTTTAGTGCTGTATGACAGCAACAACATTATAAAAAAGACGAATTCGTCAGATGGTGCTTCTTCGTTATCTTCATGTGTTGAAAATATTGCAGCAAATGTTTTAATGTCACTCAGTTTCGCTCTCAGTGGCTGTGTTCTGGTAAGTATCGTATAAAAGTGATATGTGATTATTCAATATTAGGGTTGCAAACAAACCGAACGAATTCGTTTGTTAAGGAAATACATATGTTCACGTCTTCACGAACCGTGCGTGAACACTTATAGAACAAGATTTTATGTTCATGTTTGTTCAATAAGGAAATGGACTAGTTTGTGTTCGTTCGTTAGTTTTTGGTACTGAACACAAACGAACGTTCATGAATGCACACGAACACAAACGAGCGTTTATGAGCACAAACGAACACAAACAAGCGTTCATGAACAGAAATGGATACAAATGAGCATTCATGAACACAAACGAACACAAACAAACGTGAACGAATGAACAAAACTGAACACATTCGAACATATATTAAATAATCGGCATCACAGACATTAAGTGGATCCACTCATGAACGAACATAAATAAAAAAAAACCCTACACACAAGTGAACACAAACAAACACGTTACCGAACGTTCACGAACATAAATGAACGAACGCGGCCTCTGTTCATGTTCATGTTCGTTCATTTAATTAAACGAACGGAATTTCTTGTTCATCTTCATTCATTTATTAAACGAACGATCACAAACAAACTTCCTGCCGAACGGTTCATGAATTGTTCGGTTCGTTCGTAGCCCTATTCAATATTGATTTAACCATATTTTATTTTTTATTTTTCTTAAACATTTTGTAGATATTCGAAGGAGAAGTGGGATTCCTCGGTGGTATAATGGAATCATCAGATGAACTATATGCTGCAGCAGCAAGTTTAGGAATCGACTTGCAGCTTTTTTATTCGTATTCATCTGAAACAACCGATGCGATAATACTAAACTGTATCGCGAATGCTGCAAAGTCAACTAGAGGCGTATATCCTAGGATGCCGGAATCAGAAACGCTAGCTGAATCATTTCTATCGAAATTTACTTCACTTAATCCACTATCAGCTCATGCGATATTATCTTCGGTTGGAACGCTCCTTGAGTTTTTCGAAATGTCTCATCAGCAAAGGGTTTGTGCTCTGCAAAAGTATCTTGTTCCGCAAGCAAGTGTTTTGTTGTTTAGTTCTTTGTGTAGATATGGAGAGAGAGAAGATTCTAGATCGGGAATGACGGATTGTTGTTCTTCGGTTTCTTCTGGTCATGACTCCGGCTACTGTTGTCCTAAGGTTGATCATGAGAAAAAGAAACGAAAGTACGTCGCGAGTCCCGAGACGAAAGCCATGCCTGTCGATTACGTGTTCCAATGGGATCATCCGAAATCCGTTAATTCGCATATGTTTTGGAATTCAGAAGGTGACGAGATATGTGATGGTATTGAAAAGTCTAATATAGATTTTGATGAGATTTACTTTAGATCTGATGCTCGTATGATGCCGAATCGTCCTACTTTGACTGATGCATCGTTTGGTCAAAGCATGCCGATTCCGGACAAGATACGCAGCCACACTAATAAACGGGAAATTATTCACATTGATGATGGTGAAGACATATTTGACTTTAGTAAAAATCAAAGATCGGATGCTCGTATGATGCCGAATCATCCTAGTTTGACCGAGTCATCATTTGGTCAACGCAAGAAGGCGCATATGCCTGTTTCGGACATGTTTAATGCCCAGACTAATAAAGGGGAAATTATCAACATTAATGATGATGATATGACATCTGAGTGGTTCGGTCTTCCTAGTTTTTCTACAGCTGCTGAGATTAACTCCGATTTAGATTCAGATTTAATGAACAATTTCGCGCCTTTCAAAGGGAAGGTTTCGTGTTACGGTAGGACACCGCTATCGAAAGCGATATCCTGTGATCAACCGCAGAAAGGCTCACCGTGGACTATAGATTTCCTTAACAGAATAAAGGAAAAGAGTAGGACGCGTCACCAATCTCTACCGAACATATCGTCGGCCCCGTGTTTTGGCTACTCAGGGAATAATGCATTAAAGTGTAGAAAGAGAAAAAGCCCGTCTATACTCGACTTCTACAGGTACACGAGTGGCAGTACGGTGAAAAGTATGGAACACAAAGGGCAAAAAGGTCATATACAAGCACCAAGTTCATCAAAAGCTGTACAGACTCCAATTGATAAGAGGGCAAAAAGGGTGTGTTATCCATACTTCTATTTGTGTGTGTGTGTGTGTGTGTGTGTGTGTGGGTGTGTATCTAACGAAAAGTTGTTTTGTGTTAAGACAGAAGCTAACCTTTTCCACCACTGGAAGCAAGGGACAAAGCAAGTTGATGTGGAGCGATAAGGCTAATCAAACAATGAAAGGAAGATTGTAATCTTGCGTCATTGAGCATGGACAGATAAACGTGTTTAGACATTCTTTCATCGCCTGAACAGGTTTATTATACTACAAGCTTTCAGCTGTAAGATGTAGTCAAAGATAGTCTTGATAGTTCACTATTTTCAACTTGATCGTAAAACAAATGTTGGTATACGCAAACTCTTCTTCCACGAGATGACGTGTTTCAATCAAATTCATTACCAAATGAAATGTGCTTATGACATTACTCGACGTAAGCTGACAGACTAAAAAACAAGAATAATGTTGAATTTAATACGTTATTGGTGGCCTAACGTATCTCATTTCCTATCCAAAACTGCTATGATTTTATTCATCGAGCATCTAGAATAGTGTTATTTCTTCTTACTGTTTTGCAGATTACGCAAGGCCATTACCAGTTGTTGCCTTTCACTTTCCACCTCAGCAAATCTAAGACTTACTTCTGAATACTTTTCTTGCATTTCTTTCAGCTCACTTTCCATGTGTCTGTTCCTTTCATCCATTGATGATATTTCATGCAGTAAGTTGTTGAGTTTCTGCTCATCATTGTGACTAAAAATGTGCGTTAACGGCTTTTCCTCGGAGCATCTTCCTTCATTGCTGCGAAACACAAAAGATCAAGAGTCTTTTAGTGTATATTCGTGCCTTCAAATGAATACGGATCAAAACGGATAACTTTGGTTCGGGTGAAAACGAGTCAGGTTGGGTTAACACTTTTTTTTTTAAACTTAACTGTGTGAACCTTTTTTCTAATTCCAATATAGATCTTCTCTCATCATGCTTCCCAGTGGTGACATCACAAGCTACTTTACTTTCCTTTTCCTGCAGGTTGAAGATTGATCATGAGGCGAGTAAAATACACAAATGGTCCCTGTGGTTTACCAAAACTAAGGATTTGGTCCTTAGCTTTTCAAAAGTACAAAGATGGACCCTGTGGTTTGCACTTTGTAACGCATTTAGTCCCCAGCCAACAAATCTAAGACCATGTGTAGTGGAAGGGGAAGATAATGCCCCCACCCTAGGGCGTTTTGCGCCATGTGGCGGTCCAGTCAGCAAAGGGGCATTATGGGGCATTATGTTAAAAGGGATGTAGTGGGGATGTGGGTTATGGGGCATTATGTTAAAAGGGGGTATAAATATAATTAAATAAAAAAAAACCTTCAAAAAATGCTATTGGCCAAAAACCTTCATATAATACCATTTTAGCGTTATTCAAAACACGCCGGTGGGGGATTTTTTGCGAAAACACGCCGGATCACGCCGGAGGGGTTGGGGGAGGGCGTTTTGGGGCGTGTTTTGGGGGGAGAAAACGCCGGATCACGGCCCACTACGGGTGGTCTAAGGGTTTTAGCATGTCCAAGTTAGGGACTAAATGCGTTACAAAGTGCAAACCACAAGGACCATCCATGAACTTTTGGAAAGCTGGGGACCAAATCCAAAATTTTGGTATACCATAGGGACCATCCGTGTACTTTACTCGTACTACTTATTCTGTATTTCTGCTATTTAAGTAGAAAGATGTTTAATTTGCAAAAAAAACTATAAAAATGTCTCAAAAATATTATATGCAAGCCTGAAATCTGAATTCAAGTACTTACCTTTACCAGATTCAGATGTTTTTTCTCTAATTTAGAAACCTCTTTCTGTAGGTTATCTTTCTCCGACTCGATTTCGGACAACTTTTCTTTCAATCCACTGTAATCACCTCTTAGCATTTTCAGTTCCAACTTCAAAGTTCTAATCATAACGTTTTTTTCGCTTATTGAACTTTTCCAACTTGTCGATTCCTTCTTTAATGAATTTAATTCTTTCAAATCATAGTTATGTTCTCCATGTTCTTTATAAGCTTCAATCTCTAATGAAATTTGCTTAATTTGTTCCATTTGCTGATTAATTTGGTCACAAAGTTTCTCTACTTCTGCAGCATTGGTCAACGTTGACTTTTTTAAAGCCTCTTCTGCTTGTACAACTCTTTCCTCTTGCTCTATTTTAAGTTTCATTAGATCTTGTACATCATTTTCAAATTCATGTGCTTGTTTCTCTAATTCTTTCTCTAATCTTATAATATGTGTCTCGAATTCTTCGTTTTTATCCAACGATTTCGAGATCTCCAATGCCTGATTCATTATCTTTTCCTCTAATCTCTTAATCTGAAGTTCATTATCTTCAATATGGATCTTTAATTCCTCCTTCTCTTTCCTTTCGAGTTCTAATCGAGCATACAACGCATCAATATTTTCGGCAAGATGAGATATTTCTATATTCTTTCCCTCCATTTTTCTAACCAAATCTTTATTTAAACTTTTTTCGTACTTTAACTCTTCCTTTATCTCATCACATTCTGTTTCCAGCGCTTCATTTTCTTCGTTGAGTTCACTCATTTTTGTCGACAAATCTTGTGATCGTTTATTCTCTTTTAGAATTTGCTTACGAAGCGATTCTAACTCCAGCGCAGATAATTCCGCTTGTTTTTCCAACCTGGAAACCTCACTTTTTAACGCGTGTACGTCATCTTTTGATGCTTCGGTGTAGCTGTGTTGCGGGCTTTTTAATGTATCACCCATACTTCTGTCTGAAAGAGAACCGAAAGACCAATCGGTGCTTGATCTTTGTTTATTCACAGGGTTTGAGTTGCCATTTTCAATGCTATCACTTGCTTGATTCTTTGATCTGAATGATTCAGACGATAGAGACTCATTCTCTCCAAACGTCCTGTAATACCCCCGAATATTAACGAATATGATATCGATGAGATTAGATTGAACAATGTCACTTTCTTTTACCTCAGTTCATCTGTTCTTTGCATCTTTTGAATGTAAACCTGTCTCATGTTATAAGTATCAGTAAAAATCTACAACATTCACATTCACATTTTGAGTTTGGGGTTTCATGGCTAACCCATTGAATAAACAGGTTGAGTTCGGGTTGACTTCTTTAACTTGTTTAGATAAACAGGTCTACCCGTCCAGTGGCGGATCTTGACCTAAAACTCAGCATGGGCCGATGTTTTTTACAGATAAAATCAGCCTGGGCCGAACCAATACACATTTAAAAAAATTCTCGAAAACCTGAAATTTAACACTACTAGCCGAAAAAACTGCACGGGCCGAGGCCCGGTCCGGCCTCCTCTAAGCTCCTCCCCTGTACCCGTCAACCCGTTCTAATTTAGAATAAAAGAAGAAAAAAATAAATAAAAAAATTTCATATGGTCAACTAGTTTGTGTCCCGTTTAACTCATTTATTACAACCCTCCAACTAGTTTAACCCATTTTTATAACTTGATTACATTCCATTTACAACCCGTCAACCCATTTACAATACACCAACCCGTTTACAAGTAACTTTGACTCATTTAAATATATGGGTTGTGTTAGGTTACACGATTTTTAAGTGTCTCCGGATTAGGGTTATTATATTCGACACAAATAAATATACGGGTCATGTTCAGATTCATTAGTTCAACCCACCAATCCAACATGATTGCCACTCCCTTAATGAGTCTAAGGCAGGACGAAACAAATGAACTTCCATCACACGCATATGAGATAAGGACACCCCACGATGACAATAAGTTGCCTAATAACACTTACATGTAGAATTGCACCATTGTTTGAAGTTGTGAGTGGCAAAGAAAGCTGAACAGGTTCAGTTATCCCTACAAAGTTAGCAAAATCAACTCCCACTTCTCCTACAAATCCTGATTTTGAAGATCCCTGTGAAAACCCACAAACACATTACAAATTTACAACAAATTTCAAGTAAAATGACATCATCTTTCTTTTGAAAATATATTCTACTTACTGTTTGCACATTAAAGTAATAAATTCTCTCCTTATATGTTTCTGTTTTTTGATCCTTAACCAATTTAACCATCTCATAAACAGGTTCTTCCCATGTACAAGTTCCATCAACTATTGGAACTTTCTTCAGTTTAGCTGCGGGTTTCGCGGTATCTTCCTGAAGCAAAGCTATCATCAAACCTTTTCCTTTCATCTTTGGCACCTGGAATCAACACATCTACCCACATGTAAATTACCATATATTTTTTTTTTAAAAAAATGTAATTTTCTTGGACGCGTTATACTTATATTAGACATGTCAGAAACAAATCATTCGTTTCGTCATCAACGCATCAAACTTTTTTCCCATGACTAAGTTCCGGTTTATTCTGTTTGGAGCCTAAAGCAGATTCTAAAATCGGGACGGGCTGTTTTTCATAAAAAGAAATATATTGTCTCGCTTGGGATTTAACACGTGGGAATATGTATATACAATGACACTTTTTTTGTAAATGAATTCTAAAACACACGTATTAGAGTTGGAGTGAGTTTTAGTGAAAAGAAAACACTTCCAAGTACAGGGAAAATACGGGGCACAAAATTTTGGTATTTTTTTTTCGTATTAAACTAACGTGGTATGTGACACCATATCGCATGTAGATTTCATCATCATCATCATCATACTCAGTAAATCCCGCCAATAGCAAAGCTAAGGTAGGGTCTGAGGAGGGTAAGATGTGGACAGCCTTACCTCTACCCTGTAGGAATAGAGAGATTGCTTCCACTGACCCTCGGCTCGATGGTAGTTTTGCATCAAACCTTAGACATAAGGCACATAACACTTGGCAATTAAGACAAATGTACACTTGTCTTTCGGCTATCAACGCCACCACATGATGCATGATTAACCATCACGAAATTAGTGCACTTTCACTTTTGCCGCCGAGCGCCCACACATATATACATTATATACGCGTACCGCAAGCGCATGTACATTTGTGTATGTGTATTAAAGATTAAGGTATCTCAGGGATATGACATAATAAAAAAGGGTGATTTTAAAGATTAAAATCATGTTTTTACCAAAGAATAGTTTCATACCTGAGTTGCCTGAAACTGCAGTTGAAACATGATTTTGATCTTGTTGTTTTGACCCTTCCATCTTCCTGATTTGAACATTTTTCAGGTGTTTTTGTTTTCTTGAATCTGTTTACGTCATCAGGATCCACATTTTCAGAGGGCAAGGTAAGAACTAAGAAGCCTTTTTCTTTTTCTAAAACATAACTTTAGTTTTGGATCAAACTTTTTCTTTAAAACAAAAATATGAAAAAAAAAACTATATATTTTTGGGATATGTTAAACAATACCAGCATGAAGTCTCAACACACAACCCTGTTAATCCATGAATGCATGTGTCCGTTCTCTCTCACACAAACACACGTAACCCTAGATATATACTTATAAAAAGGTTAGTGTCATTAAAATGGGAAAAAGTAATTAAAAGGATATTATCATTTATACTATTTAAAATTTGAACAATATCATCATATCCAAAATAATAATGAAGTTTACTTAAAAAAAAGCTATCATATCCAAAAAAAGTATAACATTAAATATATTTTTAATTTTATAAATAAAGCGTCTTAAAGGAGTGTTATATTTTTTGATAAATACATGATTATGCAATTACTATCGTATTTTGCATACAGAAATTTGCAATTTCATATTAGTATGTTAAAATATTGTAACAATTTTTCTGATCATGAGATTATAGCCTAATGGTATTTTGAAGATGTGAAAGGCTTAGGCAGGGCCGGCCCTGGAGGTGGGCAGGGAGGACCACCGGCCGGGGCCCGTGATTTCGTAGTATATACTAACATAATATAGGGCCATTTACAAAAAGATCATGTGGTTTAGATTAGTTAGCCCATTGGGATTAGATTAGTGATCCTAATATCTAAATGATTTTTAAAAACTAATAAAAAACAATTATTGTTGAGCGGCAACTAGAGCTCTGTGAATATTGAAACGTAGTAGGAGACATATCTAGTTCGACGAAGAACTCACAGAGTCTACACCCATAGAAGCCACAGAGTCTGCACTCTTTTCTTCTTCGATTTCAGTCTTGCATGCAACCACGGGCCACCACGCATAGAGTCTGTTCGACGAACTCAGTCTCACGATCACGAATCACGTATTCAGGTAAACATCAAATCATCAATCGTCAATCGGCCCTTGTTCAGTACTTAAGTTGTTATGTTTTGTTTTTAGCCGAATTCACTCATTCAGGCCCTTATTAGTTATTAATTATTATGTTTCTTTTTTTTTCGAATTCAGGCCCTTGTTTAGGCGATTAGTTATTGTCGAATTCATGCCCTTTTCTGTTGTGTTGAAGACTAAATTGTTGGTAATTTATACAAAAACGATTGTCAAATTCAGGCCCGTATTCTTTTACACAATACTAACCAAAGTTTTTTTAAATGCACCATTAAATTAAGTGTAAATTTACACAATACTAACCAAGTTAAATGCACCATTAAATTTACATACATAATATCTAAGCAAGTTAACATTTTGCTAGAATATTAGGTAGAATATTTCCTTCAATTAAATCACCTGCATTATTGTATTTATCATATGTCTATAGAGATTCTATTTTTTTTTATTAGTTAGCACTTTGAATTGAAGGAATTTGAACTCTTCCTTTGTTTCTGCCTTTCTGATTATACTTGTTACATAGCCATGGATAGAATCTTCAATATTCATAAAACTTTCATGTCATATTAGAACAGGCCGAAACTAGATTTCAGATCACAAAGTAAGACTAGTAAAAATGGAAAACACCAATGTCATACCGAACAAATAGATTCCAATACACCAATGTTAACTAATGATACAAGAACCGTTCCAATACATACCGAACAAATACATTCGATACAGTATGCGGTACTGGTGTCATTGTGAATATCAATTTAGAATTTGTGATATAGTTTTGTTAAAACTTGAATTTTAGGGCTAACGAATCAAAAAATTTAACGTTTTATGAGAAATTCGACCTGATCCGACTCGAAAATTTTAATGTTTGGTTGCGAGAATCAAAACATAAAATTGTATTATTGAATAAAGGAGATTACAAAGGTCCTATATATAGATAATACTAATTACAATCGAATACCCTTAACAATAAATAAACTGACAAACCAATAACTTAGTTTAACATTCCCCCGCAAGTTGAGGGCGGGGAACGACCTGCAACTTGGACCGTAATGATAAGAATCTCTGTGTGGACAATGGCTTTGTAAAGATATCAGCTATTTGATCATCAGTAGAAATAAAGTTAACCTTCAACATCCTATGAGCAACTTATTCACGAACAAAATGATAATCGACTTCAACATGCTTTGTTTGTGCATGAAAAATCGGATTTGCAGAAAGATATGTCGCACCAAGGTTGTCACACCAAAGTGTCGGTGGTTTATCAACCATACCAAGTTCATGAAGAAGGGATCTTAACCAGATCAGTTCTGCCACAATATCAGTGATAGCCTTATACTCTGATTCTGTAGAAGATCGAGAGACGGTGCGTTGCTTTCTAGCAGCCCATGAAACAAGATTGGAGCCCAAGTAAATAGCGTATCTCCCCGTGGATCGACGATCGATAGGGCAACCAGCCCAATCTGAATCGGAGAAAGCCTGAAGATTGGGCCATGTTGAATCAGAAAAGGCTTGTAGATGACAACCTGAATCATGATGGAATAGTAAACCAAGTTGAGTCGTTCCTTTTAGGTAGCGTAGAATGCGTTTGACCGCAGCCCAATGGTTTTCAGTAGGTGCATGCATAAATTGACAAACTTTGTTAACTGTAAAAGCAATATCCGGTCTGGACAAAGAAGCGCACCTACAGTTTGCCGATATTTAGACGGGTCATCAAGGAGGGGACTATCATCAGGAAGCAAAACATCAGAAGTACTCATAGGAGAAGCAACCGGTTTGCAATCAGAGAGACCTACTCATTGAAGAATATCCAGAATATATTTGCGTTGAGACAGGATAAGATCAGTGCCATGATGTAGAACTTCAATTCCCCCAAAAAAAGGCAGTTGTCCAAGATCCTTGATAGCAAATAAAGAACTGAGACGTTGAATGATATCAGCAACAGCTTGAGGTTGATTTCCTATGATTATAATATCATCCACATACACAAGGACATAGATAATAGTGCCATTTGAGTTAAGAATAAAGAGTGACGGGTCAGTTTTGGACCCGTAAAAACCAAGCTGCTAAAGTGCCGTGGACAACCGAGTAAACCAGGCACGTGGAGCTTGCTTGAGCCCATATAAGGACTTGTGTAATAGGCACACATGATCAGGTTTGGTGGGATCAACGAAACTAGGAGGTTGTTTCATATACACTGTTTCTTGAATATCACCATGCAAGAAAGCATTTTGAACGTCCAATTGGCGAAATGACCACTTATTCATAACAGCAATAGACAAAACAGTGTGAATAGTAGTAGGTTTAACTACTGGACTGAATGTTTCATGATAATCCACACCAGGTTGTTGGTGAAAACCTTTAGCCACTAGTCGAGCTTTGTAACGACTGATCTTCCTATTTGGATCTGTTTTCAACCTGTAAACCCATCTGCAATCAACAATATTAGCATTCCTAACAGGAGGAACTAATGACCACATCCCATTAGTATGTAGTGAAGTCAACTCTTCAGCCATGGCTTGACGCCACTCCGAAGATTTGTTGGCAACGGTAAATGGGGTAGGCTCAACAGGTAAAGTGTGAGTGGTGGTAGTAGTGTAAGCAGCAGGGTTATAGCGGGTGGTAGGTTTGGGGTTGGGCCGAAGGTTGGAGGGGCGAGTGCGTGGTGGTGGGTTGGAATGGGTTATATTGGGCTGTGGTGCTGGGTCGGTCGAAAGATTGTTCTGGGAATGTAAAATGGGTTCGGTAATAGGTGACGGAGAGGAAGTGGGATCATGATGAGCTATGGAAGTGGGTTCGGTAGTAGTAGGCTGAATTTGATCGGTGGTAGTAGTAGAGGGTGGACGGGAGTGGGGTGGTTCGGTGGGAAAACCTGGTGGTGGGTGTGGAAAAACAGAGATGTATGGTGTGTTGGTGTGTGAGGATGTTGATTCGGTAGATGGGACTTTATGGTAGGGAAAAACATGTTCGTTGAAGCGAACATGCTGGACAATATATACCCGTTCGGTATAAGGATCGAAACAACGGTAACCATGGTAAACAGGGCTATAACCAAGGATGACACACGGGGTAGAGCGAAACTCGATTTTGTGGTGGTTATACGGACGAAGATAAGGGAAACATTGACATCCAAAAACTCGAAGGAAAGAATAATCAGGTTTGCGTTTAAAAACGTGTTCAAAGGGAGACTCGTTGGAGGAGACACGAGAAGGAAGCCGATTGATCAAATAAAAGGCGGTTTCAAAGGCAAATTGCCAGAAACGTTGAGGAAGACTGGACTGTGCCAAGAGAGTAAGTCCCGTTTCCACAACGTGTCGATGACGGCGTTCTACAATCCCATTTTGTTCACTTGTATGGGGACAAGAACGTCGGTGAAGTATGCCATGGTTGTGACAGTAGGACGCGAGGCTACGAAACTCCCCTCCCCAGTCCGATTGAATAGTTTTTAATTTGGTGTTAAATTTTCGCTCAACCATTTTAATAAAGTTTGTTAAAATAGGATAAACATCGGATTTATGAACTAGTGGGTAAAACCACATGTACCTAGAGTGGTGGTCAACACAAAGCAAAAAGAAACGACAACCATCACTAGACAAAGTAGGGGCAGGGCCCCAAACATCACAATAAACAAGATCCAAGAAATTTTTGCTACGAAAAGTTGAGTCTGATAAAGATAACTTAGAAGACTTGCCCATTTGACAAGAAGTACATAAATCAGTAGATATTTTGTCTAAAACAGGTAAAGAACAATGCGAAATAACAGAACGAAAAACTTGAGCATGAGGATGGCCTAGGCGTTGATGCCAGGTGTAAGAAGATGCTTTGGTGGCAGTAAAGGAAACTTTTGGACAAGACTTGAGCTGAGGAAGACGGATAGAATATAAGCCATGTTCACTTGGTCCAGTGAGAAGGATGTTGTGTGTAGACTCGTCCTTCACAACAAAATAAGACGCATGAAATTCAAAGAAAACGTTATTATCAACACAAAATTTTTGAACAGATAAAAGATTTTGTTGAAGTTCAGGGACATGAAGAACGTTGGAAAGGACAAGGGTTTTATTAGGTGAGTAAAGTTTAGTTGAGCCAATATTTAAAATAGGTAAAGATTGATCGTTACCAACAAGGAGAGAGTCGTTACCATAGTACGCCTCAGAGTTGTCTAGACTAGCTACATCTGGAGTGCCATGATCATTAGCTCCCGTGTCAGGAAGCCAAGTAAAGCCTGACTGAGAATCAACATCTGAACGAGTTGCATAGTTGGCTTGTGGCTGCATACGAGGCTGATTTGATTGACTTGGACATTGAGATGGGAGGTGTCCGATGCTACAGCGATTGCAGTGACCATACACCATGTTTTGAGTAGAGGCCCAAGAGAATTGACGAGAACCACCATTGTTGTTGTTGCGACCAGTGTTGTTGTTGCGAGAATAGCCTCGATAAGATCCACGGGAGCCACGACCTCCTCGATGATTGTTGGAAGACCGAGGAGCATAGAAAGCCTGTGGCTGTTGGGAGGAGGCTGGAGTAACTGGATTTAATTGGTAACCAAGTTGAGCAGCCATTAGTTGGAGACTTGATGGAGAGTGTAAAACACAAGCGTTAAAGTGCTTATATTACGCGTGTTATTGTGTTTTAAGCAATTATGTACGTTGAATACAGTAACTGCGAGAGTTTGTGTTATTGCAGGTAAAACTCATAATTCGGTTATGCTAAGGTGATTAAAGATGATGCGGAGTGTCTGAGGATGTTGAACAAGATATTTCATGTTGATTGGGTATTGATTCGAGCCGAGATAGAATTCGGAGATGCTAGAATATGATGTGACAAAGTTTGAGGGCCATTTAGTCACTAAATGAAAGTTGCAATGCATACAAGGGATTTCTAGTAAGTTCAAACGTAGCTTATGGAATATATGTCGTAGTCTACGGCCAAAACAAGAAACGGAAACAAAATGTAAAAACCGTAAGCTACGGTTTTGTTGTGTAGCCTACGGTTAGAATCAAAAGAAACATCAAAGAGATATAAGTAGGCCGACAACAGCAGGTAGTCACATGAAATATAGAGAGGTGAACATTGGCGGCTACGTGGACTTCTTTTGGGAGCCGTGACACAAAAGTCAACAACTAAATGAACAATATCATCAACTCAGGTGGACTGCTTGGTTTTTCTTTTGGGGGCCGAATAAGAGAAGGGCACATGATCATATCACATCACACGCATGCAAGGGGAGCCGTCAATTAAAAAGGAGAGGTAAGGCAGTAACATCACATGGAGATATATGATGGTTATCATAATATTAGTGGGAATCATTTACAAAATTGAGAGGGTGATTCACGTGGACTTAATTGGCAGCCATCACACAAAGTCAACATTTTTATCATTAATATTCTTTGTTTTGGGGGCATTCACTAAAGTCTAAGTGGGCTGACAAGAGGGTGGACTTGGAGGTCATGGATTGGGCCGATAATCGGATCACATCATACATCATCATCACGACAGTTTAGGAGGCACAATGATCGAGAGTGAACAACACAAATATCATCACTGATGGGCCGACTTCTTGGAAGTGACGGCTGGGCTTTTGTTTTGGATCAATCACGTGGACTAGGAATGTTATAATCATACATCAATACATCATTATCTTTACGGCAGAAGGGTTGAACGATGGTTCGACGGGGTGAAGATCATCCCACCAACATGAGCGGCTAAACTTTTTGTGGTTTCCTCCGGATGGAGGGTTTTTGTAAGTTAGACAATTTTATGTGTTTGTGACAATCGTATAACTTGGTGATCTAAGCATTCGATGCTTTTCACCTTGATTTGATTTGATTTATTGGTTGTAAAGAATTGCATTTATTTAAACCTTAATTTCTAAGCATTCAGTTCCCGAGAGTTCTAGTAATTGGGATATATTTGACATGAGGTTAGGGTTTGTAATTGTAATTGATAATCATTTGATAACCTCCCGTTATGTATTGACCGGAGTACTTAGTCGTTGGTCATCACAATTGATGAATTAGGTTAAACACTTATGTCTATGTGAGTGTTTCGATTAAACACATAATTGAATCTAGTTATAAAACCTGAAATCTGGAGGAACCATTATGCTTTCTATTGATTTAAATCTCACATTTAGTTTGTAATTTTTAGTTAATCCACAAATCAAACAATCATCAGTTTATTTTTTATAGTTGTTAATAAATACTTAACATTACACACTTTCCACAATCCTCCTCTGGTTCGATATCCGACTTACTCTAGCTACTAGTTTATTTCGGTTTTTGCATGTCCATAACGACAGACATCAAAATGGCGCCGTTGCAAAAACCCTCATGATAAAAAAAAATTTTCAAAAAAAAAAAAATCCAAAAATAGTATTTTATTCGTCACATATTCCACTGTTTGCTTTTACCTTGGGTATACTAGTTTTGTCTGTGCAGATTTATTGCAGATCTTATTATGGAAAGTGCTTACTGGTCATGCCGAGGTTGTGGTAGTCCATGTCACACACGTGACGATTGTCCTGTGTTCCGTAAAATGTGTGAGGACGAACAAAGGAGAGCAGATGAGTTGGGTTTTTATTCTGATGATGATGTCCACCCATACTATTCTTATTCTGATTCGCAGCGAGTTGCATATGATTACCAGTCAGATACGGATTATTGTTATGATGAGCAGACATGGTATGAGAGTAGCTATGATCCGGGGATGGTACAAAGCATGAGTTACCAAGAGGAGTATGACCATTGTTATGATGACTACTCTCGACTTTCTTATGAAGACTATCCGGTACACTATCAGGATGGCTATCATACCCAGTATACAGTTGATCAGGGTGAGTCTGAATGTGCACCCCAGTCACCTAGTTACTATCAATCACCCCAATTTAGAAGTCTTATGGAATATATGAGACAACGAGAACTGGCATACATTGAAAAGGAATTGGCGAAACCTGACCTGTCAATAGAGGACCAGTTGGAGATGTGGATTACTAAGTATAACCTTTTGATGGCTGAAGTGAAGGATGATGGGCCAAGAATGACTCCAATGGAAAAACGCCAAGCCAGGGATAGATGGGTGTCTCTACAGATGTCTCGTTCTCAAGTAAGGGATGAGGTTGTGGAGGTTAATACCACACCGGTGATTCCCCCAATTGTTGAACAGTCCAATGTGGAGAAAATTGTAGAAGGTGATGAGGTGAAAGAAGACATTCCACAAAATAAGTGTGGGGAGGCACATATAGAGACGAGGAAGGTGACGGTGAAGGACATCGGGCAGATCATCAAAAAGTGGTTGTGCAACAATCCGACTTATTTGCCGATATTGAGTAAAAAGAAAAGCTTGTGGAGAGTTAACTATCGAGTGTATGTTGGGAACTCGATAGGAAAGTGCGGACTGAGGCCGGATTGCAGTGCGTCAGTGGACATCTTGATAAAAATTAGACCCCGCTGGATCAGTAATGTCAGGTACCGTGCATTCATGGGAAATACAAGGGGTAAATGTGCACTAAGACCACCATAGCGCATATCAGGTACGGTCTGGCTGAAGACCTTTAAACTTAGCGCTCTCGGGAGGCAGCCCGAGGATGTAGAGTATTGTTTTGTTTTGGTGTGTGTTGTGTTTGGCAGGTTACTAAGTTTAATTCCCCCGGATGCAATGATTCAAGTGTGGGGATGTTTGGCAACATCCCTGATGAGATGTCAGAGAATCCAAGAGGAGTTTACGTCTCTGTTGATCACAACCGCTGGACCGCTACAGACACTTGCTGATTTACTGATCAGGTCAATGTGTCTCTCTATCCTTTATTTTATTTGTTTTTGTGTACTTGGTGGTGTGAAATTTTTGTGTTGGGAGTGGTTTCCTTGTGTTGTGTCGTCTAGGTATTAGCCGTTCATGGTTTGCGGGTGGTATCTCTCGTGTTTAGATTATAAATTGCACCATACATTGGGGACAATGTATCCCAAGTGTGGGGATGCGGTAACTCGAGAGAGGGTTGGTAGGATTGATGATCTTAAATGCTTGAATTGGTTGAAATTGGAAAAAATTGAAATTTTTGAATTTTTTTTTTGTTTCTCAAGTATGCTTGAACTACATGAAAACCAACATTTTCAATTGCTAAAGGGTTCCTACTGATATTAAGCTAACTTAGATCCCTAGTCATGGTTGTCCCTTTAAGTTTCATGAGAGTATTTCTGACAAGTTGAGAAGAGATGCCTAACTAGGGGTAACATGCTTTAGGAATTACACATGCTACGTGTCGGCAACCCTTATTCCTTTTATTCGGTGAGATATTTGAGCCTACTAGATTGTTAGTTGAATTTCAATAATTGTTCATTTGTTGAGTGTAGGCCATATGTTGCTTTGTGTTAGAACTTGTGTGGTTTGATACGTGCCGAGACTGTGGTTTAGCGTATGCACATAAATGATAAAGGCATTAGGATTCCTTCCATTGTGCTGTATATTGATTGTTGATTTCACCCACCGTAGTTAACCATGTTGAGCCTTTTACCCTTCGTTTGATACACCTTGTTTGACCCGTTTGCTTACCAACCATGAATGACAAGTACGTGTTAGATGTTTGTTGAATAAAAAAAGAAAAGAAAAAAAAAGAGAAAAGAAAGAAAAAGAAAAAAAAATAGTATTATGTTCGTGTTAAATAAATGGGTTGAAAAATCACCCAATGTGTTAGTAGTATTGTGAATAAGTTATCATGGTTTGGTATATTCAATTGTATTCGCCATATAAATACAAAAAGCCAAAAATATTTCCTTACCTTTACCTTTAACCCAAAACCCGAGAGTCCTTTTGATATGTGTTACGTTGTTTGATACAGTGGAGGTGTGATTGCTATACAAGCTTATGATTACAAAGTAGCATATTTGGTTTTGAGTGAAATATATACTAGCACATTACACGCTAGTCTTGATTGAACCGAGAGGAGTGATTATTGTGAGGGGCGTGTGGCATGTGTGTAGTATCATAAGCATGTTAGTTTTAGTTAGGTAAGTCTTAAATGTTTTAAATGCATATCATTTATTTGTCAGATTGTCAACCTCGATTGTGTCAGTCTATGGGACGGGTATGACTTGGGACCTTAAACTGTTAATTCGGTAGGGGATTTAATGTTGATTTGTGAATAAGGTGAGTAGTGTTTGTGATGGTTGATTGAGGACAATCAATGTTAAGTGTGGGGATGTGATGGAGAGTGTAAAACACAAGCGTTAAAGTGCTTATATTACGCGTGTTATTGTGTTTTAAGCAATTATGTACGTTGAATACAGTAAGTGCGAGAGTTTGTGTTATTGCAGGTAAAACTCATAATTCGGTTATGCTAAGGTGATTAAAGATGATGCGGAGTGTCTGAGGATGTTGAACAAGATATTTCATGTTGATTGGGTATTGATTCGAGTCGAGATAGAATTCGGAGATGCTAGAATATGACGTGACAAAGTTTGAGGGCCATTTAGTCACTAAATGAAAGTTGCAATGCATACAAGGGATTTCTAGTAAGTTCGAACGTAGCTTATGGAATATATGTCGTAGTCTACGACCAAAATAAGAAACGGAAACAGAATGTAAAAACCGTAAGCTACGGTTTTGTTGTGTAGCCTACGGTTAGAATAAAAAGAAACATCAAAGAGATATAAGTAGGCCGACAACAGCAGGTAGTCACATGAAATATGGAGAGGTGAACATTGGCGGCTACGTGGACTTCTTTTGGGAGCCGTGACACAAAAGTCAACAACTAAATGAACAATATCATCAACTCACGTGGACTGCTTGGTTTTTCTTTTGGGGGCCGAATAAGAGAAGGGCACATGATCATATCACATCACACGCATGCAAGGGGAGCCGTCAATTAAAAAGGAGAGGTAAGGCAGTAACATCACATGGAGATATATGATGGTTATCATAATATTAGTGGGAATCATTTACAAAATTGAGAGGGTGATTCACGTGGACTTAATTGGCAGCCATCACACAAAGTCAACATTTTTATCATTAATATTCTTTGTTTTGGGGGCATTCACTAAAGTCTAAGTGGGCTGACAAGAGGGTGGACTTGGAGGTCATGGATTGGGCCGATAATCGGATCACATCATACATCATCATCACGACAGTTTAGGAGGCACAATGATCGAGAGTGAACAACACAAATATCATCACTGATGGGCCGACTTCTTGGAAGTGACGGCTGGGCTTTTGTTTTGGATCAATCACGTGGACTAGGAATGTTATAATCATACATCAATACATCATTATCTTTACGGCAGAAGGGTTGAACGATGGTTCGACGGGGTGAAGATCATCCCACCAACATGAGCGGCTAAACTTTTTGTGGTTTCCTCCGGATGGAGGGTTTTTGTAAGTTAGACAATTTTATGTGTTTGTGACAATCGTATAACTTGGTGATCTAAGCATTCGATGCTTTTCACCTTGATTTGATTTGATTTATTGGTTGTAAAGAATTGCATTTATTTAAACCTTAATTTCTAAGAATTCAGTTCCCGAGAGTTCTAGTAATTGGGATATATTTGACATGAGGTTAGGGTTTGTAATTGTAATTGATAATCATTCGATAACCTCCCGTTATGTATTGACCGGAGTACTTAGTCGTTGGTCATCACAATTGATGAATTAGGTTAAACACTTATGTCTATGTGAGTGTTTCGATTAAACACATAATTAAATCTAGTTATAAAACCTGAAATCTGGAGGAACCATTGTGCTTTCTATTGATTTAAATCTCACATTTAGTTTGTAATTTTTAGTTAATCCACAAATCAAACAATCATCAGTTTATTTTTTATAGTTGTTAATAAATACTTAACATTACACACTTTCCACAATCCTCCTCTGGTTCGATATCCGACTTACTCTAGCTACTAGTTTATTTCGGTTTTTGCATGTCCATAACGACAGACATCAAGACTGCTGAGTTGATTCTGAATGGCCTACAAGTTCGGTTGTGGCGGTTGTGGTGTGGCCGTAGCCACAAAGGCCTGCGGGCTGGTTGCTTAGGTTGGTAAAAACTTGGTAATCACGGTCGCAAAGAAGGCCATGAAGCTCATTAAAGTCAACTGGTGGAGAGTGGGCTTAAAGATTCGCCTTGAGACCGTTATATTCTTCACGAAGACCACTGATAGTAAGCATGACAAGATCCTTATCCTTCATTGGTTCACCTATGTTCGCTAGAGCGGTTGCATATTCTTGAGCACGACTTAGGTACTCTGCAGGTTTCTCATCACCCTTCATGATGATTCGAAGGAGCTGGCTTTTAAGTGTGAATTCATTTGAGGAGGAGACTGGTGCATAGGCACGTTCGAGATACAACCATACCTGACGAGAGGTCTGTCCCAGAACGTGCTGAAATGATTCTTCAGACACTGTAGAGATGATTAGCATACGCATATGAGCATCGTTGGATATCCACGGAGCATAGCTGGGATTGTCAGTGGTTGTGGTTCCTGTAGTAACCTTGGATGACGGACATGGAATCGTCCCGTCCACATAACCGAAAAGGTTATGAGAGATCAGAAACGGTTCAACCATCTGTTTCCAGTAGCCATAGTTCGTAGGTTTTAGGGTAAAAGCAAACTTGTGGGAATTATGAGTTGTTTTCTCCTGGTTGGTGAAGGTTGTGATAGCAGCCATGAAGAAATTGAAGAGATAAACTTACTGTTGCTGTGTTGCTGCTGGAGTATATGATATTGCTGGTCGGAATTCTGTTGTTGTGTTGCTGCTGGAGTATATAATGTTGCTGGTCAGATTTTATGTTGTTGTGTTGCAGGTCAAAATTGAGTGGCGGCTGTATTAGGGTTAGGAGTCGTGATTTTTTTTGAAGGAGATAGAATTTGATTTGATTTGCTCTGATACCAAATCAGAACATAAAATTGTATTATTGAATAAAGGAGATTACAAAGGTCCTATATATAGATAATACTAATTACAATTGAATACCCTTAACAATAAATAAATTGACAAACCAATAACTTAGTTTAACAGCGAGAAACTTGACCACCGGAAAAAGGTGAACCAACTGGAAAAAAATCTTGGATCTGCCACTGATGGGAAAAACTTGACCACCGTTCCATCTAAATTGGCACCAAAATCTTTTACCATATCTCACCACTACACTTTTTTATCAAGTGGTCTGATTAAGATGACGTGAACACTATTTGTCAGAAAAGACAAAACTACATACCTCACCACCACATATGGTGTAAAACTAAGAAAATAAGATGTGCCCTTGAAGTCGACAAAACAATTGCAATAAATATCCAAGATTAGAATTCTTTTGTTATCGGCTATTTCAACTTTTAAAGGATTAGATAAATCAACACTAGAAGTAAAACATCCATAAAATATAATCAACTACCCACTTTACACAATTAAAATAGTTTTACTTTTAATTTATTTTCTACTATAATTTTCTGGGTCAAAGCAAGTTGTATGTATACTTACAAGTCATGTAGAGAAAAACCAAGTATAATGATTTACCATCACCTACCGTTGGGTAGTTCCCCACTATATATTTAAGTCATTTTCACCGCGGCCACCACCACCATCGTCACATCCAGACACCATCGCCAACATAAAAACAAAATAACTGACGAACCACCATGACCCAACCCATTTTGATTGAAACCTATGTATTTGATTTTCTTTTAAAGCGGCATGTTTTGACCCAATAAGTATACAACTCGAGTGTCCACCCCCCCCCCCCCACCCCCCCATAAGACTACTATCAGAACATCTAAAAGAGATTATATAAAAAATATTGATTAAAAACATGACCAAAACGTAAAATTCAAAGTTCAAACATAGAGTTGTTGTTGAAAGTAAAACACCCACACAAATATTTCTATTTGAATATATTGACTAAATATATTAAGTTTCAATCCTTATCCAATTTATTTTACGAAACATACGACGACTAACACTGAAATGTATTTCTATATTAGCGTATGTTACTAATGAAAAAGAAATCATTTTCTTTCAAGTTTATTGGTATATATATTTGTTTGTATACTTATAACATTTACATTTATATGCATAAACATTTACAAGATTTCTGATCACTTCGCTGAATTAGTTGTTACTCTCTCACACACACTCTCTCGCTCCTGTTGATGACGTAATTATTTTACATATACAAGAAGTCTTCAATGTTGAAATCTCCACCGTTAAAGTTGAAAACATGATCAAGGTTCATTTGGGTATGAAACATATCTTCACTTGAATAATTGTTGACTGTCTCACTGCTATATGTGACTGTGGATCCTTCATTACCATTCATAGGGACATTTTGGTAATTTGACTCATTGCTAATCTCATCCTTGCATACCAACCTCTCTTCTCCATAGAATTCTTCAAGGTTAAGCCAGTCTGCAAACAAAATCTTGGGTAGTTTGTTGTTTTTCGTGCAAGCCGATGAATCAAAACTCAAGTTTCGTGTCATTGACGATTCTGTAGGTCCCGAGTTAGAGTCCTTGCATTCGGGTTTCCCTTGATCTTCAAGACTTTCGGTTTTCGGCACTTTCTTTTTAAGGTAAGAATGCCAGTGGTTCTTTATCTCGTTATCAGTCCGCCCAGGCATATGTCGCGATATTAGAGACCACCTGGTTACATAGTTTACTTTAGTAATCATTTTATACCATTATACAGTTTACTTTATCTTACCTAGTTTACTACAATTTATACGTAAAAAGGTGGTTTTACTCGGTACGTTTTCTTTACTTTATGTTACCTGGTTTACTACACTTTACATATAAAAAGGTGGTTTTACTTGGTACGTCATGATTTACTACACTTTATATGTAAACAAGGTGGTTTTAGATGGTACGTTTTTCTTTACTTTATGTTACCTGGTTTACTACAATTTACATATAAAAAAGGTGGTTTTATTTTTACTTTTTTTGTTTCTTTTTGCAATGAAATGTGTTAGAATGAAAAACAAAATTGAATGTTGCTTACTTGTTGCCTAAAAGACCATGAAGTGTTAGAATAGTTTCTTCCTCTTGCATAGAAAATGCCCCTTTCTTTAATCCTGGTCTAAGATAATTAATCCACCTTAATCTACAACTTTTTCCATTCCTTTGCAGCCCTGAATATGTTAGTATAAACTATCAGGATCCATAATCATAACTATGTACCTATTGGCACACCCATTTGCCTATCTACACACCTTAAAACGTGTTTTTTGTCCTTATATGCATACCCTGCAGTGTCGAACTGTGGCTAAAACGCAGCGTTTTGGTCCGGTTAACCAGAAAAAGACTGACGGGTTTCTGACGGTTCTGTTGACCGGACCAAAACGTCGAGCTTTGGCCGCGTTTTGGTCCTGTCAACCAGACAAAAACTGACACCCGGTCTGGTTGCAGGACCAAAACGCGGCCAAAGCTCGGCGTTTTGGTCCGATCAACAGACCGTCAGACACCCGTCAGTCTTTATCTGGTTAACCAGACCAAAACGGCACGTTTTGGCCACAGTTCGACACTGCATGGTGTGCATATAAGGACAAAAACCACCTTTTTGGGGTGACTATCTACACGGCCCTATATTAACTGTCATAACTGTTTTATATCGTGAAAATAAGATGATGAAAGTTAACACGTGGGTATATTTACAATCTTTTCATAGTCATGATCAATCTCTTTCATTTAAACATTAACAAAAAAATTCTTTCTACAAAGAAAACCAGACCAAGATTACAGTTAAAGTCAACTCGAACGCTAACATAGCAAACGATCAACACTGTTGAAAAAAGCGCGCACATTTTGAGTAAAACTTACCTGCATTAATCGGGACAGCGCTCCAACAACCATGACCATAGTTCATAACATAATCTCTTAGTTTTTGGTCCTCATCAGGAGACCATAACCCTTTTCTATGCTTCATTTTCGGGTTCTCGGATGACTTGCACCTCATGTTTTCAGAGAATGATTAGAGAATTTTGATGATGAATGATGTTATGAACAACTGACTTTATATGCTTTGGGATTTAATGCTTTCAAGGCCGTCTATACATTATATAAACATTTAACTTATGCTACCCGATATCACACGAATTAATTAATTAAAGGATTGTACGAAGACTATAAAGTGATATATATTAATGCCGAACTACAGTAGACTTTTCAAGACACGTTTGTTTTTTTAATTTATATTTCCATGATTTTTAGATGTATTTATGACGATATCATTACAGCTCTTTGGAATCTAATTGATTTTTTTTAATGTATTTTTTCATGATTTTTAGATGTATTTAAAAGAGGGGATGGTTAATCATGCATCATGTGATAGCATTGATAGCTGAAAGATAAGGGACTATATGCACTAATCGGCATTTGTCTTAATTGCTGATTGTTATGTGTCTTATGTGCAAGGATTGATGCAAACTACTATCGAGCCGGGGGTCTCACTGGAAGCAGACTTTCTATTCCTATGAAGTAGAGGTAAGACTATCCACATTTTACTCTTCTTAGACCCTACCTCAACTTTGCTATTAGTGAGATTTACTGAGTATGATGATGATGATTTTAGCGCGAACAAAAAGTAATTAAGAGAATACCGTTCAAGAAAAGTTGATATAATTACCAAATGCTTACATCCAACTCTCTTTTGTAGGGTAAGTCTAAATTTGACTGGTCTAACCAAATTTAGTAAGACTGTAATGGTTTGTATCAATGTTGTAGAAATAGGTCAAGAATGCGAGAAATCGCTACCAGGAACAGTGCCGAGATGATGTCTTTAACTCCGCTTAATTAATTGGAGTCGATCAAATATGGTCAACCTCGGCTAGAATCGGACTTAGTCGGTTAACTTGGGACAAGTTTGACTTGAGAAAAAAATAAAACCTAATTTATATGTCTATAATATTAATGAATGAATATCAAGTTTTGGAATAATTTAGTATTTGAACATGTATGTTTTTTACTTATACTCATATTCATGTATTTTGCTATAATAAGTAGAATTATCATATTTGTCATATATATAATTTCTCACAAATTAATTTCTTTATAATTTATCGTTTTCGAGTACTCGATCCCCAATGACTCTCGGCCTAAGCATAGTACTCGCCGCTTCCAGACGATCAACTTGGGAGCGTCTAACGACTTGCAACCATGGTTTATATAATAATCATCAAAGTAACTTATAAAATAAGCAGCTTAAATTAGATATTAACACATTTTACAATAATAAAGAGATTAGTAAAAATTGCTAAAATAAGCAGCTAACTTTGGATCAAGAAATATGTGAATACTAAATTTTCAAAAACCCTAAAATAAAGAAAATCAATGAAGCTTCACATGGATAAATTTAAAATATGTTTTGACAATCGTTGGAATTATAGTTTATTGCAATGATTCCCGTTTTCTAAAGTCTAACAAGTCGTTGCCAATCAAAAATTGATTTAGTTATTTATTTCAACAACTAATTCAGTTGAATATTAATCCATCTTCCTTTCGCTCCTATAAACAATGTACTTGTGATATAGACAGCATACAATCATAATCAATCGCTTTAGCGTGTGATCTTCTATATGTTTTATTTCAAACAATTTATTGTCTTTTAATTGTATCATTAGCTTTATTAATTGCAATATGTTATTTTATGTAATAGTACGTACATGTGATAATTATTCATATTTGAGGGTGATGAACGATGAAAGACGGAATGGAAGAGGGGGGGGGGGGGATTTAAGGTGTTTAGATGGAATTGGAATACTTGTGTAATAAGTGAATTTAAGGTCTATTCGGTTCAGTGTCTCATTCATGCATACCATACACTACATATATTGTATTTAATCATGGTTAGGCTTGTGTGTCATGCGATAGTTGTAAACATAGAGAGTGACCAAAAGAGTTTGTAATATGCAATGTAAAGTTTGTTCATCTTGATCTTGGTTTGTCTTGGATCAAATCTGTTACTTACACATCGTTACTTACACATTATGTTTATCTTGTCTCACCTTATTTGGTAACTCGACGCATCACCCAAATGGCCAAATGTTGCCGATATTGTTGGTGATCGAAAAGCCGATCACGCCGCAACCAAAATAAACTCATCATGTTGTGGAGGGGTTGTAGATTTGATTGTTGTGTAACGGTATTTAGAACGTTTAAATGCATTAAATAAAAAAAACTTAATTTTATTTGAATTATAAAATACTAACATCACCCAAACGAAACTCAACTTGTTTCATTTTTTTACACCCAAAATACCAATTTCATAAGCTCATTCCATTTATCGACAAACAATTTTTCATTCCAATTTTGTACCACAAGATGAATTGTAAGTTATGGCTTCCATCTGATTTATCGAATGAGTTTGACTTGAATAAAGGCGTATCTAGTAGCTTCCAATTTCTCATAGATATTGCCGCCCTAGCTGAAGTAGAAGGCATGACAACAGAAAAAAATATGTGTCACATGATCGTGAAAAAGCTCTAAGTATCTAATGGAAGCTATTTCGTCTTCAAGGTTTCGGATGTCGAAGGGGATCTGCAATATCCGGCAATCATGTTCAAAGCAATGACTTCAAAGCAATACCCGACAATCATGTTCAAAGTAGTTTATTATTTTATCTTTTTGCTGAGTATGAAACTCATCTTACTTATCTTATAATAAATAATACTCAACATCAAATAATTTATAATACACACTAACCATACTTATATCACTTCTTATTAAAGAACTAGCAAAGATGTCATATTAGGTAAGGAAACACTATAATAAACATACGTAACGCCTATCAACATTACATTACAATATATGACAAAGTTAGAATTTTACCTCAACTTTTGACATGTGATATGATCATAAGTCAATCCTTTCAATATGGTGAAAATTGACATATATATAGAGTAGATGGTATAAACGAGTCGGGTCGAACTCAAGTTTAAATAAGATTTGAAGCTTGAGCCTAGGGAGCTCGTTTAAGTTAGGTCTAAATTTGATCTTTTAACAGGTTAATCTCAACTAGCTCGGCAGTAACTCGACTCGTTTTAAACCCCTATACATGAGACCGGTTTCTTAATCCTTTAATAGTAAAAGTGTTACAAAGGTTTCAATATTTAAAAGGCAAATTGGATTTAAATAATCAAATCTAACTGTTTTTAGCCAATAATAATTCCAACTGAGTTTATCCCCGACAATGACTTTTCTTTATTTTGTTTGTATAATGGTCCGCCGTTAAAAAAACATAACGGAGAGCTTTTGATCAGAACGAGAATACGAGTCGATTGATGTAAAACTTAACTCGAAAAAGTGCTCAAACGGCGAAAACGGTGCTTCAATTCGGGTGTTTAAACTTCCAATTAACAAAAATCAAGATGTTTGGAGCACTATTTCGAGGTAAGTTTTACATTAATTGACTAATATCCTTATTTGGATCAAAAGCCCTAAAACATCGGTTTGTAATTTGAAAAAAAAAAAACTTAATTCCGTTAAGTTATTTTTAACGGTGGATCATTATACAAACAAAATGAAAAATATTGGTACACTAGCGGGAAGAAACTCGGTTGGCATTATTATTAGTAAAAAACAGTCAGATTGGATTATTTAAATCCAATTTACCTATTTAAAACATAACACTTCAAAGTTCAAACTATTCACTTCAACTAATTTATCAACGACAATATATGTTAAGGTTAAACTACGCTAGAGCCTAGATGTCTCCACTAATAGAACAATTTACTCTTGAAAATTCAATCCATTAATTCATCTTAAAATTTTGTCGGCAATCTTTACTCTATATGATTAATTTTTATAGGAAAAAAGAGATCAGCATGCTTCCTTTTACAAGAACACAAAGTACCAAAATCTAATATAAATTTCTTTAACAATTATGACTCAAAAGTTGTACAGAATTTTATTATGTGTATAAACCAATTAAACATAGATGGAATGTCAATGCCTTTATAATAGTCCAACAGCCATTGTCAACCAATATACAATGGCCTTCTGTTCTGTCTGGAATCTCTAGTGGCAAAATACCAATGACAAGTGTCGTTGAAACGATTTAAAAAATAATTTGGTTGAGAATGTGATCATCTTCCTGATGGAGGCCTGAAGCTTGAGGTCAGCATCTATTAGAATGTAGAAGTGTTTGACTTAGGAAATATTGCCGACGCATTATCAAGATATCATTGACGTGCTATACCGGTTGTATGATGTGTATTCATCAAAGCAAACAGTCCGTATGATGTTTGCCGACAAAAGTTACTAATCTAGTGTGAGTATAGGGTTACATACTTTCTTTGAATAAATTACTAATCTAGGGGAAGGTTCATTTGAGAAGAAAATTTAATTGAGAAGAAAAAGAACAAAGGATAATTTTGTAAAACATTAAATAGTTTTTTACTTATCTTATTTATTATAATTTTTTACTAATTAATTAGTCATAAAGACTAGTATCCTCCACACTAACTTTTTTGCCTACACACATCAAAAGTTATCTTACATATTTCGAAATTCATCATACACGTTAAAATTTATCCTACACAACTCGTAATTTATCCTACACAACTCGTAATTTATCCTACACTTTAAATTATTTTGTTTAATTTTTTTGAAAAAATATATATTTTGAAGATAAGTTACAAAAAAATTAATGTAGTTAGCAATTAAAGAGGAAGACTACAAATTAATGACCTATGTAAATTTACCAATGTACCCTTATAGTAACATTAAATACTTATATTAAATGAAGTGAAATAAAGCATTCTTATTGGTTGAAATTTTTTTTTTTTCTTTTTACAAAAAATTTCTTCTCATTTGAACTCTCCACTACTAATCTAAACACATAAATTTTTGTTTACTAAACTAGTGTGAATAATATATAAAAATGTTAGAACAAAAAAATGAAACAGGTTATCGTATATACATATTAAAAAAGATAAAAACATGTTATCTTGGGTGTATATATATATATATATATATATATATATATATATATATATATATATATATATATATATATAGGATAAAGATCCGTTAGGAACCACCCTTTATTGCGAGAACCAGTGTGAACACATGGCATTTTTGTAATTATATTATATAAAAAAACACGCTCTTTTTTTCCAGCGTTCCTTCTTTTTCCTTATGTCACTGTTGTCTCCTTTTCTAGGGTTTCAGTAGTTCACCACTTTATGGTCTCCACACTCGGCTGAGAGGCATTCACGGCGGTTTCACGGTGGCGGAGAGTCGTACACGGTGGTTTTCACCGCATATGGTAGTCGGTGTTCATGTATTTCACAGTGGTTGCAGTTGGCACGGTGTTTACGGCGGATGTCACGGCGGCGGCAGCCGGAAACGGTGTTTACGGCATCCTCTACATCACCATTTACATATGATGTTCCTCCTCATACATTCTCTGATAATCCTCTGTTTACGACATCCTCTACATCACCATTTACATTTGATGTTCATCCTCATACAATCTCTGATAATCCTCCTCATACATCTGATGTGGACATTGTTGCAGACATTGTCAGTCCATTTGCTGATAATACAGTTGACTGTCACAATACACCTACAAATACAGAACATCAAGATTTGCAATTCATTCGATTTGTGACTAAAGGTATTATGTTTACTGTAAATGATGTATATACTTTGTAAATGATAGTGAATTAAATGATATGCACATGTGCATTATACTTACTGTAAATGATGTTGTATTAAATTATATGCACATGTGCATATATTATGATGATTGTAAATGATATTGTATTAAATTATATGCACATGTGCATTATGTTGAAAATTAGACTATGTCGTTGATTTATGGTAACTGAAAAAGTGCCTTATGGAGAACTATCCAATTATGTGCAGAATGGCAGCAAACAAATGGTCTTGGGTGGCGGACAACTACAAAAGAATAGGGGAGGTGACTGTGTGGGATTGGCAATGGAAGAACAAGCCGATAATCGGGGAGGCATGGGTGGAGTTTATG
Source organism: Helianthus annuus (assembly GCF_002127325.2). Taxonomy (NCBI): domain Eukaryota; kingdom Viridiplantae; phylum Streptophyta; class Magnoliopsida; order Asterales; family Asteraceae; genus Helianthus; species Helianthus annuus. The sequence goes on along the minus strand of NC_035447.2, from coordinate 168,221,641 downwards.
CAGCTTTTGGCACTGCTGAGAGACACCATAATGAAGACGGGTCAAGATGCGCGGGGTTGGCACTCGGAAAATTTGTTGACTTTTAATGTTAAAACCGTTAGAGGGGATTTGTGTGTCACAAGCAGGGACCTGTCGAGTGGCTTTGTAATGACCTGGAACGGCTGGGCTACACCTAAAGCCAATATGTTAGCATGGAAAGGCGTCGAAGGCAGGTTACCGACAAAGACGCTGGAAAAAAGGGGTAATTCCGACCAACAACACATTGTGCTCGGTTTGCAAATATGAGCAAGAAACTGTTGAACACATTCTCATTACGTGTTTGATGTCGAAAACGCTATGGTGGATGGTCAGAGCATGGTTGGGAGTAAAAGATTTTCCTGTAAGCCGGAGATTTATATAAGAAGAAAAAGGTAGTCAACTGCACAGTGATGGCTACATTATGGATCATATAGTCGAGCAGAAATGAGAAGGTATTCAAAGTCGTGCAGATTTCAAATGCTAGAAGACTGGAACAAGTCAAGGAGTGTACTCTATTGTGGACGAAAGTCATAGCCAAAATGGAGAATTAGAGCCAAAATGGAGAATTTAGTGACTGAAGAGTGGTACACCAGTGGTGTAAATGTAATAGAAAATTAGGAGTTTATATGTTTATTGTAAGCGTAATTCTCTAGTAGTGGTGTAAATGTAATAGAAAATTAGGAGCTTATATGTTTATTGTAAGCGTAATTCTCTAGTTCCTGGCTAGAGTTCTGGTTTGAATATATGGCATCTTGTTCTGTTCAGAAACAATGTCCTTATATATAAAATGATAATGCTCGTGTTATATATAAAATGATAATGATCGTGTGCATTGTATTGACATGGTTATTGTTTCGCACAATGCACATGTGCATACGTGTTTAGTGTTTCACTCCACATCGTTGTTGTTTTGACGAATGCACATGTGCATACATGTTTACCATTTCATTACACACGGTTATTGTTTCGAACAATGCACACGTGCATACATGTATATTTTTTAATTATATGTAATCCGTTTTCCTTACATATACATCAACATATGTAATGTGATACCCCATACGTAATAGGGTACCACATGCGTAATATGATATAAACAAAAATACAATATTTCAAAATATACACATGCATTACCGACATGTTTATTGTTTTTTATTAATGCACATGTGCATTACCAACATTAACACATTTACAACAAGTAAATATAACACCCTCATCATAAGAATCACATAATCCGATCAACAATCATTATTGCACATATGCACCACCAACACATAGTATACCAAACAACACATTACATCCAAAATTAACAAATATAACCATCTGTAATACATTATACAATACCAATATGTATGTTATTTCAAACTATGCACATGTGTAGCACCAACATTCCCTCTACCAAATAACATAATACATCATATATTCAATATAATACATCATATATTCACGAACATGATCATTCGCCTCTGATAACGACAGTTTTTTGTTGCTATCTTCACTCTCGTGTTCTTAAGTTGCAAGTCTTGAATTTCTTTATCTTTGTTGAATATGCAATCAAACTTCTCACCACTCCCTTTATACATCTCAATATATCGCATAGCGAACAACCCGCAATCTGTGAAGTAATAAAGGGATTTTGTTTACTTGTTTAATTTTTTCATAGTGATTTCGCTCACTCATCTTCCTCTTTATGCTTTTTTTCTTCTTGTGCACCTACATGGGATATATTTAATGTGTTTACATAAATGATATCATTTAACATGAAAGTAATAAAGGGATGCACATGTGCATAAACTCCCAACTACATCATCGAATATTAGTCAACATTTTTTACCTCTTTGTTTAACCGTTGCGTAATCATCTTCCATTGCGCATTTTTTGGCTCTTTATCCCTTGATTTCAGAACGGAAGTTACCTTCCTTGATTTTTTTTCCGTTATCGATCTACGATAATAAACAAAACAAAAAACATATGATTAACAAACATACAATCTCAATGAATATGTGCATTAACTTTAACATTATCATTACTATATACACTATGTACGTGTGCATCAACATAAATTACATTGTTAACATATTCTGGCAAAATTATGGCAAACTATGCACATGTACAACAACATGAATGATCTTATTAACATATTCTGGAAAATTATGCACATGTGCCTAACTGCACATTTTCATCCATATGACTGACCTAATTGAAATAATCTGGCAAAATATGCATTTGTGCACAACTATGCATGTGCATTAACATGACTGAGCTTATCAACAGGTTTGCTTCGATAAAAAAATATAGACAAAACAAAAGTTACTTTCTTCGATTTTGACCTCTTTGTTTAACTGTCGCGTAATCATCTTCCATTGCAAGTCGCATAATCATCTTCCATTGCATCCGACATTTTTTTGACCCTTCAACCATTGACTTCAAAACAAAAGTTGCTTTCTTCGATTTTTCCCATTGTTGATCTAAAATAATATACAAAACAGAAAAATAATAAAATACTAAAAAAATAATATCAATAATCGTAAAATTATTTTATTATCCTGTTCCGTATAAGCCTATTCTGTATAAGCCTATTATGTCGTGTTAATGCACATGTGCATTAACTGTATAGATCATAAAATTATCTTACTATCCTGTTCCGTATAAGCCTATTCTGCGTATTCAGTATAAGCCTATTCTGTCGTGTCAATGCACATGTGCATTAACACCACATGACTTGTCGACAATCATAATTCAGAAGTAAAAACCCTATCATTTACCAAATCAACTTCCGTGTTGCCAATCATATCAAACATTATGCACGTAACATCATTCCTTAATAAAAAATACATAAAAGAACATATCAGTACCTCATTACATATAGTTCATCACAACATTAGCCCTTCTGTTCACTAAAAAACATATATATACCACAATTTTCAATAATTCATTTATCAAACAACTGTTTAAATGTAATAACCACATAATAACATGTCTGGATCGACGGTTAATAGCTGTTTTATCATATACGACTACAAAACAAGGTGTATAAACTTACAAATTCACGGAACAGTGCAACAGATAATCGATAGTCCGTTAGACGACGTGTGTTCTTCCGATTATCCCTATCTGTGCAACAACCCTCGATGATTATGTTCGTTTTGCCCTAATTTTGACTGTAATACGAATGTGCGATCGATGATTATGTTGTTAATGCACTGATATCGACTAATTTTGATGACGAACTGCTGGTATCTGATATCGTGGAAGGTGTATCTTGATTTTGTAGGATGAATCGCACGGATTGATGATGATTGTAGGTTATCAGATGTATCGGACGTGAATACTTAATGTATTGTGATTTAATGTTTGTTTGAAGTCCAAACTAGAGGAGAATCAGGGATGAGGTGGCTATTTTGAAAGTTCTATGTATTTACAATAATGCCATGTGTTCACACTGGTTCTCACGGTTCTCGCAATAAAGGTGGTTCTCGCATGAACCTTACCCTATATATATATATATATATATATATATATATATATATATATATATATATATATAGTGTTGGGATCAAGAAAAAACGATTTGAAGTGTGAAAACCATGAGAACGTTTTTTTAACTATAAGATCTTTGTGATGTGTGGCTAAGATGATGTAGTGACATCTTTGTAAATAATGGGAACCTTAGAACTCCCCGGATGGGTAAAATTAGAAGATCCAAACAATGGTACACATGCTAATCACATGTCATTTCCCTATCATATTTAAACGTCAAAAACTTTTTTATGTGTGATTATTTTTTTAAAAAAATTATACCATAAAACTCAACGTTTTTTTTATCTTTCCAACAAGTATGTTATTGATATACTTTTCGAAAAAAAATGAACTGGGTTTTTTATGGCGTTTTGAACTTTGTTTCTTTATGGCATTTTCAACTGGGTTTTTATGTCGTTTTCAACTAGTTTTTATGACGTTTTCAGAACTGAGTGTTTTTATGGCGTTTTCAACTTTGTTTCTTTATGACATTTTCAATTGGGTTTTTATGGCTTTTTTCTGAAATGGGTGTTATGAGTGTTTAGTTCTAAACTATGTGTTTTATGGCGTTTTCAACTGGGTATTTTAATGAAATTTTTCTAAACTAGGTGTTTTATACCGTTTTTATTTGAACACCCAGTTCATGTCATTTTTTTAGTTCAAAAGTATAGCAATAGTATACTCGTTGGAAAGATAATAAAACACTCGATTTTATGGTGTAAATTTTTAAAAAATTAATCACGTATAAAAAAATTACGAGAGTTTAAAAAGGATGGTGGAATATGCATGTAACTTGTATGTGGATGATTTTTTGCATGTGAGTGGCATGTGCATGGACTTTTTGACAATATTACCCTTAGTGTAAGTTAGCACCAACGCCACATGTCAACACCAAAACCGCTCTCACCGTTTTCACACTTTTAAGCGTTTTCCATAGATCCTACCCCTATATATATAATTGGGTAATCGTGTATCTTATTAAATCCCATACTCGACCCGATCCCGCGAATAAAACAAAATATGATCCCATATTAGGTGCAATACTCAATTAGCTATCCACATGCCCATCCCAAGTATGTTGGGTTTCGATTTTATCCATCAACTTCGGGTTCAATTATCATCTCTAACTTAAAAGATACATGGATAATGGCATTTAGGGTATAATCCTTTCATTATTAGATCTATTTTGTTTTTGAAAAGGGTTATGTGAATCATATTAGATCTATTTTGTTTTTGAAAAGGGTTATGTGAATCATATTCGAAGTAAAGTGTAGTTAGAAATGGTTACAAGTAACTTTTCAGTGTTGGGTTTCTTCTTTAACCAAATATTTCATTTTTAGCATAAAATATGGGATTTTTTTATCTATTATGAAAAAAAATCTAGATCTGTATTGGATTTTATCATGAACATTTTTAAGTACTTGAGAACAAATAAGGAAAAGTTCTAGATGTATAGTGGATTTGAAGAAAATTTTAGTGCAAGAGATTGTGAACTTGCGAGCTACCAAACTAATAAAAGATGATAAATGATAAAGCCATGATTTACATTTTCTCGTTATGGATGGCCTATGAGCCATGCGGGTTCAAAGCAAAGTACAACTACAAATACAACTATAAAAGTTGTTTGGGTGAAGAAGTTTATCACATGTTGATATGAGGGTTTTAACTTGGTTTTAACATGCTTAGTTATGCGTTCTTAAGTGTTTATTCATGTAAAATCGGTTTACGTTGAGAACGATATGATTTGCATGTATACAGAGCTTAAAGGATGCTTTTCAGGGGTTATATACGAGTTAGGAAGTGTTTGGAAGGAAAGAATGTCGAAGTTGGTGAAGTAGGTGTCAGGTTTTAAAGGGGGAACACGTAAATTACAACCCCCCAAGACATAATTTATGTTCTATGTTGGTAGAAAGGACATCAATTTAGGAATTAATACTGTATTTAAACCTAATATCTAGGTTTACGAAAATAATCAATTCCCAGACGTTTTTAGGCATACGAAAGGTGATTTTGAGAGCTCCAATCATCCTCTAATCATACCAGTAGATGAAATCAACATTATCAAAACCATTAAATATCTGAAAATGTTGATGAGCTGCTAATCTCATTGTAACTTCCTTCGGGTGGCCGGTTCGTGTAGGTTAAACATAAAACTTTGTTTGATTTAGGTTTTTGGATTGTTTCCTTATTTGCTATTGTGAAAAACTTGTGGTTTTGTTTATTTAAATGGGTTGTTTATGTTTCAAGTATTCGCCTTTTATAATTCGCATTCGGATTTCTTGCAACATGAGTAGTTAGGTAACTCAAGGGTTTTTGGCATCTATGATTGGATAATTGAACGTACGAGTTAGTATTAAACTATCTACAAGACCATGTCTATATGGTTTCCAACTAATTAATCAAGTTTGTGTGAAAAGTCTAAATTCAGATTTGTTCCCGATCGACTAGGGATATTTAGAATAATAGTTATTCAAGGATTTAATTGCACTAAAAATTGAACAAAATAACATTCTTTTTAAAGAACGTAACCAGTAAATCAAAACAAAACATGTAAATGTTATAGTTCGAAAATATCCAAAAACTGAAATACATATCAACTCCAATCACTAGCTACCCTAAGTCATATCTTGTTAGCATGTTCCTAATGTTTTACTTGAGGCATTGGCTTAGTAAATGGGTCTGCTAAATTTGCCATGTGTGAACTTTACTTATTATGGTGTCTTCTCATTCTAGTATGTTTTGTATTTAGTGGAACTGCTTATATGCTTGGTGTTGTGATGTGATCTTGATTCTTTTGCTTAAGCAAAAACACCTGTGTTGACACAAAGCATCTCGATTGATCTCTTAATGCTTGGTACCACTTCAAGATCAACAATTAATTTCTTCATCCAAACAGCCTCTTTTGTTGCATCTGATGCTACAATGGATTAAGTAGGGGTGAGCAAGTTTAGGTCCGGACCGAAAATAACCGAGAATCGAACCAAAAATATACCCAACCCGACCCGAACCCAAGTACCTAGGTATTTAGATCGATTCCATTTTTTCATATAAAATCAGGTAGGGTCGGTTCTCGGTTCTTTTCATGGTGAAACTTGACTTAGACCTATGGACCGAACTAAAGTTCTACTTAAAAAAGACTAGGCCATAGCCCAGTAGCGATTGGGGATTAAATTCCTGCAATATATAACATACAACGGCTGCATGATGTTCCCACATATACATTCATATAGAGAAAGAAACCATCTGCATTGAATTTGCAGTCAATTTCTTGGCTGCTAATGTGAATTACTCAATACTTTTTGAATTCTTGGATGTTTAAGTTATGAGTTTTTGGTTAGAAGGTTTTATCTACGTTTGGTAGTGCAATTTATCAAAAACAACAACCTTTGTTAATATGTTTCGTCAATTTATCACTCGGACACTTTATCAAACACTTTGTGTGCAAAGAGATTAATCATGGATAATAAACATTAGATTGAAGCATAAACACCCCATCAAGCATGAAATACTTGCAAATTCGTATCCACTATTACAGAACTACTTAATATACAACAAATATATTATACTTGCTTGGTCAAATTAGTTCAAGTTAGGCATGAGTATCAATAACATTTGAATGAAAATTAACAAAAAAATAACTCACCACTGTTAATGGATTGAAATAGAAACATATATTGAAATGTATATAAGGCCAAAAGCAAGGAGAATGTTGTATTTCTTCATCATTGGATGGTTTGTGAATGTATAGTTGCCTTCCCAAGTTCATAACAAAACATGCACAAAATGAAAACTCGGAACCGACCCTATATTTAGGGTAGTGAATCGGTTCTGTATTTTATGTTTGATCGGTTTTCGGGTCGGGTCGGGTTTTGCCTTTTGCTTACCCCTAGGATTAAGACCCATGAAAGGGCATACATGATCAACTTATATAGACTTATCAGCGGTTTATGTATTATTTTGTGAATATCGGTTGTATCCTATTTACAACATGTAATATAAGGAACTAGCTCTTGAGGTGCAATCCTCAACCATCACCCACTCTTTTTTACCGATAGGGCAACTTTAAGCTGCAAACTATCTTTGTGGCACTAGACACACATCGTATGGCCTATTCAGGGACATCCTGTGACACAATCTTTAAATACAGCGTCAACTTATGCTGGTGAGTTCGTGAACATAAAGGGTTTCAAAACCACATCAACACAATCATGACTTTTACCCACCCATGTACTTTTCACTATAACCCAGTCTCACCACAAGTCATTGATAAACATCTCATACAATCAAAATAGACTACACCACAAGCCAATGTAGACTTGATAAGCTCGTACGTGATGGCAGGTATAAGGTCCCTAACATACATGTATACGCACGCCGGTGTTTTACCAATTACATATCACATGCGTACACCAATGATGAGATTTTAAGACATGTTCATGAACTATTAGAGTTTGACTTGCATGTTCACATGGTAAAAACATTCATAAACTCACCACTAATGTGTTATAGCAAGGGTCTTACTGACTAGGCAGGGTTTTCCTTCTTTAAACCCTAAGCCTAGTAACGTTTCATCCAACCTCAAGAAGGGTAGCACAACAGTTATTCACCCTAGTTTTGGGTGTTCTTATGACCGACCACAACTTGGTCCTTGTCCCAGACCAAGCCATTATTACAATGGTTTATCGAGTCATTGCCATGGTTAGATTTAGATATTTCGTTTTTGTTTAAGCATGGGTGATCAATCCATGCCTAACTAAGGTCAAGTTATCTAATGCCTACCCCGACCCCGACCCTAGCTTAATTTACCAACGCATATTTGTTGGATAGAACTAAACCTGGTTAACTTTCTACGATAGTTGATGTAGAGTTCCCTTGAATCGTGCACCAAGGATAACTAACGCACAACACCCACAGGGTACTGCAAGCTCGGAATTCTCTTAGATATAACATTCCAATTAAACTGACATGAATACCAAAAGAGATCCATAACCTTCCTATTTATAAACATCTCAGCGGGTTGTAACAGATTGTTACGGGTCAATGACGGTCTATTACTGTTGCTTTCGGATTACCTCATGACCGCCTCACCGTAACGGACCGTTACAAATTGGTGATGGTCGGATATCATCACATGCTTCAGATTCTAGTGTTTTATATTTTTAAACGTAACAAGTAATTACGAATGGTGATGCTTCATCGCTGAACTTTGCCTATAACGAATCGTTATGTTATTGTAATGGTTCATTACTCGACTTTTTCACATTCAGGTCTTCGAGATCTTACCGTTGATAGGTTATGGCTCGGGTAACTCCTTTCCTAGCCCAAGTTATGCTCGTTTAAAGTTTAGGCTCCTTCTAGTCGAATTGTCTTTTCATTTGTAACTTTCAGTTTGGTACGTTAGGTTTTAGTGTCACGTTTCTCGACCGGAACTCATAATGAATTTATACTTTGCTGTTTCTCAAACCCCCAAACTTTTATTACTCGAAATCTGTCACAGCCCCCGATCCCTAGTCCCCGGGAACGGGCGGCCGTGAGCCAGTTTCTGTGGTATCACGTTTATTTATCCAAATTGGCAGCGGAAATTTTCATCAGGACCGTAGTTAGGAAATATTTAATCAGAGTAAACCACCATGTTTTATAACATTAAACATATGGGTAAAACCCAAGTTTTCAATACACACATTTCATAGGAATAAATCCTATTTATTTAATAAAAACATCCATTTTTATTCTTAAGTAATTTATTGCCACTTTTCCAAGCCTCCAGCTGGCTTCTATTTGGCTTTCACATTTTGTTACCTGAAACGCGTTTTAAAAACATTTTGTCAGTGGGAAATACTGGTGAGTGAATCCCAGTTTAATCAGGTTTAAATAAAATTCATAGTGAACAGTATTGAGGGCGATCCCGCAATTATATTTGTTTCCAAGTTATATCAATTATCACCCGTTGGTACTGCCAGACCTGACTTGTGGAAATGTTACTCCTTAACCAGGTTGTAACAAATTTTGTATACAAAACCCCAACATACCCACGATAATTGTATTCTTACAAATACTCAATAACTGTTATTCGCATAGAAAGGTATTTAAGGTTTTGTAAAAACAGTTAATAAAAAATGGATTACTCACATTGCTGTCTTAGGTTATTCTTTAGGGTTTCCTGGTGAATATCTATAATTTACACAAATGCACGTGTGTTAGTACAATAACCCATTTTAATATTAGTAATACCCTCCCCGAGACGGCATTCCAACGACTACGTCGGGCAGAACCACGACAGCCGTTACGGAACCCTAGATCAATCGGGCAGCGTATCTAATACGTCTCCAGGGGTTATAATACTTACATCGTAGCAGAACCTCGCTATTTTAGGGGGTATAACGCCCGGGTATAATAAAGCCACTACAGAAAATTAGAAAGAAAGAAAGGAATGAGCGAGACGGACTGAAGGCCGATGGCCTCTATTTATAGGGCTGAAATCGCACCCTCGCGCGGCCCGCGTGACATGAGCACAAGGCCTACGCGGCCCGCGTTGACCTCCGGTCAATGCGTAGCTTGGCTTGGCTCACCCTCTAGACTTGACACGGTGATGACACGTGTCATCACCGGGCTGCGCCACATTCTAGGTCGCTCGCGACCCGCATTAACTTAAACGAACTCGTACGCGGCCCGCATCAACTAATGATTTCAGCGGGGTCCGGTTACATCCTAATGCGGCCCGCGTTAAGTTGAGGTGAGGCCCTACGCGGCCCGCCTCAGCTTACTTTTTAGGGTTTTTAATTTATTTTTATATATTATAATCTATTTTGGCTCGGTTTTCACATACGGGGTGCATATAAAGACATGTTGAGACATTTTAAGATATATGAGGGTGTCAAAATTATTATGAGGGTGTCGGTTTTACCGAGGGTTGTTATATCCTCCCCACCTTGTTTTAGAGCTCGTCCTCGAGATCTACTGCAACAAGTGTGGATATTTCCTTTGCATTTCTGATTCAAGCTCCCATGTGTATTCAGGTCCTCTTTTGGAGTCCCACTTTACTTTGACCAGAACTAATCTCTTATGCTTGAGATTCTTAATTTTCCTGTCTTCAATATGTAGAGGTCTTTCTACAAATTTGAGTTGTTCATTTACCTCTATATCCTTGAGAGGTATTACGAGTGATTCATCAGCTAAGCACTTTTTGAGATTAGATACATGAAATACATCATGTATTCCTGCCATTTCCTCTGGCAGTTGTAGCTGATATGCTACAGGTCCTATTCGTTTAATAATCTTAAAAGGTCCAATATACCTGGGACTTAGCTTTCCTCTTTTGATGAATCTTACCACTCCTTTCCAAGGAGAGACTTTTAATAACACTTTATCGCCTACTTGGAATTCTAATGGTTTACGTCTATTGTCAACGTAGCTCTTTTGTCGATCACGTGCTGCTTTTAGTCGTTCCTTGACTTGAATGATTTTGTTAGTAGTTTCTTGTACTATCTCAGGTCCAAATAGTTGCTTTTCCCCAATTTCTGCCCAACAGACTGGGGTTCTGCACTTTCGTCCATAAAGTGCTTCGAATGGTGCAGCATTGATACTTGTGTGATAACTGTTGTTATAAGAAAATTCTATCAAAGGTAAGTGTTCGTCCCAATTACCTCCAAAATCAATTACACAAGCTCTAAGCATGTCTTCCCTTGTCTGGATTGTCCTTTCGCTTTGCCCGTCTGTTTGAGGATGATAAGCTGTGCTTAGATTCAATTTGGTTCCCATTGCTTTTTGGAAACTTAACCAAAAATGAGAGGTAAAGCGGCTATCCCTATCAGAAACAATTGATAAAGGAATTCCATGTAATGAAACAATTTCATTTACATATAATTTGGCTAATTGTTCCATACTAAAAGTTTCCTTCATTGGTAGGAAATGAGCTGATTTGGTTAGCCTATCTACAATCACCCAGATTGTATCATAACCTTTTCTTGTTTTGGGCAATTTGGTAACAAAATCCATTGTTATCAATTCCCATTTCCAAACTGGCATTTCTAATTGTTGTAACAAACCTGAGGGTTTCTGATGTTCAGCTTTAACTTGTAAGCAAGTTAGACATTTAGAAACATAGGCTGCTACATCCTTTTTCATTCCTATCCACCAGAAATTTTTCCTTAAATCCTGGTACATTTTATCACTTCCTGGATGCATCGTATATTTAGACTTATGAGCTTCTTCTAATATACGGTGACGTAAATTTCCTAATTTAGGTATCCACATTCTCTTTTTATGGAATTTCCAAATTCCATCTGTTCCTTGTTCTAATTCCTTAATCATTCCTTTTAATTTTTCAGTATCCTCCTTGATTACTGATTCTTGTGCTTTTCTAATCTGATCATTTAAATCTACTTGTAGATTTAATTTAAGAGAACGTACCCTTTTTGGCTTTTCGTGATACTTTCGACTTAAAGCATCAGCCACCACATTGGCTTTTCCTGCATGATACTGGATATCACAATCATAATCGCTAAGCAACTCCATCCAGCGTCTTTGCCTCATATTCAGTTCTTTTTGCCCAAAAACATACCTTAAGCTCTTATGATCTGTGTATATGGTAAACTTACTACCATAAAGATAATGTCTCCAAATCTTAAGGGCAAAAATTATAGCTCCTAATTCCAAATCATGGGTTGAATAATTTTCTTCATGACTCTTAAGTTGTCTAGAGACATAAGCTATAACCTTTTGACGTTGCATTAATACACATCCATAACCTAACTTTGAAGCGTCACAAAAGACTACAAAGTCTTTAGTTCCTTCCGGTAATGCTAGTATGGTTGTATGGGTTAATCTTTGCTTAAGAATTCTAAAGGCTTCTTCTTGTTTTGGTCCCCATTCAAACTTAATAGATTTACAGGTTAACTTAGTTAAAGGAATGGCTATTCTAGAAAAATCTCGGATAAATCTTCTATAATAACCGGCCAATCCTAAGAAACTCCTAACCTCGGTTGGCGACTCAGGGGTTTTCCATTTGGTAATTGCCTCGATCTTTGTTGGATCTACATGAATTCCCTCATGATTAACTAAATGTCCGAGAAATTGTACCTGTTCTAACCAAAACTCGCACTTTGAAAATTTAGCATAAAGCTTTTCCTTTCTCAATAAACTTAAAAGTAAGTGCAAGTGCTTTGCATGCTCCTCTTTACTTTTAGAGTAAATTAGAATATCATCTATGAAGCCAATTATGAATTTATCCAAATATGGTTTACATATTCGGTTCATCATGTCCATAAATGCAGCTGGGGCATTGGTTAAACCAAATGGCATGACAGTAAACTCATAATGACCATACCTTGTTCTAAATGCGGTTTTAGGAATATCCTCTTCCTGTACCTTTAATTGATGATATCCTAATCTTAAATCGATTTTAGAGAAAAATCGTGCTCCTTGAAGTTGATCAAACAGATCATCGATCCTCGGTAATAGATACCGATTCTTAATCGTGACTTTGTTCAGTTCACGGTAGTCAATGCACATACACATTGATCCGTCCTTCTTTTTAACAAATAAAATCGGCGCTCCCCATGGCGATGAACTTGGCTGTATGAATCCTTTCTCCAACAATTCGTCTAGTTGTTTCTTCAGTTCTTGCATTTCCGCGGGTGCCAAACGGTAAGGTGCTTTGGCAATCGGTGCTGTCCCTGGTAACAGGTGAACTCTAAATTCAACTTCCCTGTCTGGCGGTGGTCCTGGCAATTCTTCTGGAAAGACATCTGAAAATTGGGACACTACTGGAATGTCTTTTAATTCTTTTCCTTTAGTGTTAGTGATTATAGAAATCAAATAAACTATAGATCCTTTCCTTATATAACTTGCAGTTTTCATCACAGAGATGAATTTAGTGGATCTAGATGGTTTATCTCCTTTAATTGTGATCTTTTCACCTCTTGGTGATTTTACCTGAATTGACTTTTGGTTACATAAGATATTGGCTTTATTGGCTATTAACCAATCTATTCCTAACACGACATCAAATCCTACCAGATTCATTGGGTAAAGGTTTGTAATAAATTTTTGATTAAAAATTTCTATTCTTGCTCCTTGCAAGATTTCAGAAATCTTAACAGTTTCTCCATTTGCTATCTCTACTAGACATTCTTGTGGTAGTTTAGTTAATGATTGATTTAGGAGTTTGCAAAATGAAGTATTAATAAAACTTTGGTTTGCACCAGAGTCAAATAATACTTTAGCAAATATATCATTAACTAAAAACGTACCAGCAATAACGTCCGGAATCATCCTAGCTTCGTCTGCAGTTAGAACGAATGCTCTAGCGTTTTTAGGATTCTTGTCGTTTGCAGCTGGAGCCAATTTTGGACAGTTTGTCTTAATATGACCTTTTTCTCCATAGTTGTAGCACATTCCATTACTGGTTTTTCTCCTGCAATTTTCTTCCTTGTGTCCTGGTGCCTTACAGTAATTGCAGTAAGTAGAGCATCTTCCAGAATGCTTCTTCTTGCAGTTTCTGCAGTATGGTGCAGAGGTAGAACCTATATTTCTACGGTTGGAATTCCCAGAACGGAATTCTTGAGTAAGCCTTTGGGTTAGGTTTCTTTTCTGGTCTTCTTCTCTAGTTCGTACTAGTTCATCAGTCAAGGTATTGGCTAGTTCTACAGCTTCTTCTATGGTTTGGGGTCTAGCTACCTTGACTACATGTCTAATCTCTCCAATTAATCCCCAGATATAACGGGAGATTAACACTGGTTCAGGTGATGCAAGGGTTGGTACTATCCTAGCATATTCAAAGAATGTGGTAGTGTAACCCTTACTGTCTACCCCGGTCATTCTAAGATTCAGGAACTTATTGGCTATCTGTTCCTTTTCATTGGGAGGGCAGAGTTTCCTTTCTACCATATTTTTGAAATCCTCCCATTCCATGCTATAAATTCTATCACTTCCTCTTGACTGGAGGATAGTGTTCCACCATTCTAAGGCTGCGTTCTTAAACAGATTTGAAGCAAACATTATCTTATCTTCTTCAGCACACTTGCTTATTTTCAGAACGGCCTCAGTTTTCTCTATCCAGCGTAGGGCTGCAATGGGTCCTTCATTGCCCGAGAATTCTATTGGTTTACAGGACCAGAATTCTTTGTAAGAACAAGCATATGGTATGGTTCTTCTCCTTTTGGGAATGGGCGCTTGAAGTACGGGTCCATTGTTCACGCTGTGTTCCGGTTCACTTGGTCGTTTACTGCTATGCTTACTTTTATTATTCGCTTCTTGAACCATTTGAATAATAAATGGCATTGCATCTATAATTTCTTGTGCCACTATGTGTTGAACGGCACTATTATCCATTTGGTTTCCATTGTTATTGTTGTCCGGATTCTCATTAATCACGTTATTGTTACTCTGGTTATCGTTATTCAGGTTATCTTGATTTCCTTCGTCGGCCATCTGAATTTTAAACATTTACCAAATATTAATATCACAAATAATATTTGAATATAGCCAATCACATGACACGCACTTTTAGCCAAAAGCGTCGAGCATTGCGACTTTTACTCTATTTATATAGTATGCATCATTACACGCCAGTACTGAAATTTAAATTACAATACCGACTGAAATGTAAAACTACAATACTAATAGTAGTATGCATCCGTAGTTTTTTTTCTAACACATACACACATATATTATTATATTATATTATATTATATTATATTATATTATATTATATTATATTATATTATATTATTATTATTATTACTACTACCGTTCCTGCCATCACATTCACTGATATGGATTCATCCAAAAATCCATATTACGCTCGTCGTATTTCCAGACGAGGCGTTCTCCCACCTGTCGCATTCTCTCACTGCTTTCTAAAATTTCCTCACCGAAAGTCCTAAGTTCTTGGACATTTTCTGCACTCATTGGGGGTGCAGGTTCTAGGACTGGGTTTGGAATATAGGGTGCGGGTTCCTGATATGGAGGCATAGGGGCCTGGTACGGGTATGGATTCTCTAAAATTTCCCTAACATATGCATCACTAATGTTGTAGGGATCTTGAGGATCTAACCCTGGGTAAGCTCCTAAGTTGGGTATTGGCACATTTTCCTGTATTAGGTTTTGTTGCACGTAGTCCCTAACATCGTCCCACCAGGGGTCGTAGTTGTTTGGGTTTAGGGGATCTGGTGCAGGTACCCTAGGTATCTCCTCCAGGTTGTAATCAGGCATTTCTATTTGATTTTCTACTTCCATGGGTTGGTCAGGATTTGGTGGTTGGGGTGCTAGCATTTGTTCCAGGTTTGGGTCAGCAGCAGTGGTTGCTAAAATATGGATATTAGCGATACCCTTATTGAGCATATCCTGATTATAAGCATCAGTCTCTCTTTTTGTTGCGGCTAACACTCGCTGTTCCTGCAACTTTTTCATTCGTTTCCTACGCTCGTGCGCTCCCCTACTGAACCATCCCCTCTTTTTCTGAGGAAATGGCTCTTCAGATTGAGCCTTAAACACAAAGATTCCTTCTTCTGTGTCAGCAGAATACCCCGAAATGGCAGGCTGAGAAGAGGAGGTGCCTTCGCTCCTAGGCGAACCAGACAATTGACGATAGGCGTCAGAGGGTCCTTGGTCGCTCATACTGTAAACTAACAAATAGTCAGATAACACATAGCAAGAAAATACAATTATACACGTATTTCCATAATTTATTTCCTAACACTTTGAATTTTGATGTCAGCAGAACACTTCTGTGGCTGAATCAGTGGCATAGCTCTGATACCACCTTCTGTCACAGCCCCTGATCCCTAGTCCCCGGGAACGGGCGGCCGTGAGCCAGTTTCGGTGGTATCACGTTTATTTATCCAATTTGGCAGCGGAAATTTTCATCAGGACCGTAGTTAGGAAATATTTAATCAGAGTAAACCACCATGTTTTATAACATTAAACATATGGGTAAAACCCAAGTTTTCAATACACACATTTCATAGGAATAAATCCTATTTATTTAATAAAAACATCCATTTTTATTCTTAGGTAACTTTATTGCCACTTTTCCAAGCCTCCAGTGCTGTCCAGCTGGCTTCTATTTTGCTTTCACATTTTGTTACCTGAAACGCGTTTTAAAAACATTTTGTCAGTGGGAAATACTGGTGAGTGAATCCCAGTTTAATCAGGTTTAAATAAAATTCACAGTGAACAGTATTGAGGGCGATCCCGCAATTATATTTGTTTCCAAGTTATATCAATTATCACCCGTTGGTACTGTCAGACCTGACTTGTGGAAATGTTACTCCTTAACCAGGTTGTAACAAATTTTGTATACAAAACCCCAACATACCCACGATAATTGTATTCTTACAAATACTCAATAACTGTTATTCGCATAGAAAGGTATTTAAGGTTTTGTAAAAACAGTTAATAAAAAGTGGATTACTCACATTGCTGTCTTAGGTTATTCTTTAGGGTTTCCTGGTGAATATCTATAATTTACACAAATGCACGTGTGTTAGTACAATAACCCATTTTAACATTAGTAATACCCTCCCCGAGATGGCATTCCAATGACTACGTCGGGCAGAACCACGACAGCCGTTACGGAACCCTAGATTAGTCGGGCAGCGTATCTAATACGTCTCCAGGGGTTATAATACTTACATCGTAGCAGAACCTCGCTATTTTAGGGGGTATAACGCCCGGGTATAATAAAGCCACTACAGAAAATTAGAAAGAAAGAAAGGAATGAGCGAGACGGACTGAAGGCCGATGGCTTCTATTTATAGGGCTGAAATCGCACCCTCGCGCGGCCCGCGTGACATGAGCACAAGGCCTACGCGGCCCGCGTTGACCTCCGGTCAATGCGTAGCTTGGCTTGGGTCACCCTCTAGACTTGACACGATGATGACACGTGTCATCACCGGGCTGCGCCACATTCTAGGTCGCTCGCGGCCCGCATTAACTTAAACGAACTCGTACGCGGCCCGCATCAACTAATGATTTCAGCGGGGTCCGGTTACATCCTAATGCGGCCCGCGTTAAGTTGAGGTGAGGCCCTACGCGGCCCGCCTCAGCCTACTTTTTAGGGTTTTTAATTTATTTTTATATATTATAATCTATTTTGGCTCGGTTTTCACATACGGGGTGCATATAAAGACATGTTGAGACATTTTAAGATATATGAGGGTGTCAAAATTATTATGAGGGTGTCGGTTTTACCGAGGGTTGTTATAAAATCCGAGATGTTATAGTGTGTTTGGAGAACGTTGGTCATGATACATATTTCGGGTTTGTACAGTCGATAAACAAAAACCCGGTTGCTTCACTAATATGTGGATAAGTTTTCAAAACTAAAGGTCGTTTTGGTTAAAGTTCTATTTTGACTCACAATGTTCATAGTAATCGTGGAATTGGATCTTGTGCCACTTGATTGGTAATTCTTCCTTTCACGACTATATTACCAAGGTTTTGATTAATTGTGGAATTGGACACTAGTATATTCTAAGCTTTAGAGGGGAGTCTTGCGCTTAAAGTTTAATCATGATCAGGATGACTTTAATTACGGTTTGGCGGTGGCTAGCATGTCTTATCATTCTAGCTTGACAAAAAGTTATGGGACTACATAACCCGACCAAGGAGTCTTTCCATTTTATGAAAAGTATAATGGGTTTTTAAAATACCACACCAATTTTCTATTTTAAAAATCATTTATAACATCAAATGGATTGGAAGGAAAAGTGATATTCGTCTTGAATAGTGTTACTCAACATATTTTCTTATTTTTTTTTACTTTTATGCCTGTTTATTTATTTTTAGTTTTTTCTCCAATCTCCTTTTGACTTAACAAAAACCAAAATGAAGTTTTGAGAGCTAGCATGTTTGCTGTTCGATATTTGGTTCTTACCACAACTATACAATATGAATATTGTGATAGGTACAGTTGCCTTATTAGGTATAGTAGTATCAAAATATCAATCACTTTATAAATTTTAAATTCCGATTTATTGAAGAAAAAATCCTACAAATATATATACACTCTCAAGCATATCATGGCCCATTTAACTGAGTAGGCACTTTGCCACATGATATCAGCTAAATTTGCGAACACACTTCAGGGATCGATAACTACCTTAGTGGTTGAACTGTATGGTGCTAGTGGAGCGCCATATGAACGTAATTCAGTAACCAATGAGAGTAAGAATTGGGTGTAAAGTGTGAGGTCAAAGGAGGAGTTAGTTATGACCATAGCAAGCTGTGAGTATGTGAATTCTCTCATAATGATTGAGAGATTGTAATTACATTAAATAGAATAATACAAATAATCTGTACAACGAAATAATATAATACAATTGATTACAAATCAATCACAATAAAAAATGAGATATTCATGGAGATTTGATTGATTCTAGAAACATTATCTTTTGTCCCCTGCAAGCGAAACAACGGTGATTGAACTCGAAGCATGTCACGAAAAAATTCAAATTGAGGTCGTGGCAGGCTTTTTGTAAAAATATCAGCAAGTTGAAGCTTGGTAGGAACAAACTTAGTGTGAAGCTTTCCTGACATAACCAATTCCCGAACAAAGTGATAATCCAGGTCTATGTGTTTTGCCCGTTTGTGAGAGACCAGATTTTGACTCATAAATAAGGCACTTTTGTTGTCACATAACAAGGTAGGACGCGTGGATGGAAGAGCTTGTAATTCTTTTAAAAAAGATGAGTAATCCAAACAATTTCCGCCGCCGCATTTGCCATTGCACGATATTCCGATTCACAGCTGGATCGCGAGACAGTCGGTTGCTTCTTCGCACTCCAAGAGACTAAATTCCCCCCAAAAAAATTGAGTAACCATACGTTGATCTTCTTGTTTCAATACACCGAGCCCAGTCGGCATCTGAGTACCCGAGAATAGTGGATGTAGTGGGACGAGAAAAGACAAGGCCATGAGAGATGGTACCCTTAACATACCTGAGAATGCGTTTGACTAGCTGAAAATGCCTGTCAGTGGGTGCATGAAGGTGTTGACAAGCTTGGTTAACCGCATAGGATAAGTCAGGGCGGGTGATAGTTAAGTACTGGAGAGCCCCGACAAGAGACCGATAGGTAGTAGGATCAGAGTAAGGAGTACCATCGGTGGTGAAGATGTTGGAGGTAGAAAGAGGAGTGGGAACCAGTTTAGCATTGGTGAGACCAGCACGTTCGAGGATGTCGTTAGCATATTTGGTTTGTGTAAGAAATAGGCCCTCATTATTTTGAATAACTTCAAGACCAAGAAAATAATTTAAGGAGCCTAGATCCTTGATAGCAAACTGTTTATGCAACTGATCAGTGAAGTCACGAAGCAAAGTAGGATTATTACCCGTGAGGATAAGGTCATCCACATAGACAAGTAAGTACATAATGGATTTGTCATGATGAAAAACGAACAAAGATTGATCGGCACGGCTACAATGAAAGCCGTAGGTAGTGAGGAAGGTGCTGAGCCGCTGAAACCAAGCCCGATGGGCTTGTTTAAATCCATAAAGGGCCTTGTTAAGTTTGCAATCATGATCGGGAAATCGTTGGTCTACGAAACCCGGTGGTTGTTCCATAAACACGGTTTCAGTTTGAAGCCCATTAAGAAAAGCGTTGTTCACATCCAGTTGATGAAGGGGCCACTTATTGATGACGGCTAAGGATAGAACAACCCGAATTGTGGATGCTTTCACCACGGGACTGAACGTATGGTGAAAATCAAGGCCCGGTATTTGTGTGAAACCTTGCGCCACAAGACGAGCCTTGTGACGGTCCAAAGTCCCATCCGAGTGAAACTTGGTGCGAAGACCCATTTAGAACCAACCACATTAGTGGACGAAGGGCGAGGAACAAGGGTCCAAGTTTCGTTGCGGTGTAAAGCAAGAAGTTCATCATGCATTGCCTTCATCCAATGAGAGTGTTTAGAGGCACTCCGAAAACTTTTCGGGTCAGTGTGGGAAAGAAGGGCAGCATGGAGACATGAACTCATGGCTTGAGAAAGGTAAGATGTCTCACCCCGATTTCCACGTGTATCACCGGTGGGCCCGGTAGAGGATTACCGTGACGTAGTTGGCAACAATATAGTCAAACCACACAATATATAAATGCACAGCGGAAGCAATAAGATAAATATATTTCAACCTTTAAATGTAATATCAAAGTATCACAATTGTCGAAATATAATCCACAGAGGATCAAAATAAAATATAAGTATTGTTCAACAGACGTAGGCATCTTAAGCTTGCGAGACTCTTTATTGATGCTAAGGAGAAATATCCAGCCAATTACGCTTAGAACCTGCATTTAATCTTTTTGGGGAAAATACGTCAGTTTACACTGGTAAATACATTCAACCGGCACTTTTGTAAAATGTTTAATAAAATTGATTTGGATGCACAAGGCACAAACTCTTTATAACTTGGGATAATTTATAATTAAATCTTGTAAAAGAATTACATGTTACTATGCGTTCGGTCGCCCGGGCCGTGTCGGGTTTAAGGTTAATAGACACGCCACAAAGCATAAAGCCGTGGCGGGAAAACCAACGGTTATACCTTTAATAATATAGACACATTACGGGTGTACGCCTACACCCGTGTGTCGGGGTCGTGGCCATTTCGTAAAATGATGCCAAGGATATCCGGGACATGGTCATTAAGCTCCCAAAGGCGTAAAGCCAACAAAACAAGTTTTTAAACGGGTCACATTGATAATACCCAACTACTAATGAGTTGGGGTCAATTGCCCGACCAAGCGGTATTTTAAATACCGTAACCTAAGCCCGTATAACGGAAAATAAGTTAAAAGTATTTACCTGAGCAAGTATTAATCCTTAATAAACAATGCAAGTTTCTTTTACTGGTCTCCTATTCTGGAACGAAGGTTTAAATCAACCTATTAGAATCCTAACGGGTCTTTAATTTAGCCTTAGCTTAGACCGGTCAGTTTCAAAGGATATTTACGGTTTAATCGCGTGAAAGGCGAAAACCGGGAATGGAATATGATTCGGACCCAACAAGTCTGAATACTTGTTTTATATGGTTAATATAATCACACTCTGGATTTTGAGGTCAAAACAATAAGGTTTGACCCGTTTCGGCTAGTTTATGTAAACTAGTTACATAAACCGAACCGTGCGCGCATAAGGCGTAACGGGTAACCGTAAGAGTCCTACACAAGTTTCCTAAGTCAATATGCTCTAAAGAGGTTGTGGTATCAATAGGATACCTTCCATAATGCCCGTAACGAGTTTAAGTTCATTATATGCCCCGTAGGGGTATTTCGGTCATTTTAAAGATCATAAAAGAGGTTTCTGAGTTCTACAGGAAATCTGAGTTTTCCGAACAGTTTATAAAGTCCAAAATACTCTATTTATTATTTAAAATCAGTAGCAACTGGAATCAGGTCAAAAGACCTTGTAGAACTCAAGTTATGCTCGAAAAGGGTATATCCGGTATTTACCGAACCGATGCCATAACCGCAGGTTATGAGCAGGTTAAAAATAATTAAAAATCTTTAAAATTCCCAAAATATTATTTTACATCAGTGTGTAAAAGGTTCGGTTCCGAAATTTGGGTTTAGATAGGCTTTATGCCAAATGCGCCGTTTAATTACTAAAGTTTCCGAAATTGCGCAATTTAGCATAACTCCTATTCTAGACCTCGGATCGACGTGACATTTTAGGGACATGCTTAGAAATCAGTAACCAAGGTTATGGTCCTTTCACATGTCAAAATTCTCGTTTTAAATTGGAAAGGGCGTTACGGTCAACTTTTAAGCATTTAACAGAAATGTGCTAAAGACTCGGACAAACAACGAACCGGTCACAGAGGGTTATACCATCATGTAACCTGGTCCTAAGAGAGTCCTAAGGCATATCTAACTCATACCATAACGGGTCAGAACTGAAGTCAAAGCAAAAGTCAAAGTTTTGCGACTTTCGGTTCCGAACCGGGTCAAAACAGTAAGTGGTCGGATCAAACAAGCTTAGACTAGTTAATATACTTATTATCATGTTATATGAGTGTTAAAACAGATTACACGCCATCTACATTACTGATTATGCTTAAAATCGCAAAATAGAATTCTGTTGACTTTTTCTAAGCAAGTTTGACTCGACATTCGGACTAGTTAGAGTGGGAATCAGAGGGTGCCCTTTTAGGGGTTTAATGCCCTCATGATTACCAACATATAACTACCTTTGATTCGACAAACCACTGGACCATTTGTGATTTATCGTCAAGTCAATCGTTAATTACGACGAATTGACTTTTAGGCTATAACTAAGCAAAAACTAAACCACAAAGGGTTAGGCATACTTACAGAAGCTTGGTGCATGACCAGAGATGTTAGAAGAATGCTCTTGAGCTCCAGAAGTGGTCAAGAAAGCAGGTTTGAGGTGTGTTTCAATTGTGTGCATTACATTGCCTTTTATAGTGAAAAATTGTGCATAAGATCATCACAACTAAGTCTATCATTGCTCATGGATGATCAGCAGCTGTCCCTGAGTGCTAGGGGACATGTAGGGGGCGCCCATGCTGCCATAATTGCTCTCAAGGTCGGTTAAAGCATCAAACAGTGAATCTGTGCATGTTTTCTGCATCTGGCACCTTGACGCGGCCCGCATTAAGGATCAGGCTAGGCTCACGCGGGCCGCCTGAATCCTTATGTCAGGAACCGGATCTTCATATGGCTCACGGCCCGCCTGAACTTCCTTGTTTCTCTAATGCGGGCCGCCTGAGGCCTGTAATTCAAGATTTTCAAATCTTTTGCCATTATTAGCCTGACCTTTCGGTTTCGAAGGGGTAACTTTGCGATTTGGGCCTGGATTAATTACGAATAAGGGCCTCGTGACTTTTACCCGCGCCGGTAAGTCCCCAGTTAGTTTAATTACTATCCGAAAAGCCTTATCCTTCATTGTTGACGCTTCTAACCCCTTGCATACGGAATTGAGCATAACTTTCTCGTTTTAACACGGAACTTCGTGAATTTATATCGTATATTCTAGTTAGCATAATTTACTGTTACAAAGCCTCGGGTATGTTAAAGGGTCACTCAGAGGTATAACTTAAACATGTTGACACAATTAACCCCTGTAGTTTGTAATCTCTCACTTTCTTCCGTATTTCGTTCCGTATGATCCATGATTTATCCGTTTGAAGGTACGAGCATCATTTAGGGTTACTGTACAATGTATTTATCCCTCGTTGACATTTCTAACCCTCGAATTTACTTACTTTCAATGTTTGTCAACTTTAGTCCTTTATTTAGTATTTAATACCACGTGTAAACTCAAGACACGTGTCAATACTTTATTGGACGCAAAAATTTCGAGGTGTTACATCCTCACCCCCATAAAAGGAATCTCGACCTCGAGATTTATTGGAATAGATGAGGGTACTTCTCCTTCATCGAGGACTCTACCTCCCACGTGTACTCAGGACCTCTACGGGCATCCCATTTCACCTTCACAATAGGTATATACTTCCTGCGAAGTTTCTTAACCTGTCGATCCTCGATCGACACAGGTTTCTCAACGAATTTTAAGCTCTCGTCGATGTGTACATCTGTATGCGGTATAACCAGTGATTCGTCAGCGAAACACTTCTTCAAGTTACAGATGTGGAACACATTGTGGATACCACTGAGCTCTTCCGGTAAGTTTAATTTGTAGGCAACCGATCGCACACGTTCGATTACCTCGAAAGGTCCAATATATCTCGGGCTTAGTTTCCTTTCTTACCGAATCGCATCACCTCCTTCCAGGGTGATACCTTAAGTAACACCTTGTCGCCTACTTCGAAATTGAAAGGCTTACGCTTCAAATCTGCGTAGCTCTTCTGCCTGTCTCGGGCAGCTTTCAATCGATCGCGAATTTGGACAATCTTGTCCGTTGTTTCAAAAATAATATCAGGTCCTGTCAATTGGACATCTCCAACTTCTGTCCAACAAACGGGCGTTCTACATTTTCTACCATATAAAGCTTCAAAAGGTGCAGCCTTAATGCTTGTATGGTAGCTGTTGTTATAGGAGAATTCGACTAATGGTAGGTGGTTATCCCAACTGCCACCTAGGTCGATTGCACATGCACGAAGCATGTCTTTTAACGTTTGGATTGTACGCTCACTCTGTCCATCTGTCTGAGGGTGGTAAGCCGTACTGAAATTCAAACGTGAACCCAAAGATTGTTGGAAGCTTCTCCAGAAGTGTGATGTGTATCTGGTATCTCTATCCGAGATGATAGACACAGGCACTCCATGAAGGGCTACAATCTTGTCTACAAACAACTGGGCTAATATATCGGAGCTATGAGTCTCCTTTATGGGTAGGAAATGTGCTGACTTGGTCAGTCTATCAACTATCACCCATATTGTATCGTTTCCCTTCTTTGTCTTTGGTAATTTGGTGATGAAATCCGTCGTCACCATTTCCCATTTCCACTCGGGGAGTTCAGGCTGTTGTAGCAAGCCTGGCGGCTTTTGATGTTCAGCCTTTACTTGCGCACAAGTCAAGCACTTTGCTACATAGGTGGCTATAGACTTTTTCAAGCCTATCCACCAAAAATTCGCCTTTAAGTCCTGGTACATCTTATCAGCACCAGGATGAACGGAATATCGGGAACTATGGGCTTCCTGAAGGATAACGTCACGAAGACCTCCATAAACAGGAACCCATATCCTTCCATTCAATCTCAGAATTCCGTCCTTGCCACAGGATAACTGCTCCTCAGTTACCCCTAGCTTTTCGTTGGGATAGTTAGCTTCTGACACAGCTTCTTTCTGTGCAGCTAACAATCGTTCATTCAGACTGTTCTTTATTTCAATGCTCTTGGCATTGATCCTGATTGGCTTCACTCTTTCTTTCCTGCTCAAGGCATCTGCGACTACATTGGCCTTGCCTGGATGGTATCTTATTTCACAGTCATAGTCGTTCAGAGTTTCCATCCAGCGTCGCTGCCTCATATTTAGATCTTTCTGATTGAACAGGTGTTGGAGGCTTTTGTGATCAGAATAGATCACAAATTTAATGCCATAAAGGTAATGCCTCCAAAGCTTTAGTGCAAATACAACGGCACCCAACTCCAAGTCATGGGTGGTGTAGTTCTTTTCATGCACTTTCAATTGTCGCGAAGCATAGGCAATCACCTTGCCCCTCTGCATAAGCACACAACCCATTCCGGTGTGCGATGCATCACAATATACGACGAATTCTTCCATTCCGTCTGGCAATGTCAACACTGGAGCATTGCTCAGCTTTTGTTTGAGAATATCAAAAGCTTCTTGCTACTTAGGGCCCCAATTGAACTTTATCTTCTTTCTAGTTAAAGAAGTTAGGGGTGCAGCAATTCTTGAGAAATTTTCGATGAAGCATCTGTAGTATCCTGCTAGACCAAGGAAACTGCGAATTTCCGTAGGTGTCTTCGGCTCCTGCCAGTTCATGACGGCTTCAACTTTAGCGGGATCCACCTGGATACCATGCTCGCTGACTACATGTCCGAGGAACTGGACTTCTCGTAGCCAAAAGCCACATTTGGAGAACTTGGAATAAAGCTTTTCTTGATGAAGCAGTTTAAGGATACATCAAAGATGCTTTTCGTGGTCAGCTTGACTCTTCGAGTAGATAAGGATGTCATCGATGAAGACAATGACAAATTTATCCAAGTAAGGCTTGCAAACGCGATTCATGAGATCCATGAATGCGGCAGGTGCATTGGTGAGCCCGAAAGGCATCACTAGGAACTCGAAGTGACCATATCGAGTCCTAAATGCAGTTTTATGCACGTCTTCGTCCTTGACCTTCAATTGATGGCACCCTGACCTTAGGTCAATCTTGGAGAAGTAGCTCGCTCCTTGCAACTGATCGAACAGATCGTCGATCCTGGGCAAAGGATACCTATTCTTGATCGTAACTTTATTCAGCTCACGGTAATCGATGCATAGACGCATCGAACCATTTTTCTTCTTGACGAACAGGATTGGCGCTCCCCAAGGAGATGAACTTGGTCTAACAAAACCTTTGGCCAGCAGATCATCTAGCTGCATCCTCAATTATTTCATTTCCGTGGGTGCCAATCTATAAGGTGCTCTTGCGATAGGCGTGACTCCTGGGATAATGTCTATACTGAATTCCACTTGCCTGTCTGGTGGCAAACCAGACAGTTCTTCTGCGAAAACTTCAGGATAGTCGGAGATGACTGGAATGTCTTCAATTCTGGGTTTCTCCTCACCGATGATTACATGTGCCATATAAATGACACATCCTTTCTTCAAACATCTGGATGCCTTTAGCATAGATACATGTGCAGGCAATCCATGTCGAGTATCTCCTTAGATGGTAAGTGGTTCTCCAGACGGAGTTTTAATCACCACTTGTTTCTGGTTGCACATGATTTGGGCTTGGTTTTGCGATAACCAATCCATACCCAACACTACATCGAAACTAGCTAATTTAAAGGGTAACAGGGATAAAGGAAATGAGTGATTCCTAATGGATATAACACATCCATCTAAAACAGTTGAAACTGTCCCCATAGTCCCATCGGCTAGTTCTACTTCATATTTTACATTCAAGGTTTTAACAGGCAATTTTAATAACTCGCAGAACTTATCATCCACAAAGGATTTATCTGCTCCAGAATCAAATAAGACTCTTGCGAAAACATCATTGATAAGGAACGTACCGGTTATGACATTGTCGTTCTGGATAGCCTCTTTAACATCCATTTGAAAGACCCTCGCATTGGTCTTCTTCCCATCATCAGCCTTCTTCACTAACTTCGGGCAGTTCGTCTTGATATGCCCCTTCTCGTTGCAACTGTAACAAGTTGCATCCTTGAGTTTCTTGCACTCAAGAGTCCTATGCTCCGAGGACTTGCATATCCCACACGGCTTCGGTGGGGATTTCTTCTCAAACCTGCACCTTCCAAAGTGGTGCTTCTGACAAACCTTGCACAAGGGCTTGTTGCCTGATTGTCAATCATTTCTCTTGTTCTCTGACCCCCTCTTGTGGTCACGATTTCCCCGGTGCTTCTTGTTGGATTTACGCGAATCGTCATCTTCACGCTTCCTCTTCTCACTGTCGGCATTCCTCAACGATCTCTGCCTCACTGCATCAAGCGTGAGAGACAGAGATATATCTGCCACGGATCTGAAGGTAGCAGGCCTAGAAGCCTTTACGCTAGCTTTTATTTCTGGGGCCAAGCCCCCAATGAAGCGCGCAATCCGTTTGGGTTCCGGTGTTACAAGATACGGAACCAATCTCGACAGAGTGTTGAAAGTCATGAGGTATGCCTGGCAGTCCAGGTTCTTCATGACTAGAGATAGGAAGTCAGATTCGATCTTTTCAACCTCGTGCTGAGGGCAGCAATTTTCCTTGATGAGAGCCATAAGTTCCTCCCATGTCATGCTATACAAAACAGCTTTCCCAGAGGCTTGAACCAAAGATCTCCACCACGCTAGGGCTTCACCCTTGAACGACTGTGAAACAAACTTCACCAAATCTCTTTCTGCACAACCGCTGATGTCCACCACAGTGTCCATCTCGTCTAACCAGGTCATACAATCCACCGCGCCCTTTTCCCCAGTGAAATCTCGGGGCTTGCAAGATACGAAATATTTATACGTGCAACCCCTGGCGCGAGGTGTATCATCGACCACTTTCTTCTTAGGGTGGACGTTGTTCTCATTGGATGAGTGTCTATCGTCGTCCTTCTTAGGCTTAAACGGAGTCGAGGGTGGTTTGCTGTGAGATTTAGAGTGGGTTTTTGGTTTTGAGTGTGGTGTAGATAGGGTTCTGCTTCGGGACTCAGTGTATTCTTCATACTGCCGATCCAAGGCTGCCTTAACAGCGTTGTCTACCAAAGCTTTTAGTTCAGTGCCCGTTAAATGAATCTGGGCGTTATCATTTCCATCTTCCTTCAAATGACTATTAACTCCACTTGGTTCAGCCATTGTAACTCGAATCTGCTACAGAAGATAATGACAAAATTTTATTTAGGAGTTTATTATGGAATTGTCTTTTATGGCAATTCATCAACCATGGTAAACATAGACCATATTGGGTTAATTTGTTACTCACTGTCATTTAGGATTTGAATATAACTTATCCTATCTATAATTAATATAGTTAGTGGCACAAAAGCCTAGTCACAAGGACGTTTTTATAATATAAGCCGGGATTACAGAGAATCAAGGCATGAAGGTTTGAACCGTAGTCCTTTTACCTTTTCTGACAGGGGGTCATAGACTACAACTGTCTTTTGTCTTATATGACAATAAGTATGGCCCGTGGGCACTACATCACTAATGGATGTTTGATAAATGATCATCTTTATTGACGATTTAACCCATGATTTATAATTCATTAATTTGGGTTTTGGAATCCCTTACTGGATTCGTATATAAGAATGACGCATGTGATTTTAACGAATCACATCTGCCAAGGATGTTAACATGTTTACAGAGGTTAACTGGACTGAATCTTTTAATTAAGTCTTACCATCTTGGCCGGGTCTTATAATGACACCAAGCTAGGTTTCACTATTAAGATTCTTTATTTAGGCAGATTAATTTAAAAGGAATGATCTTTGTTTCATTGTATATAATAACAAAAATGAAATTTATAACATATATTCCATTAATCATAATAATGGTTACACACTGCCCTAAACGGGACTTTTAAATAATTAAGTACCTACGCAGAGGTTTACAAAAAACAAGTCCACGCAGGGACCAAATACATAGATAGATGTCCACACAGGGACTAAAAGATAAGTCCACGCAGGGACTGAAATGCAATTGTCCACGCAGGGACTAAAATACTCAAAACAAATGTCCTCGCAGGGACTTGATTGTATTAGTAAATACTATAGTACATAAAGGGACTAATGATCTCGTTTCTTCCTCCCTTTTAGTAGGTTTGCTAGGCCTTTAAGGAATCCGCGATTACTTTTACGTTCTTGCTCAAAGTCTCGTTCCACTCGGTTTAAACGGTGGAGGATTTCTTCTTGCTCCGGTGGATAAAAACGTGGCTGCTGCGTCGATTGTTGAACCGGAGGTCTAGGAGGTACTGGATACCCATGAGCTGAGTAATCTGTTCCCCAAAGGTTTCCATAAGCTCTGTCTGGATGGAGGGCATTGTAATTAGCCGCTACCACGTATGGGTCGGCATCATAATTATAGTTGTAGTGTGTGTGAGTCGGCTGCTCAAACGGGTTGTACGCGGTGGAACCGCCGTACGCTGGTATCGGATTGTCATATCCGAATGGTGGCGGAGGTGGTGCAACTGGTGCAGAATTCACCTCTGCAGGGTGACCAGAAGGTTCCCCTAACTGTGGTTCTTCAGGCACTGGCGGAAAGTGACTTGCACTCGAGTGGCGAGGGGTACTAAAGTGGAATTCCCCTCCTCGGGTGGACATCCGTGCACCTGATCTCCTACGCCTTGGCGGATCAGGAGGTGCTTGCTGAACTGGTGGCGGAGGAGGCGGTGGCGTAACTGCCACGAAACGCGAATCCTCGGAAGGATCCTGTTGCTGTTGCTGCTCATGAGGCGAAAAGTGATGAGAAGGTGTGAAGTACCAATCACACTGGATAAACCTCGCCTGATAACTGTCGGGACCTTGATAGGGTGTTCCATTGTAACACTCTAATTATTATATTAAAGGTTTTCGTATAAATTACGAATACAGACATGTATTTAGTGTTAAGTATCCTTAGGAAATTCCGAGTAAATTAAAACTTTTACAATTCATAAGCTATTCTACCAACGTGATTGTGTTCGTCGTTAAAATTTACAACGAGGCAATGTGCGAAAGCATGAGTCTTTATCGTGTTCGGTTCTTCATTGAGCTTGATCGTCTCCCGGCATCCAAAATGTACCTACATTTCATAAAAACATGAAATGCTTTAGTCGTACGGGATTTAAAACGTATCTACACGAGTCCGGGAAACAAAACTGATCAAAATACAATTTTGTACAGGGTCCACCGTAAATTACGGTGGGTACCGTAATTTACGGTAGCCCCTGAAACTTTCTTCTTCCACCGTAAATCAGAAGAAGTCCATCGTAACACTTTTCGACTCCACCGTAAATTACGGTGGACACCGTAATTTACGGTGGCCCCTGCATCAGCAGGTCTGCAGCTTAGTTCAACTATGCCAGTTTTTACGGAAACGGCCATAACTTCTTCGTTATTGATCCGTTTTACCCGATTCCTTTTCCTACGCGTCCGTAATTTAATCCTCCATCTTATGAGGTTAAAATCCGACATTCGACTTAACAAAATTTAAGACTTCTAAGTCTTCGGCTTATTTCCCCTTTTTGCCAATTTTGACCCGTTTGTGATTTCACCAACAAACATGTTTATTTGACCCTCATGTCACATATACTACTTCGACTTAATGTTGCCTATCACATTAGATTTTAATCGCCGGTTTAATTACTCAAATTAAACCCATTTTGCTCGGATACTTATTTTGACCCGTTACGGGTATTTAAGCATTTTCAAGCCTAAAAACGCTTTCGAATGCTTCTATATTTATTCTAAGTATTTACCTAATCATAGAACTCGTTTCCAAACAACTTTTAAAGGTTGTTTGCTCGAATTAGCCAACAAGGGCGTTTTGGTCGATTATGTTCTTTTTACTACGAAAGACTCTCTTTCCCATTTATTCGACCAAAATAGCATTTTAAACTACGACATGAATATGCATACCTAGCCCGGATCAACAAGTAGACCCGATTTATAAATACCTTGCTTTTTAATCGCTAAGTAAGAGCGATGCGAGTATCGATTGGATTTCTACTCCTGTAAGCATATAACTTGACAAAAGATCATTAGTCAATATTGTCAAAAGGTGATGTCTACACCTTTTGACCCGTTTGGCCGAATTGACCGTTTGTCTTTTCGAGATGATATTTATTATCATCTCAACTACATGACCCGCTCCGTTTAACACGGTACGGTCATTTTTACTTATAAACTTTTTATTACCACTTTCGTCATAATATGACCGAATTATCAATTTACTTCCTTGTTAACCATTATTATGGTTTCTTTCATCTTTGATTATCTAGTTCCGTACGCCTACACGACGGAACATCGTATTTTAATTGTTTAGTTATTCCATTCGTTATTTATACGCTAAGGGAATATTACACAATCTAAGACTAGTGTAAGCTATACTTACCTTGCATCCGAATTATGCTCTTCCCTTCATTCTTGATTCGTTTGACCCGCTTCCTTTCCCAAGCATCCACCTAGCTCGTTAGGCGTCAAACTATTTTCAATCATTTACAAGGCGGTCAAATTAGTCATAAAAATCACGACTATTCCACCTCGCTTATTTACTATGCCGAAGCTACTATTCGACTTCATGATTAGTTAACTTAGCTTATCAAAAGTTAACTACTTATTGATCACTTGGTTTACACAATTAAGTCAAATCAACATTATGATTAAAACCCGTTTTAACCCATATTTCACGTAATTAGTCAATTTAGGCAATTACGCGCTTCATTCGTACTTTCAACATATAAACGTTCACTTAGGCATTTTAACAAACACCTTGTGGGCATATTCTATAAAATCAACAATCCATTTTTCATGACTAGTTATTTACCCAAGTTTTAACATCATTCGCAAGTTCTTATGTCTAGCATGCATAGCAACACCTAGACTTACTTCATACAGATCAAAATACACTAGAGTGACAATCGAAATCCTAGTGTTTAACATATTTCTACAAAACCCACTAAACACCCATATTGGTGATTATGAACTTCATCATGATGAGCAACATTCAACAAGCTAATGGCTAGGGTTACCTCCTAGACATGATTTCATTCCAATTTCATCAAAACAACAATCATGCAAGCACAAATTTCGAATCTATGTGTTCATCCAGAATTTGAGATGGAACCAAATAGTAAAATTTTACATACCTTATGATCCCTTTACTAAGGTGATCACTAATTTGTGCTTGGATTTCGATTTGGGCTTGATTTCCCCTTTCAATTTGATGGATTTCTGAAGTTTAGGGTTGGAACATGATAGCCTTTCTTGGCTCTGGTTGAATTCGCAGGGAACACACACGCATGTGTGTGTTTTATGTTTTAATATTTGATTTAATTAAAACTCAATTTCATTTGTCCATGTTTAGCCCCTCTAATTTACCCAAGTTATTAAAAAGGGTTATCTATTTCTTGTTTCTCTTATTGTTTTAACAATACTTAACCAACTAGGTTGATATCCCTAGTTACTTAATGGGTTTGGGGAAGTCATAACCCGTAGTATTCTTAAGTTCCGTTAACTCGGGCTTTATATACACTTCGTTTTCTCACAGCGTTTATTCTCTTTTCAATTTTATTAACATAAAATTATTTATTTAAGTCCTAGTTTTCACCAGGTTAATTTTTACCACTAATGGTATTTTACCCGTTCTTAGCATTAACAGGGTTTAATTACCAAACCCGTCTTTTGGGGTGTTACAAGTCTACCCCCCTTAAAGAGGTTTCGTCCTCGAAACCTTTTCTTACTTAATTCATCGAGTTTAACTCAATGTATTCGATCCAAGAATTCTTTTAAACATTACTTATACTTTTACCCAATAGTTAGTATTACCAGAAAAGTATGGTAACGTCTTTTTGGTTACTAATTATCTGCGTATCTCTTTCGACATAGTGCAACTTGAAATAACGAAATCTCGTTATTTCCACTAGTTTAGTTAACTTAGCGATATTCATCGCTTTTATATACTATCGAATTCTTTATGAATCCGTTATCTTGACCCGTTTAAGGGTCTTTAGTGAAATCTTTCACTTTTTGCAACAAATTTCTTTGTTTTCAAATTTATTTATTCGGTTCAGTCATACCGAACATACCGCTTACAAGCAAACCAAATTTATTTAAATGACCTTGACGGGTCTTACTACTTAGACTTATTAGTCCAGTTACTTTTTACCACTTGCTTGGTTATAATGTGATTCCACTTCACATTACTTTTCTTGACCGTGATTTTGGTACTTCATGTTTAATTTATATCAAATTTTCATTTTCGAAAATATCACTTTTCGAATATATCGTCTTGCGCCTATCAGTGTCAAGACTTGTATCTTTCATGCTTACTATTTAAATTCCTATCAGAATTTATGTTTGTAGGAACATTATTTCTTACTAAAACCGAAGTTTTAGTTTTAGGATCTTTTCTTTATCTTGTGTCAATCATCCATGCCGGGATATTGACAGTCCATAATTTAATCCTTTACAGTCTTAGCTTTTTTTTTATGCGGGAATTCTTAACTGATTTCCTTGCTTTATTCCATCTAACCCGTAGGTTTATCACTTAGCCTTATGGGCTATTTTTTATTAGACATTCACCTCTTTAAGGCGAAGTCCTTATAACTTCTTTCTAATCATGACCCGTGGGTCGTTTTGGCCCCGTAGACCTTTTGCTCTAATTAATACCTCGTAGGTTATGATGATCCCGTAGATCATCTTTTATTCGAGTCTTCCTTCAAATGTGTATACATTTATATACGCATACGGCTTAAGGCACCATGTTTTTGCTTAACATCATTTATTATCGTTTTGATATTATCTTTGACCTTGACCGTAGTCTAAGGCTACATTCATTTCTTTTCGGGCACTTTTTCCGACTTTATGATTTCTCACGTCATTTATGCGTCGGTTTATCTTATGCTCACCATTATCCAGTTTACATACATTCGTGTTTGATTATGTCCCATTGCTGGGCTCATTATTCTCTTGCATTTAACACTACCTTTATCTGGCTAGTGCTCATTTGTGCCATTTGGCGTTATATTGTATTCAACATGTTTGACCTATTAATGCGAAATACATCACTTATAAACAATCAACTTTATTCTTTATTCGACCCATTCGGCTTCGAATAGTTGAACATATTTACTCACAATTTCTATATACGAGATTTTATAGTCATAACTCGTAATCCACGTTACTTTGATCTTTCAACCCGCGTTCACGTCTCTTGGTTTACGCATGTGTTTAATTCTTACCCATCCACCGGGTGTTTTACCGAAATTGTTATTATTGCAACCCTCCCGGTATGCATTAAGACCTTGCTTCGGTTTTTATATTCTGACTTTATCTTTAAGTTCGACGTTTTACAAAAAAAATGACCCGTTAAGGAACATATTTGCATTTTCCGGGTTCGAGTGCAAGTACACCCCCTCCCAATGCATATCTAACTCATCTTACATGTTTACATTCTCCGGGTTCGAGTGTAAGTATCACTCCCTCCCAATATTTGTCTAAATCGTTTTACATGCTTGATGTTTTCTGGGTTCGAGTGTAAGTACACTCCCTCCCAATACTTGTCTAAATCATTTTACATGCTTGATGTTTTCTGGGTTCGAGTGTAAGTACACTCCCTCCCAATACTTGTCTAAATCAATTTACATGCTTGATGTTTTCTGGGTTCGAGTGTAAGTACACTCCCTCCCAATACTTGTCTAAATCAGTTTACATGCTTGATGTTTGTCCCTTCACCCGGGCTCATTATCCTAATGTAATACGGTCCCGTCACTTGGTTGTGCGTTTACATTATTATCACATATTTTGCTTATCTGATTCATTTGGGTACTTTTTAATTAGTCCCATTCACCCTGCCCTTACTACATCGGATGTAAACGTGTTCGCCATAAGAAGTTCATGGTATCATATGCCGCTACTTACTTGGCCAGAGTAAGCGATTAACACATGACACACATGACCTTTTTATAGTTTTCACATCACGCCCTATGTAAGTAATGCCTCTATTTGTTTCTCTTGGAAACAATATCCCGAATACATTTTCTATTCAGGTTTTTCCAAGTTTCTAATTTACGCATGCGACAATCATTCTTTACATGTTTGTTGCATATTGCTAATTGCGCGATTATATTTAAAAGCACGCACCTGATAATGCTCGCCCCAACGGGCATCTCTTGCCATTTACCTTGTTCGCGGTCTTTACGCGATTTGGTCATTAGTGAGCATGTTCCTCTTGTCATGCCTCAGACTGTTCCTCTATCACATTCTTAATTTGTTTAACCTTTGTCATCTTTAAATGCAAGTGTCCTTCAATCAAGACATTCACAAAAGTTAGTAATGTCAACTTTACTAAATGCCTGTATCCTAATACAAGGCTTTTGTACTATATGTGTTTACGCACGAAATGTTGTTAACTATATCTATCATTTAATTGGGGTAACGTGTATTACACGATAACCCTATGTGTTGTCCACGACACTTTAGCATACTAAACTATTAACATACTTGTACTTACCGGATTTAAGATCAAGCTTCGAACCGAACACTATTCTTTATCAAGAGCATAAGGTTTAAGTCCAAGCATGGTTCCTCCCCACCATACTCGAATCTCTTAAACCAAGGCTCTGATACCAACTTGTAACACTCTAATTATTATATTAAAGGTTTTTGTATAAATTACGAATACAGACATGTATTTAGTGTTAAGTATCCTTAGGAAATTACGAGTAAATTAAAACTTTTACAATTCATAAGCTATTCTACCAACGTGATTGTGTTCGTCGTTAAAATTTACAACGAGGCAATGTGCGGAAGCATGAGTCTTTATCGTGTTCGGTTCTTCATTGAGCTTGATCGTCTTCCGGCATCCAAAATGTACCTACATTTCATAAAAACATGAAATGCTTTAGTCGTACGGGATTTAAAACGTATCTACACGAGTCCGGGAAACAAAACTGATCAAAATACAATTTTGTACAGGGTCCACCGTAAATTACGGTGGGTACCGTAATTTACGGTAGCCCCTGAAACTTTCTTCTTCCACCGTAAATCAGAAGAAGTCCATCGTAACACTTTTCGACTCCACCGTAAATTACGGTGGACACCGTAATTTACGGTGGCCCCTGCATCAGCAGGTCTGCAGCTTAGTTCAACTATGCCAGTTTTTACGGAAACGGCCATAACTTCTTCGTTATTGATCCGTTTTACCCGATTCCTTTTCCTACGCGTCCGTAATTTAATCCTCCATCTTATGAGGTTAAAATCCGACATTCAACTTAACAAAATTTAAGACTTCTAAGTCTTCGGCTTATTTCCCCTTTTTGCCAATTTTGACCCGTTTGTGATTTCACCAACAAACATGTTTATTTGACCCTCATGTCACATATACTACTTCGACTTAATGTTGCCTATCATATTAGATTTTAATCGCCGGTTTAATTACTCAAATTAAACCCATTTTGCTCGGATACTTATTTTGACCCGTTACGGGTATTTAAGCATTTTCAAGCCTAAAAACGCTTTCGAATGCTTCTATATTTATTCTAAGTATTTACCTAATCATAGAACTCGTTTCCAAACAACTTTTAAAGGTTGTTTGCTCGAATTAGCCAACAAGGGCGTTTTGGTCGATTATGTTCTTTTTACTACGAAAGACTCTCTTTCCCATTTATTCGACCAAAATAGCATTTTAAACTACGACATGAATATGCATACCTGGCCCTGATCAACAAGTAGACCCGATTTATAAATACCTTGCTTTTTAATCGCTAAGTAAGAAATCCAATCGATACTCGCATCGCTCTTACTTGTTGTAACTAGTTTACATAAATTAGCCGATACGGGTCAAACCATATTGTTTTGACCCCAAATCACAGAATGTGATTATAATACCCCTATAAAAAAAGTCTTCAAACTTGTTGGGTCAAAATCACATTCCATTCCCGGTTATTTTAAAACCTTCGTTCCAGAATAGGAGCCCAGTAAAAGATATCTGTGATTTAGTCAATTAAGGACAATACTTGCAAAGGTAAATACTTTTAACTTATTTTCCGTATTACGGGCTTGGGTTACGGTGAGGGTCAATTGCCCGACCAAGCGGTATTTTAGATACCGTAACCCAAGCCCGTAATACGGAAAATAAGTTAAAAGTATTTACCTTTGCAAGTATTGTCCTTAATTGACTAAATCACAGATATCTTTTACTGGGCTCCTATTCTGGAACGAAGGTTTTAAAATAACCGGGAATGGAATGTGATTTTGACCCAACAAGTTTGAAGACTTTTTTTATAGGGGTATTATAATCACATTCTGTGATTTGGGGTCAAAACAATATGGTTTGACCCGTATCGGCTAATTTATGTAAACTAGTTACAACAAGTAAGAGCGATGCGAGTATCGATTGGATTTCTTACTTAGCGATTAAAAAGCAAGGTATTTATAAATCGGGTCTACTTGTTGATCCGGGCCAGGTATGCATGTTCATGTCGTAGTTTAAAATGCTATTTTGGTCGAATAAATGGGAAAGAGAGTCTTTCGTAGTAAAAAGAACATAATCGACCAAAACGCCCTTGTTGGCTAATTCGAGCAAACAACCTTTAAAAGTTGTTTGGAAACGAGTTCTATGATTAGGTAAATACTTAGAATAAATATAGAAGCATTCGAAAGCGTTTTTAGGCTTGAAAATGCTTAAATACCCGTAACGGGTCAAAATAAGTATCCGAGCAAAATGGGTTTAATTTGAGTAATTAAACCGGCGATTAAAATCTAATATGATAGGCAGCATTAAGTCGAAGTAGTATATGTGACATGAGGGTCAAATAAACATGTTTGTTGGTGAAATCACAAATGAGTCAAAATTGGCAAAAAGGGGAAATAAGCCGAAGACTTAGAAGTCTTAAATTTTGTTAAGTCGAATGTCGGATTTTAACCTCATAAGATGGAGGATTAAATTACGGACGCGTAGGAAAAGGAATCGGGTAAAACGGATCAATAACGAAGAAGTTATGGCCGTTTCCGTAAAAACTGGCATAGTTGAACTAGGCTGCAGACCTGCTGATGCAGGGGCCACCGTAAATTACGGTGTCCACCGTAATTTACGGTGGAGTCGAAAAGTGTTACGATGGACTTCTTCTGATTTACGGTGGAAGAAGAAAGTTTCAGGGGCTACCGTAAATTACGGTACCCACCGTAATTTACGGTGGACCCTGTACAAAATTGTATTTTGATCAGTTTTGTTTCCCGGACTCGTGTAGATACGTTTTAAATCCCGTACGACTAAAGCATTTCATGTTTTTATGAAATGTAGGTACATTTTGGATGCCGGAAGACGATCAAGCTCAATGAAGAACCGAACACGATAAAGACTCATGCTTCCGCACATTGCCTCGTTGTAAATTTTAACGACGAACACAATCACGTTGGTAGAATAGCTTATGAATTGTAAAAGTTTTAATTTACTCGGAATTTCCTAAGGATACTTAACACTAAATACATGTCTGTATTCGTAATTTATACGAAAACCTTTAATATAATAATTAGAGTGTTACAAACTCATACCATAACGGGTCAGAACTGAAGTCAAAGCAAAAGTCAAAGTTTTGCGACTTTCGGTTCCGAACCGGGTCAAAACAGTAAGTGGTCGGATCAAACAAGCTTAGACTAGTTAATATACTTATTATCATGTTATATGAGTGTTAAAACAGATTACATTGCCTTTTATAGTGAAAAATTGTGCATAAGATCATCACAACTAAGTCTATCATTGCTCATGGATGATCAGCAGCTGTCCCTGAGTGCTAGGGGACATGTAGGGGGCGCCCATGCTGCCATAATTGCTCTCAAGGTCAGTTAAAGCATCAAACAGTGAATCTGTGCATGTTTTCTGCATCTGGCACCTTGACGCGGCCCGCATTAAGGATCAAACTAGGCTCACGCGGGCCGCCTGAATCCTTATGTCAGGAACAGATCTTCATATGGCTCGCGGCCCGCCTGAACTTCCTTGTTTCTCTAATGCGGGCCGCCTGAGGCCTGTAATTAAAGATTTTCAAATCTTTTGCCATTATTAGCCTGACCTTTCAGTTTCGAAGGGGTAACTTTGCGATTTGGGCCTCGATTAATTACGAATAAGGGCCTCGTGACTTTTACCCGTGCCGTTAAGTCCCCGGTTAGTTTAATTGCTATCCGAAAAGCCTTATCCTTCATTGTTGACGCTTCTAACCCCTTGCATACGGAATTGATCATAACTTCTCGTTTTAACACGGAACTTCGTGAAATTTATATCGTATATTCTAGTGAGCGTAATTTACTGTTACAAAGCCTCGGGTATGTTAAAGGGTCACTCAGAGGTATAACTTAAACATGTTGACACAATTAACCCCTGTAGTTTGTAATCTCTCACTTTCTTTCGTATTTCGTTCCGTATGATCCATGATTTATCCGTTTGAAGGTACGAGCATCATTTAGGGTTACTGTACAACGTATTTATCCCTCGTTGACATTTCTAACTGTCACACCACGATTTCCACGTGTCTTACCGGTGGGCCCGGTGGGGGATTACCGTGACGTAGTTGGCAACAATATAGTCAAACCACACAATTATATGAATGCACAGCGGAAGCATAAAGATAAATATAACTCAACCATTGATTGCAATATCGAATGTATCACAAATAGTCGAATGGTATCCACAGGGGGATCAAAATAATAAAAAGTATTGTTCAACAGACAAGGCATCAAAAGCTTGCGAGACTCTTTAAGATGCTAAGGAGCTATAGCCAGCCGATTACGTTTAGTACCTGCAGTTAATCTTTTTGGAAAAATACGTCAGTTTACACTGGTAAATACATTCAACCGACACTTTTGTAAAATGTTTATTAAAATTGATTTGAATGCACAAGGCACAAACTCTTTTATAACTTGGGATAATTTATAATTAAATCTTGTAAAGAATTACATGTTTGCTATGCGTTCGGTCGCCCGGGTCGTGCCGGGTTAAAGTTTAATAGACACACCACATAGCATATAACACCGTGGCGGGTAACCAACGGCTATGCTTTTATAGTTATAGACATAATGCCGGGTGTACGCCTACACCGGGATGTCAAGGTCGTGGCCATTCGTAAATGCTGCCAAGGATATCCGGGACATGGTCATTAAGCCCCAAAAGGCGTTAAGCCAACAAAACAAGTTTTAAACGGGTCACATCGATAATACCCAACTACAAATGAGTTGGGGTCAACTGCCCGACCAAGCGGTATTTTAGATACCGTAACCCAAGCCCGTAATACGGAAAATAAGTTAAAAGTATTTACCTTTGCAAGTATTGTCCTTAATTGACTAAATCACAGATATCTTTTACTGGGCTCCTATTCTGGAACGAAGGTTTTAAAATAACCGGGAATGGAAAGTGATTTTGACCCAACAAGTTTGAAGACTTTTTTATAGGGGTATTATAATCACATTCTGTGATTTGGGGTCAAAACAATATGGTTTGACCCGTATCGGCTAATTTATGTAAACTAGTTACATAAGCCGAATCGTGCGCGCAAAAGGCGCAACGGGTAACCGTAAGGGTCCTACACTTGTTTCCTAAGTCAATATGCTTTAAAGAGGTTGTGGTATCAGTAGGATACCTTCCGTGATCCCCGTAACGAGTTTAAGTTTATTATACGCCCCGTAGGGGTTTTCCGGACATTTTAAGGACCTTTAAAGGGCTTTCTGAGTTCTACAGGAAACCGGAGTTTCCCGTTTAGTTTATAAAGTCCACAATACTTTATTTATTATTTAAAATCAGTAGCAACTGGAATCGGGTCAAAAGACCTTGTAGAACTCAAGTTTTGGCCGAAAAGGGCATATTCGGTATTTACCGAACCGTAGCCATAACCGCAGGTTATGAGCAGGTTAAAATTAATTAAAAATCTTTAAAAATCCTAAAATATTATTTTACAACAGTGAGTAAAAGGTTTGGTGTCGGAATCTTGGTTTAGGTAGGCGTTATGCTAATCGCGCCATTTATTACAAAAGTTTCCTTTAATTGCGCTATTTAGCATAACTCCTATTCTAGACCTCGAATTGGCGTGAAACTTCAGGGACATGCTTAGAATTTAGTAAGCAAGGTCATGGTCCCTTCACGTGTCCGAAATACTCGTTTTAGTTTGAAAAGGGCGTTACAGTCAAATTTTAAGCAATTAACGGAAAGGCGTAAAAGACTCGGACAAACAACGAACCGGTCACAGAGGGTGATACCATCACGTGACCTGGTCCTAAGAGAGTCCTAAGGCATATCTACATTGCACTAAAACGGGTCAGAACTGAAGTCAAAGCAAAAGTCAAACTTTTGCGACATTCGGCTCCGAACCGGGTCAATATAGCAAATGGCCGAATTAAACGAGCTTAGACAAGTTAGTATAGTTATTATCATGTTTTATGAGTGTTCAAACAGGTTACATATCACCTACATTACAGATTATGCAAGAATCGCAAAAATGGCTTTCTGTTGACTTTTTAAGTATACGTTTGACTCGACATTTGAACTAGTTAGAGTGGTGATCAGGGGGAACCCTTTTAGGGGTTTATTACCCACATAAATACCAACACATAACTACTTTTGATTCGACAATTCACTGGACCATTCGTGATTTATCGCAAAGTCAATTGTTAGTTACGACGGATTGACTTTTAGGCTAAACTAAGCAAAAACAAAGCCATAGAAGGTTTGGCATACTTACAGAGGCTTAGTGCACGACTTAGGATTATAGAAGAACACTTGGGAGCTTCAGGAATGATCAGAAGATGTGTTTTGAGGTGTGTTTCAATTGTGAACTATGTATGGCCTTTTATAGTGCAAGAATGGCCTCTAGATCATTACAACTCAACCTACAAGTGAGCATGGATGTCCAGCAGGTGTCCTAAGGTGCTAGGGGTCAGGTAGAGGGCACCCATGCTTCATTGATTGCTCACAAGTTCGTCTACAAGCCAAATCATTGAATCTGCCCATACTTTCTGCATCTGTATGGTTCACGCGGCCCGCATGAAAGTTCATGCATCTTGTACGCGGGCCGCCTGAGTTTTCATATCAGAATGCGTAACTGCAGCAGGCTCGCGGCCCGCATCAACTTACCCAAGACCTTTACGCGGCCCGCGTTAGGTCTAATTTTCTGGATTTTTGAATCTTTTGTAATCATTGACTAAATCTTTGTAATTAATAACGAAATCTTTGGTAATTAATAACCTGACCTTTCGGGTTTGAAGGGGTAACTTTGCGATTTGGCCCTTGATTATTTACAACTAAGGGCCTCGTGTTATTTACCCACATTGTTAAGTCCTCGGTTAGTTTGTTAGTTATCCGGAAAGCCTTAACTTTCATTGTTGACACTTTTAACCCCTCTCATACGAATTTGATCATAACTTTCTCGTTTTAAAACGGAGCTTCACGAAATTTATATAGTACATTCTAGCGAGCGTATTTTACTGTTACAAAGCCTCGGGTACGTCAAAGGGTCAATCAGAGGTATAATTAAACATGTTGACACAGTTAACCCCCTGCAGCTTGTAATCTCTCACTTTCTTCCGCGTTTCGCTTCCGTACGATCCATGATTTATTCGTTTGAAGGTACGAGCATCGTTTAGGGTTACTATACAGTATACTTACCCTTGTTTGACATTTATAACCCTCAAATTTACACATTTTCAAGGTTTGTCAACTTTTGTCCTT
Organism: Helianthus annuus; assembly: GCF_002127325.2. Taxonomy (NCBI): domain Eukaryota; kingdom Viridiplantae; phylum Streptophyta; class Magnoliopsida; order Asterales; family Asteraceae; genus Helianthus; species Helianthus annuus. The sequence goes on along the minus strand of NC_035447.2, from coordinate 168,178,614 downwards.
TATTTAATATTAAACGCCACGTGTAAACTCAAGACACGTGTCAATACATTATTGGACACAAAATTTCGGGGTGTTACATCCTCACCCCCTTAAAATAAATCTCGACCCGAGATTTACTCAAACAAATAAGGGTATTTCTCTTTCATCGTGGATTCAACTTCCCATGTGAATTCGGGACCTCTCCGGGCATCCCATTTAACCTTGACTATAGGTACATGCTTTCTTCGAAGCTTTTTCACCTGTCGGTCTTCAATCGACAAAGGCTTCTCCACAAACTTCAAGCTCTCATCTATATGCACATCTGTGTGTGGGATCACTAATGATTTATCAGCGAAGCACTTCTTTAGATTGCAGATGTGGAACACATTGTGAATTCCATTGAGCTCTTCTGGTAAGTTCAACTTATAGGCAACTGACCCGACACGTTCGATAACCTCGAAAGGTCCTATGTATCTCGGGCTCAGTTTGCCCTTCTTACCGAAGCGCATCACCCCCTTCCAGGGTGATACCTTTAGTAACACTTCTTCACCTACCTCGAAGTGAAAATCCTTACGCTTTGGATCAGCGTAACTTTTCTGCCTATCACGGGCAGCTTTGAGACGTTCTCGAATCTGGACAATCTTGTCCGTCGTTTCAAAGACTATCTCTGGTCCTGATAATTGGACCTCTCCAACTTCCGCCCAACAAACAGGCGATCTACACTTTCTACCGTATAATGCCTCGAAAGGCGCAGCCTTTATGCTGGTATAGTAGCTATTGTTGTAGGAGAATTCGATTAGGGGTAGGTTCTTATCCCAACTACCACCCAAATCGATAGCACATGCCCGCAGCATGTCTTCTAACGTTTGAATAGTACGCTCACTCTGACCGTCTGTCTGAGGATGGTAAGCCGTACTAAAATTCAAGCGTGTGCCCAAAGATTGCTGGAAGCTTTTCCAGAAATGAGACGTGTATCTAGTATCTCTGTCTGAGATAATGGACACAGGTATGCCATGTAGGGCTACAATCTTATCAACGTATAACTGGGCCAAAGTGTCGGAGCTATAAGTCTCCTTGATGGGTAAGAAATGAGCTGACTTAGTCAGTCTATCGACTATAACCCATATTGTGTCATTTCCCTTGCTCGTCTTGGGTAACTTGGTGATAAAATCCATAGTTACACATTCCCATTTCCATTCAGGGAGTTTAGGCTGTTGTAGCAAGCCAGATGGCTTTTGATGCTCAGCCTTGACTTGCGCACAAGTTAAGCATTTGGCTACATAAGCGGCTACAGACTTTTTCAAGCCTATCCACCAATAATTTGCCTTTAAATCCTGATACATTTTATCCGCTCCAGGATGGACAGAATATTTGGAACTATGGGCTTCCTGGAGGATAACATCTCGTAGTCCTCCATAAATTGGAACCCATATTCGCCCATTCAATCGCAAAATTCCATCCTTGCTAAGAGTTAACTGCTCCTCAGTCACTCCCAGCTTTTCTTAGGATAGTTAGCTTCCAACACAGCTTCTCTCTATGCAGCTAACACCCTTTCAATCAGATTATTCTTTACTTCAATGCTCTTAGCATTGATTCGGATGGGTTTCATCCTTTCTTTCCGGCTCAGGTGATGTCTGTCGTTAGTGACATGCAAAAACCGAAATAAACTAGTAGCTAGAGTAAGTCGGATATCGAACCAGAGGAGGATTGTGGAAAGTGTCACGATGCTAAGTTTTGATTAACTATTGCTAAAAAGTAAAACTCAATTGTTGGGTTTGATTAATTATCTAAAAATTACGAACTAAAACTAAGGTTTGAATCAATATGAGAGAAGATGGTTCCTCCAGATTTTAGGTTTTGCAGTTAAATTCAACTATGTGTTTAATCGTGACCTACATAGACATAGGTGTTAAACCTGATTAACTAACTGTGATAACCAACGACTAAGTACTCCGGTCAATACATAACGGGAGGTTATCGAATGATTATCAATTACAATTTACAAACCCTAACCCCATGTCAAATATATCCCAATTACTAGAACTCTCGGGAACTGAATGCTTAGAAATTAAGGTTTAAATAAATGCAATTGTATACAATCAATAAATCAAACCAATGGTGAAAAGCATCGAATGCTTAGATCACCATGTTAAAACGATTATCACAAACACATAGTTTCAATTAACTTACAAAACCCTCCATCCGGAGGAAACCATAAAAGACTAGCCGTTCATGTTGTTTGATCGACCTTCACACGCTTGAATAACAGCTGCCTCCATCTTCGATCTACTGCCGCCGAGGAAGATAATCCAATATAAATTGATGATGATGAGAGAGTTGACTTCGTGTGATGGGATCCCTCCAAAAGTCGGCCCCCAAGTCCAAAAAACAAGCCCACATGTGTCGTCCAAGACTTGTATTAGCAGCCCAATCAAATGAGACTCCAAGTCAAGATGGCGGCCCACTTCTTTTTAATTCCTCAATGAATTAATGTGATGATGAGTGATGTTGTTGACTATTCCAAACCTCAACTCACGTGAATATGGCTCTTTATTCTTTTTTTTTTTCTATTTTGTTTTATAATGGAGTATATATCCAAACCCTCCATTGTTTTCGTGTATATGCACATAATGAGAATTGATATCAGGTGCCTCCTTCACGTGCTCACTGGCTCATCTTTATGATGTGATGATTATGTTGTTTTCCTCCACTAGCCGCCAAATTCATTGAGGATGATTAGGTTGTTGTTGACTTCTCTATTTTTCTTTGTGTCTTCTCTTGTCTGCGTACAAGACTCCCAAGCCCAACCTCCAAGATGATGAGAATTGTGCTTATTATTAAAAAATAATAATAATAACAATCCACTATGTATGCATGTAAGGAGTCCAATATGATGATCAGATGTTGACTTTGTGTCCTCCTATGTTTGCCAAGATCACGTGATGTAGATTCTTTTGCCCATTAAATGCCATCCAACAAAGACACGTATGCGAGAGGTTCCAATTAAGTCCATCGTAGCCTACGTGTGATGACCGTAGGTTACGGTTTTTATATTCTGTTTCTTTTCTAATTCTTGTCCGTAGCTTACACACCGTAACCTACATTTTGACTTTCAACAAATGACCCAAACCTCCCTGCACTTTATTCATTCATGTTTCTCGCACATTCAATATACATTTCGACTCGTAACGGCTCACGAATAATGTAGCGTGTCTCGACCATCATCCTTGATAATTCTGCTTCATCACTAAACTCTCCAAACTTCACCGAATTACGTCGATTAACCTGTAAAACCACATATTTGCGTAGTCAACATATTCAAAGCATATAATTACGTAAACGACAATAAATCACACCATATAAGCATGTTAACACTCGGATTTCACAACCTCCATCACATCCCCACACTGATCATTGATTGTCCTCAAGCAACCACTACAAACATTACTCACTTTATTAACAAATCACCATTGAATCCCTTACCGAATCTACAATTTAAGGTCCCAAGTCATACCCGTCCCATAGAATGACACAATCGAGGTTGACAATCTGACAAGTAAATGATACGCATTTAAAACAACTTAAGACTTGCCTAACTAAAACTAACATGTTTATATTACTACACACATGCCACACGCCCCTCACAATAATCACTCCTCTCGGCTTAATCAAGACTAGCGTGTAATGTGCTAGCATTTATAACACTCAAAACCAATTATGCTACTTTGCAATCATAAGCTTGAATGGCAATCATACCTCCACTGAATCAAGTAACGTAGCACATATCAAAAGGACTTTTGGGTTTTGGGTTAAAGGGTAAAGGTAGGTAAATATTTTTGGATTTTTATGGTAATATGGTGAACACAAACGAATATACCAAACCATGACAAATTTATTCACAATAATACTAACACATGGGTTATTTTCAACCCATTTATTTAACATGAACATAACAATGATTTTTTTTCTTTTTCTTTCTTTTCTCTTTTTTTTTTCAATTTTTTCTCTTCTTTATTTTTTTTCATTTTTTCTCTTCTTTATTTTTTGTCTTTTTCAACAAATATCTAAAAATAATTGTCATTCATGGTTGGTAGTTAAACGGGTCAAACAAGGTGTAACAAACGAAAGGTAAAAGGTTCAACATGGTTAACTAAGGTGATATGGATTACAATCGACATATGAAACAATGAAGGGATCCTAATGCCTTTATCATCTATGTGTAAACGTTAAAGCACAGTCTCAGCATGTATCAAACCACACAAGTTCTAACACAAAGCAACATATGGCCTACTCTCAGCAAATGAACATGTATAGTAATTCAATTAACAATCTAGTAGGCTCAAATATCTCACCGAACAAAAGGAATATGGGTTACCGACATATAGCATGTGTAATTCTTAAAGCATGTTACCCCTAGTTAGGCATCTCTTCTCAACTATTTTCTAAAAACATGTCAGAAATACTCTCATGAAACTTAAAGGGACAACCATGACTAGGGATCTAAGTTAGTTTAATATCAGCAAGGAACCCATTAGCAATTGAAAATGTTGGTTTTCATGTAGTTCAAGCATACTTGAGACAAAAAAAATTTTAAATTTTCAATTTTTTCCAATTTCCACCAATTCAAGCATTTAAGATCATCAATCCTACCAACCCTCTCTCGAGTTACCGCATCCCCACACTTGGGATACATTGTCCCCAATGTATGGTGCAATTTATAATCTAAACTCGAGTGATACCACCTACAAACCATGAACGGCTAGCAGCTAGACGACTCGACACATAAAACCACTCCCAACACAAAAATTTCACACCACCAAATACACGAAAACAAATAAAACACAAGATAGATAGACACATGGACCTGATCAGTAAATCAGCAGTGTCGATAATGATGCAGCTGCTGTGATTGGACAGAGACGTAAACTTCTCTTGGATTCTCTTATATCTCATCGGGGATGTTGCTAAACATCCCCACACTTGAATCGTTACATCCGCGAGAATTAAACGTAGTAACCTGCCAAAACAGAACCAACACCAAAACAAAACAAAACAAAACAAAACAAAAGAACAAATACAATACAATACTCTACATCTCCGGGCTGCCTCCCGAGAGCGCTAAGTTTAAAGGTCTTCAGCCAGACCGTACCTGATTTCCGCTATGGTGGTCTTAGTGCACACTTACCCAAAACATTTCCAACGAATGCCCGGAAATTTACATGCCATCTCCATAAGCTCGTCAGTATAATTGGCATGTTTAGAAAGCATATGCGGGTTTCGCTGATCCACTTCACGAGATATACACCGATGTCTTGTAGCTTCACCCTTTTCATCTTCTTCCTCGAACCCTCTTCCCCACACTTGTTAATTGGAATGACTGATATGGGAAGAGGTTCGGTACACATATTCATCTCATCAGACTGCTCTGTCTCATCATCCTCACACACCATCTGATCCACCAGTGACTCTTCACCAGATAAAGGATTCATTGGTGTGGTATTATCCTCCACAACCTCCTCCTCCATGTGAGAATAATCTCTAATATCATCAGGTAATGGTGAGAGACGTTCTTCTATTTCTATCTTCATTTTTAACTTCTGACACTTGGAAGCTAGACAGCTGATTCGATCTTCATCGGAAAGGTTGGGTGTTGATAAATATTGCTCGAGTTTGGACAAACTCGCTTCCAACATAGCAAGCTTTTCCTCCTCCTTGGTCTGATAAGCATACACACCCTCGGACTTAGAATAATCGTCGGGATGATACTGTCTGTATCCCTGATACGGTGTTGAGATGTACGCATCCATCATTTTTTTATTCCAATACTCTGGATTTTCCAAATACACCGCGCACACATCATCATCATAATAAGAAGTATGGTCACGACCGCAACAGAAACATCGTCCATCCGTCCTTGGTTCATAATAAGCATCCTCGTCCCGATCCCATCCATCAGAGTGATAACCATCCTCCACCGTTGTATCATAATCATAAAAATATGGTGGAGGGGAAGGATTATCATAGCAAGGCATCGGTGGTTCTGCCAGTTTCGCTCATTCCCGTCTAAATCGGGCCTCATGGCAACCGATACACGGGTAAAGTGGTTCCCTACACAAAATGCATCTAGAAGAGCCGCATAATATTGTAAGATCTTTCATCTTGCACAAACACAAAAACACAAGCACCACGCATAAATCTGAACAAAACAAAACAAAACAAAACTGACACTATTTTTGGATTTTTATTTTTTATTTTTTTATTTTTATTTTTTTTTAAACTAAAACTTAACACTAAACACTTTGCGCACACCTCCCCGGCAACGGCGCCATTTTGATGTTTGTCGTTAGTGACATGCAAAATCCGAAATAAACTAGTAGCTAGAGTAAGTCGGATATCGAACCAGAGGAGGATTGTGGAAAGTGTCATGATGCTAAGTTTTGATTAACTATTGCTAAAAAGTAAAACTCAATTGTTGGGTTTGATTAATTATCTAAAAATTACGAACTAAAACTAAGGTTTGAATCAATATGAGAGAAGATGGTTCCTCCAGATTTCAGGTTTTGCAGTTAAATTCAACTATGTGTTTAATCGTGACCTACATAGACATAGGTGTTAAACCTGATTAACTAACTGTGATAACCAACGACTAAGTACTCCGGTCAATACATAACGGGAGGTTATCGAATGATTATCAATTACAATTTACAAACCCTAACCCCATGTCAAATATATCCCAATTACTAGAACTCTCGGGAACTGAATGCTTAGAAATTAAGGTTTAAATAAATGCAATTGTTTACAATCAATAAATCAAACCAATGGTGAAAAGCATCGAATGCTTAGATCACCATGTTAAAACGATTATCACAAACACATAGTTTCAATTAACTTACAAAACCCTCCATCCGGAGGAAACCATAAAAGACTAGCCGTTCATGTTGTTTGATCGACCTTCACACGCTTGAATAACAGCTGCCTCCATCTTCGATCTACTGCCGCCGAGGAAGATAATCCAATATAAATTGATGATGATGAGAGAGTTGACTTCGTGTGATGGGATCCCTCCAAAAGTCGGCCCCCAAGTCCAAAAAACAAGCCCACATGTGTCGTCCAAGACTTGTATTAGCAGCCCAATCAAATGAGACTCCAAGTCAAGATGGCGGCCCACTTCTTTTTAATTCCTCAATGAATTGATGTGATGATGAGTGATGTTGTTGACTATTCCAAACCTCAACTCACGTGAATATGGCTCTTTATTCTTTTTTTTTCTATTTTGTTTTATAATGGAGTATATATCCAAACCCTCCATTGTTTTCGTGTATATGCACATAATGAGAATTGATATCAGGTGCGTCCTTCACGTGCTCACTGGCTCATCTTTATGATGTGATGATTATGTTGTTTTCCTCCACTAGCCGCCAAATTCATTGAGGATGATTAGGTTGTTGTTGACTTCTCTATTTTTCTTTGTGTCTTCTCTTGTCTGCGTACAAGACTCCCAAGCCCAACCTCCAAGATGATGAGAATTGTGCTTATTATTAAAAAATAATAATAATAACAATCCACTATGTATGCATGTAAGGAGTCCAATATGATGATCAGATGTTGACTTTGTGTCCTCCTATGTTTGCCAAGATCACGTGATGTAGATTCTTTTGCCCATTAAATGCCATCCAACAAAGCCACGTATGCGAGAGGTTCCAATTTAGTCCATCGTAGCCTACGTGTGATGACCGTAGGTTACGGTTTTTATATTCTGTTTCTTTTCTAATTCTTGTCCGTAGTTTACACACCGTAACCTACATTTTGACTTTCAACAAATGACCCAAACCTCCCTGCACTTTATTCATTCATGTTTCTCGCACATTCAATATACATTTCGACTCGTAACGGCTCACGAATAATGTAGTGTGTCTCGACCATCATCCTTGATAATTCTGCTTCATCACTAAACTCTCCAAACTTCACCGAATTACGTCGATTAACCTGTAAAACCACATATTTGCGTAGTCAACATATTCAAAGCATATAATTACGTAAACGACAATAAATCACACCATATAAGCATGTTAACACTCGGATTTCACAACCTCCATCATCAGGGCATCAGCGACTACATTCGCCTTGCCGGGATGGTATCTGATCTCACAATCATAATCATTTAAGGTCTCCATCCAACGGCGTTGCCTCATGTTTAGCTCCTTCTGATTAAACAGATGTTGAAGGCTCTTGTGATCTGAATAGATCACAAACTTGATTCCGTACAGATAATGCCTCCACAGTTTTAGTGCGAACACAACGGCACCCAACTCCAGGTCATGGGTGGTGTAATTCTTTTGGTGCACCTTTAACTGTCTCGAAGCATAGGCAATCACCTTGCCTTTCTGCATGAGCACACACCCCATGCCAGTGTGTGACGCGTCGCAGTAAACTACGAACTCTTCGGTACCTTCCGGTAGTGTCAACACAGGGGCGTTGCTTAGCTTTTGCTTTAAGATATCAAAGGATTCTTGCTGCTTAAGGCCCCAAACAAATTTTATCTTCTTCTTGGTTAGAGAAGTTAAGGGCGCAGCAATCCTTGAGAAATTTTCAATGAATCTTCTGTAGTATCCTGCTAACCCCAGGAAACTACGAATTTCGGTAGGCGTTTTTGGCTCTTGCCAATTCATGACCGCCTCTACCTTAGCGGGATCCACCTGGATGCCACGCTCGCTGACGACATGTCCAAGAAATTGGACTTCTCTAAGCCAGAATTCGCATTTAGAGAATTTGGCATAGAGTTTCTCGCGATGCAGCAATTTGAGAATACAACGAAGGTGTTTCTCATGGTCGACTTTGTTCTTTGAGTAGATAAGAATGTCGTCGATGAACACGATGACAAATTTGTCTAAGTACGGCTTGCAGACGCGATTCATGAGATCCATGAACGCAGCCGGTGCATTTGTGAGCCCAAAAGGCATCACTAGGAACTCGTAGTGACCGTAGCGAGTCCTAAATGCTGTTTTGTGTACGTCTTCATCTCGGACTTTCAGCTGATGGTAGCCCGACCTCATGTCGATCTTCGAGAAATAACTAGCCCCTTGCAATTAATCAAACAAATCGTCGATCCTTGGCAATGGATATCTATTCTTTATCATGACCTTATTAAGTTCATGATAGTCGATGCACAGACGCATCGATCCGTCCTTCTTCTTAACAAACAGGACAGGTGCTCCCTAAGGGGATGAACTTGGTTTAATGAAACCTTTAGCCATCAGTTCATCCAGCTGGGTCCTTAATTCCTTCATTTCAGTTGGTGCTAGCCTGTAGGGTGCTCTAGCAATGGGAGCTGCTCCAGGGATGATATCTATTCTGAATTCCACTTGCCTATCTGGTGGCAACCCAGGTAGATCTTCGGGGAAAACTTCTGGATACTCCGAAATGACGGGTATGTCTTCTATCTTTGGTTTGGGCTCTTCAATAATCACCTGTGCCATGTAGATGACACAGCCTCTTTTTAAACATCTTGAAGCCTTGAGCATAGTTACGTTCTCGGGCAATCCATACTGCGTATCTCCTCGAATGGTGAGCGATTCACCAGTCGGGGTCTTTAGCACTATTTGTTTTCTGCTGCAGACGATCTGGGCCTGGTTATGGGATAACCAGTCCATACCCAGAACGATGTCAAAACTAGCCAGTTTGAAGGGAAGTAGAGATAGTGGAAAAGAGTGGTTCTTAATGGATATCACACATCCATCTAGTATAGTGGAGACGGTTTCTACTGTGCCGTCTGCTAGCTCTACCTCGTATTTCACATTTAGGGTTTTGACAGGCATATTCAACAATTTGCAAAATTTTTGGTCTACGAAGGACTTATCAGCGCCGGAATCGAAAAGTACTCTTGCAAAGATATTATTTACGAGAAAAGTACCTGTGATTACGTTGTCGTCTTGCAAAGCTTCCTTCACATCCATCTTGAAGACTCTAGCGTTATACTTTTTGGTTTCTTCTGTCTTCTTGGCGAATTTGGGGCAGTTGCTTTTAATGTGCCCCTTCTCACTGCAGTTATAGCAGGTTGCATCCTTTATTTTCTTGCAGTCCACAGTCTTGTGGTCCTTGGACTTGCACAGTCCACAAGTATGCGACCTCGACTGGGACTGTGAGTTCGACCCAAGCCTACATTTCCCAAAGTGATACTTCTGGCAGTTTTTGCACTTGGGCTTCTCTCCAGATTGTTGCCCATCTTTCTTCGACTCTGTCCCTCTCTTGCCATCACCATTCCCACGGTGTTTCTTGCCCGACCTTCGTGAGGTATGGTCCTCACGCTTCCTCTTCTCGGCCTCTTTGTTCCTCAGCGATCTCAGTCGGACCGCGTCCATTGTGAGGGACAAAGAGAGGTCTGTTACAGACCTGAAGGTCGTTGGCCGAGAGGCCTTCACACTTGCCTTTATTGCGGGTTCTAACCCCCCGATAAAACGAGCGATTCTCCTTGGCTCCGGGGTTACTAGATATGGAACCAACCGAGACATCGTGTTGAAGCTCGTTAAGTAGGCTTGGCAGTCCAGGTTTGTCATCACTAATGATACAAAATCGGACTCTATCTTCTCCACCTCATGTTGAGGGCAGAAATTTTCTTTGATGAGAGAAATGAATTCCTCCCATGTCATGCTGTAAAGCACAGTCTTTCCCGAGGCCTGAACCAACGCCCTCCACCAAGCCAGGGCCTCGCCCTTAAACGATTGCGACACAAACTTTACCACATCCCTTTCCGCACAGCCACTGATGTCCACCACGGTGTCCATCTCATCCAGCCACGTCATACAATCGACGGCACCCTTCTCCCCCGTGAAGTCTCGGGGTTTACAAGACACAAAGTACTTGTAGGTGCAGCCCCTGGCGCGGGAAGCATCAGTATACTCCCTTTCACGACGAACACTGTTTTCATTGGACGAGTGATTATCGTCGTCCTTTTTGGGCTTGGACAGTGGTTTGCTGTGGGATTTTGAGTGTGTTTTCGGCTTGGAGAGTGGTTTGGAAACGGTTCTGCTTCGAGATTCGGTATATTGTCGATCTAGAGCTGCCTGAACAGCGTTGTCGATGAGAGCTTTTAATTGAGCGCCCGTTAAATGTACTTGGGCATTATCATATTCATCTTCACTCGTATGACTATTTTCTCCATTAGGATTCGCCATAGTAGCTTGTATCTGCTGCAGAAGATAATGAAAATTCTATTTAGGAGTTTATTATTGAATTGTCTTTTATGGCAATTCATTAACCATGGTAACGAAGACCATATCCGGTTAATTTGTTACTCACTTTTTAATTAGGATTTGAACATACTTATCCTAATTACAAATAATATTGCTAGTGGCATAAAAGCCTAGTCACGAGGACGTTATTATAATATTAGCCGAGATTTCAGAGAATCAAGGTATGAAGGTTTGAACCGTAGTTCTTTTACCCCTTTCTGACAGGGAGTCATAGACCACCACTGTCTTTTGTCTTATATGACAATAATTATGGCCCATAGGCACTGCATCTCTAATTGATGTTTAATAAGGTTGGCCCGTAGGCACTATATCGCTAATGGATGTCTAACAAGTGATCACCTTTATTGATGATTTAACCCATGATTTACAAATCCTTAATTTGGGCTTTGGAATCCTTTAAAGGATTCTTGTATAAGAATGACGTGTGCGATTTTAACGAATCACATCTGCCATGATTGTTAACATGCTTACAGAGGTTAACCGGGAATCTGAATCTTTTAATTAGGTCTTACCATCTTGGCCGGATCTTAAAAGACACCTGGCTAGGTTTCACTCTTAAGATTCTTTATTTAGGCAGATCAAATTAAAAGGAATGATTTTGATTTATTTCATATATAGTAATAACAAAAATGAAATTCATAACATAACATTCCATAATTTCGAATACGATTACACGCTGCCCTAAACGGGACTTTTAAACAAGTACATACCTACATAGAGGCTAAAATAAGAGACAAGTCCATGCAGGGACTAATACAAGATAGATGTCCGCGCAGGGACTAAAAGATAAGTCCACGTAGGGACTGAAATACAATAAATGTCCACGCAGGGACTTTATTTAAAATAGACATTACATTAGAACATATATAAGGACTAATGGTCACTTTTCTTCTTCTTGCCTTTCAACAGGTTCGCTAGGCCCTTAAGGAATCCCCTGTTGTTCTTTCGTTCTTCCTCGAAATCCCGTTCCACACGAGTTAAGCGGTGGAGGATTTCTTCTTGTTCGGGCGGAGAAAAACGTGGTTGTGGCGCCGGTTGCGGAACTGGAGGTCTAGGAGGTGCTGGATACCCATGAGCTGAGTAGTCCGGTATCCCCATGTTTCCAAAAGCTCCGTCGGGATAGCGGACATTATACCTAGCCGCTACCACATATGGGTCGCGTTCATAGTTGTAATTGTAATGTGCGTGCGACGACGGTTTGAACGGGTTGTATGCCGTTGGACCCGTGTATGCAAGTATTGGGTGGTCATACCCAAATGGTGGCGAAGATGGTGCAACTGGAGCGGAGTTCGCCTCCTGTACTGGACTTGAAGGTCCTTCTTCTTGTAGTGGCGGGTAGTGGCTACAATCAGGCATTACTGGTTGAACCGGTGGCGGAGGTGGTGGCGTAAGTGCCTCGAAGCGCGGATCCTCGGAGGGATCTTGCTGTTGTTGCTGCGTTGTCTGATGAGATGGCGTGAAGTACCACTCATGTTGGTTGAACAGCGCCTGGAAGCTATCTGGGCCCTGATAAGGTGTGCCATGGAAAGAAGATCCATCTAAGATCTCGATAGGATGCGTGGGCGTACCACGAGCAGGTTCGATTGGATCAATGTCCTCATCCATATGGTCTTCTGAGAAGTGATCCTGTGGTCCTAACGGGACAAAGCCTGCAGGTTCCTGAATGTAATCTGCTGGGTTAAACTGGCTTCTGAAGTAAGGAGTGGGATCGTCAAAAGCACGGTGCGATACCGAACGCTGCAGAGGTATGTAGGAGGGTTGAGGGTTATTGGGATCATTTTCGGAATTTGGCCCAAACGAGTGACGGTACGATGGTGTTGAGCTGTGCGAGGTGGAATGTCTCGCAGGTTCGAAAAGGTTTCTCCGTCTTTGGGGTTCTTCACTCCTTGTGCTGGAAGGAGCTCGAGTGTTCGAAGGCCCAGCTTCGTGATCATTGTGAGTAATGTCCGTTCCTCTGCCTCTTCTTCCCCTTCCTCTTCCTCGGAAAATTACAGGTGCCATATTTCCTGCTTTTAAAACTTTAAATAATAATAATAATAAAAAGACAACTTGGAATAACAATTCGAATTTGTCCTAGGTTCTTGTCTAGACTCAAGTATGTGCAATTGTGTCACTGAGATTAAACACATTAGGATAGTGTTTAATTCACTCAATGTTGGCTCTGATACCAACCTGTCACACCCCGATTTCCACGTGTCTTACCGGTGGGCCCGGTGGGGGATTACCGTGACGTAGTTGGCAAACAATATAGTCAAACCACACAATTATATGAATGCACAGCGGAAGCATAAAGATAAATATAATTCAACCATTGATTGCAATATCAAATGTATCACAAATAGTCGAATGGTATCCACAGGGGGATCAAAATAATAAAAAGTATTGTTCAACAGACAAGGCATCAAAAGCTTGCGAGACTCTTTAAGATGCTAAGGAGCTATAGCCAGCCGATTATGTTTAGTACCTGCAGTTAATCTTTTTGGGAAAATACGTCAGTTTACACTGGTAAATACATTCAACCGACACTTTTGTAAAATGTTTATTAAAATTGATTTGAATGCACAAGGCACAAGCTCTTTTATAACTTGGGATAATTTATAATTAAATCTTGTAAAGAATTACATGTTTGCTATGCGTTCGGTCGCCCGGGTCGTGCCGGGTTAAAGTTTAATAGACACACCACATAGCATATAACACCGTGGCGGGTAACCAACAGCTATGCTTTTATAGTTATAGACATAATGCCGGGTGTACGCCTACACCAGGATGTCAAGGTCGTGGCCATTCGTAAATGCTGCCAAGGATATCCGGGACATGGTCATTAAGCCCCCAAAGGCGTTAAGCCAACAAAACAAGTTTTAAACGGGTCACGTCGATAATACCCAACTACAAATGAGTTGGGGTCAATTGCCCGACCAAGCGGTATTTCAGATACCGTAACCCAAGCCCGTAATACGGAAAATAAGTCAAAAGTATTTACCTTTGCAAGTATTGTCCTTAATTGACTAAATCACAGATATCTTTTACTGGGCTCCTATTCTGGAACGAAGGTTTTAAAATAACCTATTAGAATCCTAACGGGTCTTTATATTAGCCGTAGCCTAGACCGGTCAGTTTCAAAGGATAGATACGGTTTAATCGCGTGAAAGGCGAAAACCGGGAATGGAATGTGATTTTGACCCAACAAGTTTGAAGACTTTTTTATAGGGGTATTATAATCACATTCTGTGATTTGGGGTCAAAACAATATGGTTTGACCCGTATCGGCTAATTTATGTAAACTAGTTACATAAGCCAAATCGTGCGAGCAAAAGGCGCAACGGGTAACCGTAAGAGTCCTACACTTGTTTCCTAAGTCAATATGATTTAAAGAGGTTGTGGTATCAGTAGGATACCTTCCGTGATCCCCGTAACGAGTTTAAGTTTATTATACGCCCCGTAGGGGTTTTCCGGACATTTTAAGGACCTTTAAAGGGCTTTCTGAGTTCTACAGGAAACCGGAGTTTCCCGTTCAGTTTATAAAGTCCAAAATACTTTATTTATTATTTAAAATCAGTAGCAACTGGAATCGGGTCAAAAGACCTTGTAGAACTCAAGTTTTGGCCGAAAAGGGCATATTCGGTATTTACCGAACCGTAGCCATAATCGCAGGTTATGAGCAGACTAAAATTAATTAAAAATCTTTAAAAAACCTAAAATATTATTTTACAACAGTGAGTAAAAGGTTTGGTGTCAGAATCTTGGTTTAGGTAGGCGTTATGCTAATCGCGCCGTTTATTACAAAAGTTTCCTTTAATTGCGCTATTTAGCATAACTCCTATTCTAGACCTCGGATTGGCGTGAAACTTTAGGGACATGCTTAGAATTTAGTAAGCAAGGTTATGGTCCCTTCACGTGTCCGAAATACTCGTTTTATTTTGAAAAGGGCGTTACGGTCAACTTTTAAGCAATTAACGGAAAGGCGTAAAAGACTCGGACAAACAACGAACCGGTCACAGAGGGTGATACCATCACGTGACCTGGTCCTAAGAGAGTCCTAAGGCATATCTACATTGCACTAAAACGGGTCAGAACTGAAGTCAAAGCAAAAGTCAAACTTTTGCGACATTCGGCTCCGAACCGGGTCAATATAGCAAATGGCCGAATCAAACGAGCTTAGACAAGTTAGTATACTTATTATCATGTTTTATGAGTGTTCAAACAGGTTACATATCACCTACATTACAGATTATGCAAGAATCGCAAAAATGGCTTTCTGTTGACTTTTTAAGTATACGTTTGACTCGACATTTGAACTAGTTAGAGTGGTGATCAGGGGGAACCCTTTTAGGGGTTTATTACCCACATAAATACCAACACATAACTACTTTTGATTCGATAATTCACTGGACCATTCGTGATTTATCGCAAAGTCAATCGTTAGTTACGACGGATTGACTTTTAGGCTAAACTAAGCAAAAACAAAGCCTTAGAAGGTTTGGCATACTTACAGAGGCTTAGTGCACGACTTAGGATTATAGAAGAACACTTGGGAGCTTCAGGAATGATCAGAAGATGTGTTTTGAGGTGTGTTTCAATTGTGAACTATGTATGGCCTTTTATAGTGCAAGAATGGCCTCTAGATCATTACAACTCAACCTACAAGTGAGCATGGATGTCCAGCAGGTGTCCTAAGGTGCTAGGGGTCAGGTAGAGGGCGCCCATGCTTCATTGATTGCTCACAAGTTCGTCTACAAGCCAAATCATTGAATCTGCCCATACTTTCTGCATCTGTATGGTTCACGCGGCTCGCGTGAAAGTTCATGCATCTTGTACGCGGGCCGCCTGAGTTTTCATATCAGAATGCGTAACTGCAGGAGGCTCGCGGCCCGCATCAACTTACCCAAGACCTTTACGCGGCCCGCGTTAGGTCTAATTTTCTGGATTTTTGAATCTTTTGTAATCATTGACTAAATCTTTGTAATTAATAACGAAATCTTTGGTAATTAATAACCTGACCTTTCGGGTTTGAAGGGGTAACTTTGCGATTTGGCCCTTGATTATTTACAACTAAGGGCCTCGTGTTATTTACCCGCATTGTTAAGTCTTCGGTTAGTTTGTTAGTTATCTGGAAAGCCTTATCTTTCATTGTTGACGCTTTTAACCCCTCTCATACGAATTTGATCATAACTTTCTCGTTTTAAAACGGAGCTTCGCGAAATTTATATAGTACATTCTAGCGAGCGTATTTTACTGTTACAAAGCCTCGGGTACGTCAAAGGGTCACTCAGAGGTATAATTAAACATGTTGACACAGTTAACCCCCTGCAGCTTGTAATCTCTCACTTTCTTCCGCGTTTCGCTTCCGTACGATCCATGATTTATTCGTTTGAAGGTACGAGCATCGTTTAGGGTTACTATACAGTATACTTACCCTTGTTTGACATTTATAACCCTCGAATTTACACATTTTCAAGGTTTGTCAACTTTTGTCCTTTATTTAATATTAAACGCCACGTGTAAACTCAAGACACGTGTCAATACATTATTGGACACAAAATTTCGAGGTGTTACACTAACCCTCGAATTTACTTACTTTCAATGTTTGTCAACTTTAGTCCTTTATTTAGTATTTAATACCACGTGTAAACTCAAGACACGTGTCAATACTTTATTGGACGCAAAAATTTCGAGGTGTTACATAAGACATGTGTTTGGGGTTCGGTTTGATGGTGCCAACCTTGGAGCGAGTGACCATCGGATGGCTTGAGGTATTTTGGGGCTGAGGTAGATCGAGAGGAGGTTGAACGGTGGTTGTGGCTGATGGGACCGGCGGAGTGGAAGGTGGCTGTGGTGGGGCGGCAGTATGCGGAGGTGAAGTGGCGGTGGTGGGTCAGCAGTATCGGAGAAGGAAGCCGCACCCGGTTGAGATGGATTAACGGGAACAATGATTTGTGGAGAAGTAGGAGTGTCCTTGCATAAAGAACAAGGGGTAGAGGAGTGATTGGAAGATTGGTTATGAGGAACAGAAGATGGTACTGAAGATGAAGATTTTGATTGTGAAAAGGAAGTTGGTTCATCAAAGGTAGACAAAAAAAGGTTGGCAACATCAGTATGAGATGAGGTATTATTAAAGGGAAAATATGCCTCATCAAATCTAGCATGGCGGGTGAGATACGTACGCGATGAAGGTGGATCAAAGCATTTGTAACCCTTGTATTGGGGAGCGTATCCCAAAAAAATGCAAGGAATACTTCGTGGGGCAAGTTTGTGTGGGGCATAATCGCGCAAGTATGGGTAAACACAACACCCAAATACACGAAAGTTGGAGTACGTTGGTGGCGTTTTGAAAAGAATTTCGAATGGAGATTTGTTTTGCAAGATTTTGGTAGGCAATCGGTTTATAATATACGTTGCGGTACTAAATGCATCCACCCAATGTGTGATGGGGACACGCGCATGAAAAAGCATGGCTAGTCCCATCTCAACAATGTGACGATGTTTTCTTTCAGCTCGACCATTTTGAGGTGCGGTATAGGGACATGAGAACCGATGAAATGTGCCATTTTCATCAAAAATTTTGCGCACAAATTGGTTTACAAATTCCGTACCTCCGTCACTTTGAAACACCTTAACTTTTCTTGAAAATTGAGTTTGAACAAGTCGCAAAAAAGTTTGCAAAGTGGTGTAAAATTCAGTTTTGATTTTGAGCGGATATAACCAAGAAAATCTAGAGCAATCATCAACAAACACAACGTAATATTTATAACCATCTTTGCTAAGAACGGGAGCGGGTCCCCATAAGTCACAATGAACAAGGTCAAGGGGATGAGAAGCACGTTTCTCATTTAAATCAAACGGTAATTTATGGGCCTTAGCAAGTTGACATGGTGAGCAAATATTAGGTTTAGGTAAAATAGAAGTAAATGATAAACATCCAAGTTTTTGTAAACAGAAATAGTATCAAATGCCACATGGCCTAAACGATTATGCCAAAGTTCAAATGAGGCTTTATTGGAAGAAAGAGACGCAACAAAAGCGAAAGACTTGTCCCGGATGACATATAGACCATTCTCACAGCGACCTTCAGCGAGCGGTTTTATTGTCTTCCGATCCTGAATGACAAAAAAAGAGTCTGAGAAAAGTACATCAACGGGAAAATCGTTTGTCAACTTGCTAACCGAAAGGAGGTTTCTAGTTATATGGGGTACGACTAGAACATCCTTTAGTGGGATATGGTTGTTCAAGGTCACGCGACCTGTGTGAGTAATGGGGGATGCTAAACCATTTCCAAAAACAACAGACTTAGTTCCATGATAAGGCGAAAAGGAATGGAGTTTACCGGTGCCGTCCGTCATGTGTAGATCGGCACCACTATCGGTTGTCCAATCAGGAACATCATCATCAGTAACATTACATTTGGAATGAAAAGCATGAGCAATACCTTCATCAGTGGATGCCGACTTCACAAAGGATGAAAGTTTGGGGCACTTGTCCGCATAATGCCCGTTGGTTCTACACAACTGATAATGTGGTGGACGATGGGTTCCCTTTGAGGAAGCGGACTGAGACTAACCGCGTGAAGAAGAGCCGGAGCCAGACCCGGATCGGGTACAGTTAGAGTGGGGTGTGCGAGTGGTGTGAGCATGAAAGGCAACGGGTGCGGGAGTGGGTGAGTGAAGAGAATGAAGGAACTGTTCTTGGCTTTGGTAAGTAAATCACGAAAGGGTAAAGGGTCACGAGCGGTGCGTATGGCAGTGGACCAACTTTCAAAAGTCGGACCAAGACCACACAAAAACCAATGGGTTTTATCTGTGTCGCTAACCGGATGGCCAATGGCGATAACTGATCACAAATCGCCTTAAATTTGCAACCGAAATCAGCGACAGTGGAAGAGCCTTTTGTCAATCTACGCAAGTTATCACGTAGGAGATGCATACGTTCAAGGGACGTGTTGCTATAAGCCGCTTCAAGAGCAGTCCAAATCTGCCGAGCGGTTGAGAGGCCTAGAATTTCGGTGACCGCCTCCTCGGTGAGGGAGGAATTGAGGATGAGAACCGCTTGTTGATCCTGAAGGAACCAAGCGGAGTATTCGGGATTGGGCTGGTCTTTGTTGTCGACGAGAGTGGTTTTGGTAGGCGGAGAGGAGGAACCATCGACATGAGCGAGTAGTCTCTGGTTTGCAAGAAGAGGAAGAATTTAGTAATGCCAAGAAAGGTAGTTGGTGGATGAAAGCTTAAGAGTGATCATGTGTAGTATAGTGGCCATTGGGAGTTTGGATTCAACAGTGGAAGAGGAGGATGAAGATGAAACAGGGGGTGCCATAGGTTAGGAAAGAAAAAAGAAAAAAAAGAAGCAGGATCGAAGGGGAAGGTGGGTTGGAGAGTTAATTGGCTGATCCATGTGAGTATGTGAATTCTCTCATAATGATTGAGAGATTGTAATTACATTAAATAGAATGATACAAATAATCTGTACGAGGAAATAATATAATACAATTGATTACAAATCAATCACAATAAAAATGAGATATTCATGGAGATTTGATTGATTCTAGAAACATTATCTTTTACAAGCACTACACTGAATGGATGGAAGGGAGACGCGGTAAGCATGGGGGTAATACAAGATGTTCCTACAATGCCTTCAATGCTTGTAAGTCCTCGACCATCGATGGTGAGCAGGATGTGTGGTAATCTTGTTAAGTCACGCTAGATAGCTAGGGTAAGTACTAAGTTGGGTTTCGTATACATGAGGAGCATGTGGTTAATAATACATGTATCATATTATTATAAAGGGAATTGCAAAAGTTTGATTGGAGATTGAGTTAAACTAAGTTGGACTAATTTACAGTAAATTCAGGGTGCAACTAACACACTGGAAAAAAAAAAGAGATTGAAATGGTTATTTGTTTCAGCTCTTAATGGGCTCTTAATGGTTCAGACATCTTACTGGTTCAGCACTTAATAGTTCAGACTTGTATGTTTCGCAAGCAGATGTTTGAATGGTTCAGACATTTGCCTCTGAATGGTTAAGCATTATAGTGGATCTTAATGGATCAGACGTATGGTTCAACACTTAATGGTTTAAACCGCTTATCTGAATTGATCAGACATTTATCTCTGAATGGTTAAGCATTATAGTGGCTCTTAATGGATCAGACCTATGGTTCAACACTTAATGGTTTAGACCTTTTACTAGTTCAGCACTTATCCATTCAAAAGTTGCCAAACAGCCCCTTAGTTCAGGACTTGATCACTTATAACAATGTCTAATAGGCTGGACATACATAACTTATACTGAATGTATTATTGATGTAGAGCACGATCCATATCCTTAACTAAACTACCTAGAGTGTACTGGGCACGATTGTGTGGCGTACTATAAACCGTATGTTGAATCAACCCAACAATCAAGCTTACCAAACGAATTCAAATCGTTTGCCCCTGATTAATATGATATTCGAACAGTTATACAGACAAAACCTATATTAACTGGTTGCGTTACATATGTGAATTCTTACAACTTGTCTTTTCGCTAATTAAGCTAACTATATTATAATTAACAATCAATAATCACAAGAACAACTACAAACCCAACTTTTCATATACAAAATTACTCATCAAAGTTATACATAAAAATAACTAGTCGTCTCTTTTAAGTTATCCCAAACCAACGTAAAGAAAACTTTCCTGATTAAAACCTTCAGCCCAATCTTGTTGATTTTCAGCCCATTACTTGGTTTTACTGATCGGCCCAAATTAATTAATATAACTCATTTCCATACTCAATTGACTGATAAAAGTTTCATTTCTTTTTGTTGTTTCTATGTCACCAACCTCCACAAGTTAATTCCATCTATTCATTCATTTATTCAATATCTACAAAACCAAAGAGCGGCAATAGTGTTTGCCTTCAATTGGGTTAAATGGACGGTACAGGAAATAGTGTCAGGCAGCTGTCTGACACTCCCTATTGGCTCAATAAATTTACTATTTTATCCCTCTTTAAATTTACGATTTTGTCATCAGTTCAAAATTATGTTTTTGCCCCCACTTAAAATAAATTTACGCTTTTACTCCCAACTAAAATTTTCAATTTTGCCCCCGGTTAAAAATTACGACTTTGCCCCGTTTCAATTTACAATTTTGCCATTAGTTTTTTCCCTTATAATTACGATTTTGCCATCAGTTCAAAGTTATGTTTTTACCCCCACTTAAAAATAAATTAACGCTTTTGCTCCCAGCTAAAAATCCAATTTTGCCCTCAGTTCAAAATTACGATTTTGCCCCGTATAAATTTATAGTTTTGCCATTAGTTTTTTTTCTTACAACCAAGTTACGATTTTGCCCTCAACTTATATTTGCATTTTCTCCATCATTTTTGTTTGTTTTCCTGGTGAAACTACAATTTTGCCCCCAGTGTAAAATTACAGTCATGCCGGCAGATTCCTGGCACTACCCCATTGGTCCATTTAATTTACGATTTTATTCCGGAATTAAAATTATGATTTCGCCCTCAGTTAAAAATTACGTTTACCCAATCGTTTTAGTTTTTTAAGCAAAAGTAGAAAACATTTTTTTTAATTGGTTGACTCGATTTAATTTTTTTTTCCGTGTCAAGGAGCCGCCTAACACTCGCTCATTAATCTTGAAAAAATTACAGTTTTGCCCTGATCCGAAAAATATCGTTTTATTTTTTTATTTCCTAGAAAAATTATAATAGTATTTTTTAATTGATTGATAATTATTCGGTCATCGCCCCGCAACGCGGGCGGGGCATCAACTAGTTTTTTACATAACACATATATCTTTAATAATCCTTCATACTATAAATGTATATATGCTTTCGAAATAGTCATTATCATAGTGATAAATTTAGAAAATCAATATAGGGGTAATGTTTTAAAAAAACATCTACTTCATACTATAAATCTGAATGAGCTTTAACATAAACTTCATCGGCATCGCATTAGTTCCGTTGAGAAGAAAATCATCAAAGTCCCTCATCTCAACATCTACTTCCGATCGTAACTTTTTTTGTTTTTATTTCTCTTATACCAGTTCTACAAAACTACGAATATCCCATTGCGATTATTTTTATTTACATTTTGGTGTAAATATTATTCTGATTTGAGTTGTTCGTGATAATATACATGTTATCGAAGCACAAACGTACAACTCTTTAAAGTTGCTCAGTTGTTTTCCTCTTACAATCTCTAAAATATGATGTTTTTTAAATTTCGGAATTTACCATTGCGACATACTAATTTTTATCAACTTTTGATGTAAACTTTCTTTGGAATGGTAGTCATAAAGTCTTTGATGAAACTGATTTCCAGATAAAAGGTGTTACTTGCCATAAAACGCCTACTAGTTTACTTTTTAATATGCGTGACAAAAAAAACGTGATGTATTCTCTAATGATCTCAATTGTACTTATAAGGTAAAAGTTGTTAGTTGACAGGATTCACAATCGATCTCTTATATTTATGTGAGGGGGTTAGTTATATTAGGGTAAGCGGTATGGTTGCGGGAACTATATTCGGGGATGGGGGTCACCGATCGGTGAACCACACCGTAGGTGTTCGGTGAGTGGTGATTCGGTGAGGGTATTCGGTGTATAGTCACCGATTTGATTGAGTGGTGATTGAATGAAATTTGACCGTTAAAAATATATAACTCAAACACCCCTAGAGTGATTGAACCATACCTAGTGATTGAGTGTAAAATGGGGAGTAGAATGGGGAGTTGACAGGCATGCTATTATTGGGTAGAGAATGACTCAAACACCCTAGAGTGATTAAACCATACCCTCCACCCTTATAAAGCGGTTTTTGATTGATTGTGAGTAAGGAAGAGTGAAAATATATGAGAATGTTACGGTTCATCTGTAAATATATGGGAAACACTGTTCACCCCTTAGGCTATAGGGTGTGGGGGTCATGATTGGGACATAATTTGCCACCTAGGAACATGAATGGAATGCTACACCACCCCCTTGATTGATCCACCATGGTTTGCATGGATTAAACCATGGCAACCATGGTCCTCCTTTCCATTTTTCAACAAATCATTTCCTTTTTCTTTAGACAAAGATAAATTAAAATAAATAAGCGGCTAGTGGTTTGGGTCATGACCACACCCTTAGGGTAATGGTTTTGAATGGTGGATTAGAGGTAGGTTACATGGCACCAACATGGAGGGTCATGGTGGTCATGAGGGTCATGACCACACCCTATAGCCTTATAAATTTTTATTTTTTAAAGGTGGTTGTGAGTGGAGGAGAGAGAAAAAGTAATAATTAAAGTATAAAAATATTATTTAATCAAAAAGAAGAGAGAAAAATTAGTGATTTTTAGTGTAAATATATAGATATGAATAAAGAATTGATTGTGAATGCGTCTTTGATGAAACTGATTTTAAGGTCTTATAATTTTTATGGACCTCCATTTTCATAGTTAATGTGGTCCAAATGAGTGTTCTTATTTTGATGAAACTGATTTTAAGGTCTTATAATTTTTGTGGACCTCCATTTTCATAGTTAATGTGGTCCAAATGAATGTTCTTATTTTGATAAAGGTTATTTTGTAGGTTTCGCATTTTAAATTCTTAGATAGTTATTTGAATCGTGTATTGTTTCACAATCAGATTAAAATATTTCATGTCTATACGCAATCATTAATTAGATAAGACAAAGGTTTTGCACAAAACAAGGATGTTATTTTCTGTGAAAAACGAATTTACGAATTTGTTTGTTATATGGACCAAATCATTTCCACTATATATGAGTGAACCATGGCTAGGATTTTTGCTACTGATGATCAGTTGTCATTAATATTTCACCAAATCATGCAAATCAAAATCATTTCAATGAAATTGATTGCCATTGATCTAATGGAACCCATAGGGGTGGTGTCAGAGACCCCTTCCTTTGAAACCTTCATTGTCTAGGGGTTTCGCCCCTTAGAACCCTTGTGATTCCTTGACACCGAAATCAAAATACCGTTGATCAAGTGTGTACTTCACACCTAGCGTCTAGCTTGAATCAATGTTTATTAAAATTTTCTATATGGCCTTTAAGTAAATCCCGATTACCCAAATGGATTGATAGTACTAAAAAACAGCAACAAAGATTCGAATACATAAAATCCAATCATCCAACTAACTTGGTTTTAAACTTACAATAACAAATACTTTAATAAAAAGAGTTCAAAGACACACTACACATTGTTTGTGTTTTAAGATTTCACAAAGCCGATTATTTTCAATCGCACACATTAAGAAACTCGATCTGCACGAGTGTGATTTAACAAAGGTTTTTTTAACAAGCCCAACATTCTTATTTACTTGCAAGATTTTTTAGGGACCCAACATTCTTACCGTCTCTAACAATATGCAAATTATAAATCTGTATGCGTAGGATAATACTTTTTTATATTAAGAAATCAATTGCATGTTTTGTATTGTTTTGAAATATCTTTAGTTTATATATATGTCTACATATGTATGTACTAGGTTAGATTCCTATGTATACATAGGTTGAATAAATCTAACTTGTAAAAACTATTAGTTTCCGTGAAAAATTTGTATGTTATATAACGTCAGCAATTGATGAAATAAAAAATAATAACGATTTAACACTTACAAATAAATCATTACAAAGATATAAAAATTATAAAATTATATTTTAAGATAAATATAATTGAAATTTTATGATTTGGTAAATTATTAAACTTTGTATTATTGTCGTAATTATGGTTGAAAAAATCCTGACTAGACGCCAATTAATCACAATTAATCCCGATTAACTCGAACTAATTCGGGATTAATCCTGATTACTCGCTAGTCCCAACTAACTACCGATTTCTACAACCATGGTCATAATTGATAAAGGGTAAAGTTTTGTAATTATGTATATTGTAAACAAATGCAGTTAATTTAGGACGAACAATTTAACAAATATACCGTCATACATTGTAAAACCTTTTAAGTTTTAGACTGCTTTTTTATAGAGACATTGGATTTAAATAACCATAATTTTCACCAATTGACCGATAACACTCTCACTTTTGATTTGTACACCAACACTCCCAACTTTCAACTTATTGGCCGATAACACTCCCTAACTAACTGAACCCTAAACCAGTTAGTTTTTGCTAATGTGGCATCTGATGTGGCCATTTTGCTGACGTGGCACCCGATGTGACATTTTAATGACGTGGCAACTGATGTGGCAACTGACGTGACATTTTTGATGATGTGGGAGCTGACATCAGCTAACTGTGTTAGGGTTCTGTTAGTTAGGGAGTGTTATCGGCCAATAAGTTGAAAGTTGGGAGTGCTGATCTACAAATTGAAAGTTGAAAGTATTATCGGCCAAAGTCAAGGTTATTTAAATCCAATATCATTTTTTATACGCTGCTCTCTAGTAATAATATTGACCAAAGCATTCATTAAACTCAACATTTACTAAGAGTCAAGTCCCAAAACTAGAAAACTCAACCTAACTTCTCTAAATTATTTTAATATTGAGAAAAAAAACATAAAATATATACCAAGTAATTTGTTATACGCCACACGTTACAAAATCAATATTTTCAAACATGTCAATATCGGAATTAAATAACTACAACTTTTTTGAAACTTAAACTTCGACTTCTAATCCACTATATGCTTCTTACTATAACCTAATGTAGGTTGTTGCTTGAATGCACACAACTATATATTTTAGGTAAAAATATGTGGTTTTATTTAGTTTTCTATTTAAGGGGTTTAGCTCTTTTATTTTCCAAGATATTGATTTAGTATAAATAGATAGTTAGGGTTATTGTAATTGTGTGTTTGGTTTATTAATAAAAAGAGACGATCAAAGGTTTTGATCAAATCCGAATATTTTGCATTTTTTGTTTCTTCCATATTCAAGTTCTATACCATTAGTTGGTATGAGAGCGTTAATGCTCTAGGACTTGGAAAAAAACAAGGTGTTGCCTAAAGCACCAAAGTTTTGGATCAACGCTTTAAAAAAAAAAAAAAAAGTCGTGAGTTAAGATGTTAAATATAATTATCACAACTTCAATCCGTGTGATTAGTTAACCTGTGATTAGTCAACTTGGTCTTTCCTGTCAAGGATAGAAATGGAGTAACCGGGGTAGGTTATTTCTGGGCAGAAGATATCAGATCGGATTTGAATCAAGTTTTGCCTAGTAGGTAAAGAAGAAGGCGTTAGAAGCGGCAGGGTAGCAAACTTGTTTTTTCTTTGATTGGTAGTTAAAACGGTTAGTTTTAGGAAGGGATATCAAAATTGATCAAGATGAATTGAAGGTGTAAAGAAAAATTTGGCAATGGTACCTAAAAATGAGGGGAGTTCTATGTCATATTAGTGCCCAGTTCTTAGTACTAAAAATTACCAGTGTGAGTTGTCAAAGTAAAGACGATTATA
Source organism: Helianthus annuus (assembly GCF_002127325.2). Classification (NCBI taxonomy): domain Eukaryota; kingdom Viridiplantae; phylum Streptophyta; class Magnoliopsida; order Asterales; family Asteraceae; genus Helianthus; species Helianthus annuus. Next base: position 168,151,966 of record NC_035447.2, on the reverse strand, counting down.
GATGCTTTTAGCATATTGGAGGCAATCAAACAAATGGGGTCAGGGGTTGTGGTGGATCCAAATAAATCAAAGCAACCCATGCTTTCTTGTTTCAATCCATACCCGAATATATGGTGTTACAAATGGAAGGTTACATTGATGCAAAATAAGTGCAGAATGGGTTGAAAACAAGCTGGTATTTAGGAGTAGATCGGGAGAAAGCGTCTAGGCTAGTGACGACGGGGGTAGCCCAAAGACAAATAAAATCACTAATATGCAAAGAGCTTAAAAGGTTGAAAGGTTCATCGGATGAAAAGCTGTATAATGAGTGAATCGAGGAACAGTAACTAGTCATGTCCACCAACTCATCTCACCAACTCACGCTCACCAACTCACAAAGTCAGAGCAGGTCTGTACAGGCACACCCTATTAACCAGGGGTCCAAAGCCTTGAACCCCAAAAGGGGAAACCCTCCATAAGCAAACAGGTTCCACTAGTATAGTCCATACCATTTCGAGAGGTGTCTTCCACTATAAGAAGACAGCTCGAAGACACTTCCTGGACATTCCGAAAAGCAGAGATTCCTTAATCTCTTGTCATTCAAGAGTTCTTTGTCACCTCCAAAGTACTCTCCATCAAATTCATCTCATTTGCTTTCTTTTCTGAATTCGAGCTAGTCTCGAAGAAAGAACTTCAAAGCAAATATCTCAATCATACTAGTGAACCTCCTTCCACGTTTTGCAAACGTGGAGGGACCCCGCGACCTGCGTTAGGCAAAACTGAACCCTTCAGCCCTTTTGCCTGACCAGTTAAGCTACCATCCTTGGTCCTGTGTTTGTTGCATCAACAAGTTGGCGCCCACCGTGGGGCTACGCCGCTGTTTCTCCTCAAAAGAGACCTGGTACGTGTAGCTCCTTTCGTTCAAAATCACCATGTCAGAAAGTGGATCTCCGGGGGAGGTGAACCAGATTCCTAACACCTCTACCCCGGGAAGTGGTCAAGCTCACACAACAATAACAACGCCTTTTTCAACTCCGGGGAGTACACCCGAGTTCCTCACCTTTAACACACCAACCCCATCCAGATCTGGAGCTCCGTCTCCCAACGTTGGTGTGTCTGACACTCCTACACGCGTTGAACTTACCCCCGAGGGGGTCGCTAATAACTTCCTTGAGTTAAGATCACTCCTTAACCAACATGTGAACAGAGAAAGGGAAAAAGGTGTAAGGATCCGTCTCGATTACGACGAACCTGAACCAACGTTGTCTCCTGGGCCACCTCTACCACCCTTTGTTACAAGAGGTGAGGCCGGTCCCAGCAACCCTTCAAACTTTCATCCTTACTTGTCCACTATGACAAACCCCACTGTTCATCCTGTTCTTTCTTCCCAACCAACCGCTAGTGGTACTCCTCTGGGACACGAGTTAACCCTCGACCAACTCCTACAATCCCCAGTGACTAGTTGTCCTACTTCTCTGAGTACCACATGGGAGCAAGCCCTGTCCGTGCTCCCTTTAGCACGAAGTGCTGTTGTCAGCACCCCTCTTGGGGTAAGTTGCTCGGTTGGTCCTGGAAGCCTTCAAGGTTTCAATTTCGTGCCCAATGTGATGTCTCAGATGATGGCCCACTTCCCTTGGCAGCACTTCATCAATCAAGTGCTGGCTACCCAGGGAAACCAAGGCAATAACAACAACGGAGGCACGAGACCTGAAGAGGACTTGGCTAAACCTTACAAGCCAAGCAACCTTTCATGCTTTTCAAGACAGATAGCTGATTATGACTTCCAGTCAAAAATCAAAATGCCTGCCCACATCAAAACGTATGATGGGACTGAAGATCCAGAAGATCATCTTCAAATCTTTACTGGTGCTGCTCGAATAGAAAAATGGTCGAATGCTGAATGTTGCCTAATGTTCATGCAAACCCTCATTGGGTCCGCTAGAATTTGGTTCAACGACCTTCCTGCTCAAAGCATTCGAAGCTTTGATGATCTCAGCAGAGGCTTCCTGGCAAACTTCTCCCAACAAAGGAGATACGTTAAGGACGCGACTGTAATCTTCCAAATAAAACAACGAGATGATGAGAGCCTACGAGCATTCATTGAACGGTACAAGAAAGAAGGGCTAACCTACGTGGGGGCTGATGAGAAAATGAGGGTTGCCGGTTTTATGAACGCTATAACCTCTAAGTATCTCACACGAGATTTCAACAAATCTCTACCCAAAACCTTGGAAGAAGCCCTTGAAAGAGCCGAGGCTCACATCCGAGGAGAAGAAGCTGTTGATATCAAGGAACAAAGGAAAAGGGGTTCTGGTTGGCGAAGTAGTAGTCCAGCTAGAAAGAGAGGCAACTTTAACTCTTACGACAGACGCCCAAAGGGTTCAGACCCTCGAAGGGTTGAAGGGCGTAACCCTTCAAGCAGAGATAAAAACATGAGTTTCACTCCTCTCACCAAAACCCCTCAGGAGATCCTGGCAACGGAAGAGGTCAAGCAAAACTTCAGACCTCCCAGGCCTCTACCCAAAAGTCGGAAAAACGAGAACTCCACTCAGTTCTGTGAATTCCATGAAGAAAAGGGACATCACACCAATGATTGCTTCCAACTGAAAAAGAGAATTGAAGAGGCTGTCAAGTCGGGAGAACTTGCCCACTTGGTAAAAGGAGTCCGAGACAAGATTGCTGAAAGCAAAGGAAAGGAAGTAAACATGGTATACTCTGATGACAAGGCCCCTTACAAGAAACAACGCCTGGAAGCTTGGGAACTTCAGTGTGTCTGCTTCCCCCCAACACAGAAAGACCCACTACCTGGCCCTCTTGTGGTCGAAGCCCTCGTGGGGACCTTACAAACATGCAAAGCATACATAGACACGGGAGCAGCCACTGAAATCATGTTCGAAAAATTCTTTAACCGATTAAGCAATGAGGAGCGTTCAAGGCTTCAACCCTCCGGGACTTCCATAAAAGGTATCGCTGATATAACCTTGAAGCCTTTGGGCCAAATAACTCTTAACGTATGTTTCAGGGAAGGTTTAAAGGAAAGGACTCGATCACTAACCTTCGTGGTTATCAATATCCCTTCTAACTATGATGTGATCATAGGGAGGCCCGGACAGTGTGCATTTTACATGGCTGTATCTGTTGGCCATGGCACTGTCAAGTTCCCCACTGAGAGAGGGATTGCAACCCTCCAACCCTCTCAGGAAGCCTACCTGATCGAAGGAGAAAGTCCCGATGACGAGAAAGACAAGCAGGGGTTAGTCATCAACCCTAAGTACCCCGAACAGCGGATAAGGGTCAACCCCAACCTTTCTCAAGAAACTCTTTCATACCTTGAAAAGCTGCTAAAACACCACAGCGATGTATTCGCCTGGTCCCCCGAAGACATGACCGGGATTCCTCGAAGCATTGCTGAACATGAGCTAAGGATACCACCAAACGTCAAGCCAGTGGTGCAGAAGAAAAGAAGCCTGGCACCCGAAAGAAGCCTAGCAGCTTGCCAAGAGGTTGAAAAACTCGTATCAGCTGGCATTCTTCGAGAAGTTAAGTACCAGTCATGGATTGCTAATCCTGTTATGGTTCGAAAACCTGATAACTCTTGGAGAATGTGTATAGATTTCAAAGATCTTAACAAGGCTTGTCCTAAAGATTGTTACCCACTCCCAGAAATTGATCTCAAGGTTGATTCACTCACGGGATACCCGTTCAAATGCTTTCTCGATGCATACAAAGGCTATCATCAGATCCTCATGAAAAAGGAAGACGAAGAAAAGACGGCTTTCCACACCGACAAGGGCATTTTCTGCTATCAAAAAATGCCTTTTGGCCTCAAGAACGCGGGAGCCACTTACCAACGGCTCGTCGATAAAGCCTTCGAAAGCCAAATTGGAAGAAACATGGAAGCATATGTCGATGACCTGGTGATCAAAAGCAAAACGGAATACCAGATGCTTGATGACATCCAAGAAACCTTCAAGAATCTTAGAAAAATCAACATGAAGCTTAACCCTGAAAAATGTTCGTTTGGGTTTGATGAAGGAAAATTCTTGGGTCATATTGTGGGAAAGCAGAGCATCAAAGCCAACCCTAACAAAGTAAAGGCTGTTCTCGAAGCTAAACCGCCAAGAACCAAGAAGGAGGTTGAAAGCCTGAATGGGAAGCTTGCAGCCTTGAAACGTTTTACATCAAAACTGGCCGAAAGATCTCTACCATTCTACAAAACGCTCAAGAATTGTTCAGATAAGAAAGATTTCAGATGGACCGATGAGGCTGAGGAAGCTTTTAATCAAATGAAGCAGCACCTTGCTTCACTGCCAGATATCGCAGCACCGGAAACCGGGGAGCTCATATCGGTGTACCTCTCAGTCGCCGATGAAGCCATCAGTGCCGTCCTAACCATTGAAAGGGATAAGGCTCAGGTACCCGTCTATTTTTTCAGCAAAACTTTAAAACTGGCTGAAACCAAATATCCTCCCCTTGAAAAATTAGCCCTGGCCTTGGTCCAAACAGCCAGAAGGCTTAGAAGGTACTTCCAAGCACATCCTATACAAGTGGTCACTGACCAACCCGTTAAGAACGTGCTTGAAAAACCTGAAAACTCGGGAAGATTGGCAAAATGGGCAGTGGAACTAGGTGAACATAACATCACCTATGTCCCACGAAAAGCAATCAAAGCCCAGGTTTTGGCTGACTTTCTAGTAGAAATCCCAAGCCAAAAGACTGAGGAAGTAAACACCACAACCACTGAACCCTCCAACCCTGAAGCCTGGAAACTGTTCACAGACGGGGCTTCAAGCGTTGAAGGGTCAGGAGCTGGTATAATCTTAATCAACCCTGAAGGGCTAGAATTCACATATGCTCTTCGTTTCAACTTTCAGACCACCAATAACGAGGCTGAATACGAAGCACTGATTGCTGGTCTCCGGCTAGCCAAAGAAATGAAAGTCAACAAGCTTGAAGTGTTCACTGATTCACTACTAGTATCAAGCCAAGTCAATGACAGCTACGTTGCCAAAGAGCCCAACATGAGAAGGTACAAAGAAAAATCCAAGGAATTAATGAACACCTTTCAAGCATGCAACATCAAACAAATTCCAAGATCCCAAAACAAAAAGGCAGATGCCTTAAGCAAATTAGCGTCCCTCACATTCGCCCACCTCACAAAAAAGGTGTTGGTTGAAGTGTTGAAGGCTCGTTCAATTGATGAATTGGAAGTACAAGATGTGGTCACCGAGGAAGGTCCGAATTGGATGACTCCCATAAAGAAGTTCCTTCAAAACAATGAACTACCCAACGACCAAATGGAAGCTGAAAGGGTAAAGATCAAAGCAAGACAATATGTGTTGCAAGGAGAAATCCTCTATAAAAAAGGATACCTTGCACCATTACTAAGGTGTGTGGGCCCTGAACAAAGCAAATATTTGGTCAAAGAAGTGCATGAAGGAATATGTGGAGCTCATTTTGGAGCTAGATCGGTGGTTGCAAAGCTCATGAATTTGGGATATTTCTGGCCTTCAATGCATCGTGACACCGCTGAGCAACTAAAGAAATGCGATGCCTGCCAAATCCACTCACCGATACCAAAAAGTCCCAAACACGACTTGGTCCCCATAACCTCAGCATGGCCATTCCATAAATGGGGAATGGACATTGTCGGTCCATTCCCTCCAAGCAAAGGGGGAGTAAAATTCCTATTGGTAGCAATCGACTACTTCAGCAAATGGCCAGAGGTTAAACCCCTTGCCAAAATCACAGGAAAACAAGTCATAGACTTTGTTTGGGAGAATATCATATGTCGCTATGGGTTACCGGGGGTAATTGTCACCGATAATGGGAAACAATTCGCCGAGAAACCCTTCAGCCTTTGGTGCAAGGAGTACAGGATCAACCAAATCTTCAGCTCAGTAGCCTACCCGCAATCAAATGGCCAGGTTGAAAGAACCAACAGAAGTATTGTAGAGGGCATCAAGACAAGATTGGGGAGATATGAAAGTAATTGGCTGGAGGAATTGCCTAGCGTTTTATGGGCAATCAGAACGACGGAAAAAACAAGTCACAAAAAGACACCGTATAGCTTGGTATTCGGATCCGAAGCCGTAATCCCAGCTGAAATAGGAGTTGTAACCCAACGAGTTGTCAACATGGATCCCAATGTAAACACACAAGAGACCATGTTGAACTTGCAACTCCTAGAAGAAGCCCGGGATCAAGCAGCAATACAAGAAGCCAAGTACAAACAAAGGATGGAGGCCTATTACAACAAAAAGGTCAAGAACGAAAGATTCAAGCCAGGGGACCTAGTCCTCAGAAACAATGAAGCCAGCAAAAAGGAAAACCAAGGGAAACTAGGCCCAAAATGGGAAGGTCCTTACACCATCCTCGAAGCACACAAGGGCGGATCCTATAAGCTGGCAGATTCAGAAGGCAAAAGGCTTCCAAGGCACTGGAACGGAAAAACCCTTAGAAGGTTTTATGTTTAGAAAGTTTGGTTTGTAGCAAAACAAAAACCTTTTGTAAAAGCAAATGTTGCTTGAATGAATGAAGTTACTTTATCAAACTTGTCTTTCTATCCTAATATCAGGTTGAGAACCTAGCAAAAAACTCCATGGCAAGGGCCATGTAAGGGGATGAGCTCCCAGGCCATATTGCTCAATAGGTTCAAGGGTTGAATGGACCTATATAAGGGGTGAGTTCCTAAATCAATACAACTCCATGAGACTTATCAAAGAAAAACAATAGTGTCTCATAGACAGGTTTGAACAGCCTACACCAATCGTTCCTTAAGTCTAAAAAATGTACCCAATAAACAGACTTACGAAATCAAACAAATCACAACGAAATAAAAGAAAAGGATAGATACTACGTCTTGATGATAAACACTAAGGCAAAGTGACTGCAGCACTGAACCCTTTAAAGTGTAAAAAACATAAAGACAAAGTAAACAAAGACAAGGCAAGAAAATAAAAATAAACAAGCCCATCAACCAAACATACAAACCAAATCAGAAGCTGCCCAGTGTTCAACTAACGGATACTTAGCTTGAAAGGTTAAAGGCTTCAACCCGGCAGCAACCATACAAAAAGCTTGAAGGGTTGAAACCCCAAAAAACAAACCAAGCAAGTAAAATAAACAAAAACACCAAACCATCATGTCATAGTCAGAAAGGCCATAAAAGACCTTCATTAGATAGTCAAAGCAAGCCCTAGTGACTTGCAGATAAAACTAATGTTCAACAGCCATATAGGCCCAACCAACCAACCATGGGAACCTTAAGGGTCCCCAAAACCTAAAAATTGTTTAAAACATTACACAACATAAAATGTTTGCTAAGAAAGCTACGAATAAATGTCAGTTATCAGAGGGCTTGGAACCTTCACCCTTAGACTTTTTAGCTTTCTTTGTCTTCTTCCCCTTCACACCTTCTTCACCACCAACCGCAGAGGTTTCCAAACCAGCATCTTTCGAGGTTTCAGGCAGACTGGAAAGGGTATCATCACTGTCCCCGGAGTAAGACCTCTTCCTCGACAAAGAGCCCAAAACCTCAGCACAAACCTTCTCATTCAACCCTTCAGGCTTCAATCCCTGTAAAACAGACAAAGGCTTACCAAAGCAGGAGGATACCTCATGAATATAAGGGTAAGTTAGCATCTCCATCTGCTCAACAGAAGCCTTGAAAACATCAGAAGCCTCGGGGCGATACATGGGTGACTTCTCCAAAGGTTGCCCAGATTCATGAAGTTTATAGCCAGCAGTAAGGCCTTGATGCTTCCCCAGGTTCAGCAGCTTTGTGTAAACATCACCAAGGGCAGAATTAAATTCCTTAGAGTGCAAAAGATAAGTCACAACCTGCTAAAACCCATGCTCGATCAACCACTGATTATCCGCAGTCACCTGACCAACGGAAGCCTTCAACCCCTCCTTTTCTTCACGAAAAGCCTTCTGCTGGACAGATAAGGCCTCTCGATCAGCCTTCAACTTCAGCAAATTAGCTTCAAAGCTCTTCTTCAAGTCACCCATCTCAATGGCATGCATCTTCTTCAAATCCTCAATCTCCTTCTTCCAAGCTGCCTCCTTCTCTGCAAACCCAGCCACTTCCTTCTTCATCGATGCAAGGGAGGATTTCATTTTGTCTTTCTTTTTAGAAAAATCCTCATACTCCCGCATCCTTTGGCGAAAGCGTGTAATCCCTTGGGGAAGCATGGCTGCAAGGTTGCAAGTAGTTAAAACCATGCGAGATAACATAGTGTCATCATCCATCTCAGCAATAGCTTCACGAACGGAAGGAGGAGCAAGATGACTAAGAGCATCTTCACAAACAGCAGCATCCTTAAAAGTGTCATCATTCTTAACCAACCAAGAAGGCACATAAGTGCCCTCAGGGTTCAACCCTTCAACATCTCTGCTCGACGATTCTTGAACAGGGGTAGCAACACTCTTCTTCCCTCGAACCTTCTTACCACGCACAACTAATTCCTTCTCCTTCTCAACCTCTGCCTCAGCCTGATCCTCAGAAACCTCGATGTCATCACTCAAATCCACTGGCTCAGTGGAAGTGGATTGAGGAGTAGCCTTCAGTAAACGACGAGATAACCGGCGAGTTGAAGGCTTGGGAACATTGGACTTGGTAAAACCCTTCACATTTGCAACACTGACATAACCTGAACCCTCAAACCTCTGCTCAGAGGTCCTCACAACAACATTTTCACCCGGCACAGTCGGAGCATCTTCAAAAACCACATCGGACGTATCGTCACTCTTGATGAAGTCCAAAGCAGACATAACTGCCAAAAAACAAATAAAGAAAATAAGTTACAAACAAAGTAAGACGAAAAGGCATAGGGGAGAAAATGCATACCAAGGCCATTTCTCATCAACACCGGATCCCGATCAACTTTTGCCCAAATATTACTAACCCCTAAAAGCACTAACAAATGTTCGGGAAAAGGACGAACCCTGGAAGGGCACCCCCGAATGGCTGAAAGAAAGGCATCATTTAATTCAGACTCGGAAGGCTCCGGATCGTTGAGAACAGCATCCGGATGCCTCCACACCATTTTGAAAGGAATGAGGGATTCAGAAACCCAGAAAAACGTATTCTTCCATGATCCAAGGGTCGTAACCATGGAGGAAACGAGACAAGTTTCAACCTTTGTGTTCTCAAAAGTAAACCAATCACCATTTTTGGCTAACCGGAAGAACCTCCGAAAGAGCAACAATGAAGGATCATAACCTAAAGCACGACACAGCACTTCAAAGTGCAAAACCCTAGCCATTCCTTTCGGATGTACTTGCCCAAAAGACACTCGATAATACTCAAGCACATTTAGAACAAAAAACGAAAAAGGGTAACGAAGATTAGACCATTCAAAATGCCGACAGTACAAAGCAATAAAACCAGGAATCGGTTTGTCAATGGAAGCATCGCAAGCAGGGGCGGTTGGATTAAACTGTTTATCAATACCATGTTCAAGACAAAACAGGTCTACCTCCTCTTGTGTCAATCGAGAAAATGACCTCGCTAAATCCTTAAGGGCACCCATGATCGGAAAAAGTAAAAGTGAAAATGGAGAAGAAACTAACCTGAGAAGAGGAAAACGGTGAATGATTGCAAAGAAAGTGAAGAAACTTTACAATAGTTAAAACAAATAAGAGAGTAAAGTAGGGGCATTAAAGGTAAATAAGTAACTTCTGCCAATCCGCCGCCTGACACATGTCAAATCAACTGTCAAATCGATTAAAATTCAAAATTCAAAAAGTAACCGCCTCAAACCCTTCAAGCCTCCAAACAACGAACCCTTGAAGCCTTTAAAAAAGACATGCATAAAAGTCAGAAGTCTTTGAGCATAATACCCCAAAAACCTCTGACTTGGGGGGCTGACGACGGGGGTAGCCCAAAGACAAATAAAATCACTAATATGCAAAGAGCTTAAAAGGTTGAAAGGTTCATCGGATGAAAAGCTGTATAATGAGTGAATCGAGGAACAGTAACTAGTCATGTCCACCAACTCATCTCACCAACTCACGCTCACCAACTCACAAAGTCAGAGCAGGTCTGTACAGGCACACCCTATTAACCAGGGGTCCAAAGCCTTGAACCCCAAAAGGGGAAACCCTCCATAAGCAAACAGGTTCCACTAGTATAGTCCATACCATTTCGAGAGGTGTCTTCCACTATAAGAAGACAGCTCGAAGACACTTCCTGGACATTCCGAAAAGCAGAGATTCCTTAATCTCTTGTCATTCAAGAGTTCTTTGTCACCTCCAAAGTACTCTCCATCAAATTCATCTCATTTGCTTTCTTTTCTGAATTCGAGCTAGTCTCGAAGAAAGAACTTCAAAGCAAATATCTCAATCATACTAGTGAACCTCCTTCCACGTTTTGCAAACGTGGAGGGACCCCGCGACCTGCGTTAGGCAAAACTGAACCCTTCAGCCCTTTTGCCTGACCAGTTAAGCTACCATCCTTGGTCCTGTGTTTGTTGCATCAACAGCTAGCAACATTAAAGGGGGAACTCGAATGACTACGCATGAAGGAGGGTGAGTTGGTTGATAATTTTGCAACTAAACGTACCATGTTAGCTTCAAAGGCGATGAGTCTCAAACATGAAATTGGAGAAAAGGAATTGGTTAGAAGGCTATTTGATTCAATGTTTAAGCCTTTTCTTCAAATTGTGGCTTCAATTGAACAATGTTTTGAGTTGGATTCGATGCTCTTAGATGAAGCCGTTAGAAGATTGAAGGCATTTGAGGAGCGTATCAAAGGATATGATAAATGAGAAGAGATTCATGGGAGCCTAATGTTTGCTAAAATAGAAAAGGAGAAAAAGCATGTGTGCAAACATTGTTGTGGAAGTTTAAGTTGGGATGATCTAGGACAAGGCCAAGAAAAGGGTTGGGTGTCTAGGAAGGGTCAAGACGAAGAGCAGGTCCAACAAGATAAGAGACATATTAAATATTTCAAGTGCAATAAATTTGGTCACCTTGTGAATACGTGCCCAAAACGAGGAAAGAAGAAGAGGCTAACTTGGCATAGTATGAAGAAGACAATGAACCAACTTATTGAAGAAAAGTGCATGACAAAATTAAGAGGGTAACTGTTGGGCTAGTCTTATCATAGCTTAATAGTTTAGAGCGTTAACTAGTAAGTTTTATTTGTGGAGTCGTATTAGATGATAAAACGAAGTTTTAGTTTTGTTTTCTATTTGAGTAGTTTAGGTTGCTTGTTTTCCAATTAAGATGTTGATTTAGTATAAATAGTTTGTTAGGGTAATTTTATTTGTGTGCTATTGGTTTATTTATAAAAGGTGTCGATCAAAGGTTTCGATCAAATCCGAGTATTCTTCGTTTTTTGTTTATTCTGAATCAATTTCTATATCATTAAACTATTTGTTTGAAAGCACATATCATGTCTTTTATTTCAATAACTTTTAGCATTTATTAAAAGAGACACAATTATGTTAGAAACATTATAGAGTGTATATTATGTTTTTCTACTCTTAACTTATACATATTATAGAACAAGTTTGTCATTATAGCTACATAAGCATGTCTTTTAGTAAAACTATGCACTAACCCCTTTACACTTGATCATCCAAAACCGTAGTATCAATTATTTTGCCCATTTGATATCCTAACTTAATTCTTTTTATCCAAAATCACTAGTACATATGCATGTGCGTATAATTGATCCACTATATGTATAAAAGTAAAAAATAGTTGATACTAGGAGGAAATTAAACTAGAGTATTATTCATTTGTATACTAAACTAGGATGACGGGGGTAGCTCAAGACAAAATAAAATGACTAAAATACACGAGTGCTCAAAGGTTAAATGGTTCGAAGGTTGAAAAGTCGAGGAGGTGAAGTAAAGCAGTGAGAGAACAGTAAATGGTCACATCTCCGAATCACTTCACCAACCCACCAGCCGCAAAAGCAATGCAGGTCCGCAGAGCACACTCTATTATCCAGGGGTCAAAAGGCTTTAACCCCCGAAAGGGTAAGCCCCTCACTGCAAGCAGGGTCACTAGTCAAATGCATTCCTTTTCGGAAGATGTCTTCTCCTATATATTTGACACTTCATTTACTTCCGGAGACATTCCAGGCCAGCCTTGATTTCTCAAGATCTCTGGCCATACATCATCAGTACTTGCTTCTTGCAAGATACTTCTTTTCACTTCCAACACACACATTTTGCTTACTCCTTCATCCGAATCTGAACACATTTCAGAGTAGAATTCATAGCAAACAACAAGAACAAACTAGTGAACCTCCTTCCACGTCTTGCAAACGTGGGGGGACCCCAAGACCTGTGTTAGGCAAAGTTGAACCCTTCAACCCTTTTGCCTAACCAATCCCGCTACTATCTTTGGTCTATTATTTGTTGCATCAACAAGTTGGCGCCCACCATGGGGCTACGCCGCTATTTTTCTCCATAAGACCTAGTAGTGTAGCTCCATTCTCCTGAAGTTGCCATGTCAGAAAGTGGATCTCCCGGAGAAGTGAATCAGGTTCCTAACACTTCTACCCCAGGTGCTAGTCAAGCTCATGCAACTACACCTGCTTCTTTCTCGACACCGGGAGGTACTCCCGAGTTCCTAACTTTCAGTACACCTACTCCGTCCAGATCAGGGGTCCCTTCCCCTAATGTTGGTATCACCAGTTCCACGTCGCATGTCGAACTTACCCCGGAGGGGGTCGCCAACAATTTCCTTGAGTTGAGGTCTCTCCTCAACCAATATGTGAGTAGAGAAAGGGACAAAGGGGCGAGGATCCGTCTAGACTATGATGAACCTGAGCCAACATTGTCTCCTGGACCCCCTATTCCTCCTTTTACATCCAGGGATGAGGCAGGACCCATTAATCCTCCAAATCCTAACCCATATCTGTCCGCAAGGCCAAATCCTACAGTGTACCCTCTCTTCTCGTCCCAACCTGCTCCAAGCGGTGCTCCACTAGGCCATGAGCTGACCCTTGACCAGCTCCTGCAGTCCAGAGTAACGAGTCTTCCGCCCTCAACGACAACTTCATGGGAACAGGCCTTGTCGGTACTCCCTTTAGCACGAAGCGCCGTTATGAGCACTCCCTTGGGAATTAACTGTTCTTTTGCACCCGGAAGCCTTCAAGGCTTCAACCTCATGCCTCAGATGATGACCCAGATGATGGTCAACTTCCCATGGCAACACTTCATTAATCAAGTGCTAGCCACTCAAGGGAACAACAATGGTAACAACAATGTGGGTACAAGGGTTGAAGAAGATTTGGCCAAACCTTATAAACCAAGTAACCTTTCATGCTTTTCACAGCAGATAGCCGATTATGACTTCCAGACAAAGATCAAAATGCCGGCCCACATCAGAACATATGATGGGACTGAAGATCCTGAAGACCATCTTCAGATCTTTACCGGTGCCGCAAGAATCGAGAAATGGTCAAACGCTGAATATTGCTTGATGTTCATGCAAACCCTTGTCGGATCAGCAAGAATCTGGTTCAATGACTTACCTACTCGAAGCATTCGAAGCTTCGATGACCTTAGCAAGGGGTTCCTAGCCAATTTCTCCCAACAAAGGCGGTATGTTAAAGATGCTACAGTGATGTTTCAGATCAAGCAAAGAGATGATGAAAGCCTTCGAGAATTCATAGAGAGATACAAGAAGGAAGGTCTAACCTATGTGGGGGCAGACGAAAAAATGAGGGTGGCCGGTTATATGAACGCCATTACATCTAAATACCTCACGAGGGAACAAATCCCTCCCCAAAACTTTGGAAGAAGCTCTTGAAAGGGCTGAGACCCACATTCGAGGGGAGGAGGCAGTAGACATCAAAGAACAAAGGAAAAGAGGAAACAACTGGCGAGGTAGCAGCCCGGCCAGAAAGAGAGGAAACTTTAACTCCTATGATAGACGCCAAAAGGGTTCAGAACATCGAAGGTCTGAAGGTCGCAACCCTCCTAGTAGAGAAAAAGGCATGAGTTTCATGTGACAACCCACACTAAACCAGGTATCCGTACGATTTAATTAATAATTAATTACTGCTTAATTATCGTGCTTGATTGAAATTGTGAATGAACTGCTACTTGAAATACTGATACATATACATACTTGCATCATACTCTATTTGCTGTCACTCCATTATTTACATACTAAACTCTAGTGACAATCTGGAAGCACAAAAGCACAGTAGCACTATGAACGGATAACCTATTAAACATGCTGATATAGCCAGCATCAGGCAGACACTGCCTCTAAGGCCTGTATGAGCCAGAAATAGTTACTACACTAGTAGTGAGTGTAGGGATACAAGGGTTGTAGAACTGCGCCACTAGATATAAGTTACAGTGACCGGATGTGCCTAAAACGTACTCTAAGTACAAAATTCAGCACTTTAATTAACAATTCAGCATCTAGCTAACTAATAAAGTGCCCAAAGCATGAGAAAAATATTACTAGACACTTTCCAAAGTGTCGGGAATAAGTTGTGTCACTAAAAATAATAATAACGACACTTTAAAGCTTTGTTAAGCGCTTAAACGGATCCCTATCCAACCGAACAACCGGACTTTACCCGGAACATAAAAATATTGCCAACAACATTGTTTCTCCTTTTCTGAGCCAGTTAGGGTCCCTGAATACCCTAACACCCGCTTTAATGCATAACACGCTAGTAACCTGATTAACCTCCTAATTATGTAACTAGATCCTAACTATATAGTTGAAATCTAACCAAATACCCCCCCCCCCCCTTTTAACCGAGTTCGGTCCCCAAGGGGACACCTTTGTACCTTGCTTGATTATTATAATCTCCATGTCTAATATCAAGTGGACATGAAATCCAATGGTTAAACATGTAAGAGTTTGTCTATAAGTTCAAGGTTAAACACATCATAACATTCCACCACATAACTCAACTTCACATCTCTCTCTCCTCTCTCCTTCACTCTCGGCCGACCACCATAGCACCACCACCGCCACTTTTTGGTCTTGATCAAGCTATTCCAAGGGCATACAAGTGTGGAGGATCACATACGAGGAAGCTTGGTGCATTCGGAACGCGAAGGACCTCTTCTCATTGCTTTTATCCACTCATTCTTCGACTAGAATCTTCCCTAGCCTCGAGCTAGTAGTAAGTTGCTTGAAACACCCTCTCGGTCTATTTTAAAGTGGTTAAAATGATATATGACGGTTAAAACTCATGAACATACAAGATGATGTGTTAAAAGTCTACTAAAATGTTAAAGTTGTTGGTTAAAAGCACAAGGGTTGTGTAAATCTTATAAGACTTGTTTTGTGTGATTATTTAGTGCCGATCTATGTTGTGGTAGCTCGGATCATCGTCTAACCCGGATTGGTCATGATCATGGATCATGACATAGAGTATGTTGAAGTGTACAAAGGGTTAAACGATGAAACTCTACCACACACTAAACATGAACTTGTGTAAAATCGATTTTACTTATGAAATAGTGTTCAAAACTAGTAGATCTACGAATCTACAAGTGGTATTTTCAAAGGACAAAGTGTCAAAGAAATCATATTTTCTAAAACCGGATCTTACATGAACAAGAATGATTTTTAAACACACAAGTGTGTAAACACTTGTGTAACACTAAGTTTCGACAAAGAACTAGTTTTGTCAAATTTTACAAAAAGTTGTAAAGATGGAATTTCTTTAAAAACGAGGCTTTTACGAAACCGGATTGATTTATAAAAGATCCACTAAAAGTAATGGGATTTACTTCATATTCCGGACAAACCACAAGTTCGTGTAATTTTTGCGATTTACATATATGTTGACTAGTTTGGTGGTTTGGAAATTGCTTTGGTTGAATGAGAAAATTGTTGATTTGAATTTTAAAAGAAAATGATACGCTTGAAAGCGTGGCCACCTCCAGTTACAGGGGAAACTCTGGCGAAATTTTTCCAAAAACCTAACACTTAGAAATATTTTCATTACAAGTGTTAGAAATACATTTTAGACTTGTTTTCAAAATGTAAATTTCGTCACGACTTTATTTACAAAATATCGGAGGTGGGATTTCACAAAATAAAACTTGATAAATATATATTTAGTATATATTTTCATAACAACACTTGTGTGAATTTTTGTGATTATTTGTGAACTATATAAATATTATTTTTAGGGTAAAAAAAATAATATTACCGATTGTCAACGCTTCCAAAATATTATGAACGCCTCTACGATAAATATTTAAGTTACAACGGTATAATTAATACCACCCGACCTTTAAACGTAGCTTACGCATTTTAAGAAAATATGCATGAACGCGTATTTTGTCAAGGTATTAATTTTGGGAAAATTATATGTATTAAAATATAATATTTTTGAGAAAAATATTTATATTTTGGAGTTAGAATTAAAATATATTTTAAGTGAGACTTAATAATATATTTCGAATTTTATGAACACACATGTATTAAATCCCCCATCCTTGGGAAGGAAAACAATTACCAGGTATTTACAAAATGTAAACACGAAATAGCTGTCTAACTATTTCCCAAAAACTTTAAACCATAAAGCTAAGGCACGGCCGTCCGTCTAACGGGAAGTGCGGTAGTAAGAAGTGTGATAACTGTGGTAAAAGGGGACACGACAGGGAAACGTGTTGGCAGGAGACGAAAAGAGGAAAGGAAGGTTGTAACTGTGGTGGTATGGGGCACCTTGGGAAGGATTGCCCAAGGGAGATTAACCAAGACCATGAAGGAGCATCCAACACCGGAGCTAGTGAAGCATGCCAGGATCCAGATATGGTCGCTGGTACGTTCCTTATCGACCCAAAAATTTTGCATCCACGTTATTTGATAACAGTACCGACCACAGCCTCGCATCTCATGAAATTAGGAATCT
Source organism: Helianthus annuus (assembly GCF_002127325.2). Taxonomy (NCBI): domain Eukaryota; kingdom Viridiplantae; phylum Streptophyta; class Magnoliopsida; order Asterales; family Asteraceae; genus Helianthus; species Helianthus annuus. The sequence continues at coordinate 168,135,126 of NC_035447.2, read as the reverse complement.
ACTTAGTTTAGTAGAAAGTAAGTTAGACAACCCACTCGTAATGAGGCTGGTTAATAAACGTCCTCGATGTAGTAACTAGGATGAACCCGCGATCGAGCAACCAAGCGGAGAATCGTTATCCGCATCCCGGAGACGAACGACGAAGCAATCATGACTCATGAGGAAAGATACGCCTTTACAAACTACAAATTTCTTCAAGGCATGAAGGATGTTGCATAAAGAATATGTTGTTTCTAGGCCCATGTCGGGGACAGGAGGAGCCGAAGAACTACGCACGAAGATCTTCTTATTACAAGGAAATGCCCTAAGGTCTTCCCCGAGGATTTTCCAGAATGTTCTCTCCTGCGGCTAATCCCGTTCGCATCAGATAAACTCCCGACGTCGCACCTGCGGTCAATACCCCTCAACGACTTACACCTTTGGGAATGCAGGGATTGATAGTGAAGTTTCAGAAGTTGATGGAGAAGGAAGATAACAAACCAAAAATCCCCTGTTCGGTAACCCCATATCTGCTCAACAAAAAGAAGGATGATGATTTTCAAGTAAGCGTCAGCTACAAGGAACCGAACGAGCTAACCCACCAGAGTCAGTGACTCTTGCTAAAAATTAGCAGACCTCTTACATAACTGACTATGATGATCCAACTACTACTACACGACTGATCGACGATCAAACATCGTCAGCGGAGAAATTCAGGAAATATACCAGGATGAAATTGTGGGACAATGATTGTGCTTCGACATAAACAAAATGCTGCTTCCTACACAATGTATAGACCGGATCCACACGAGATGCGGAATCCAGAGAAACTAGAAGCCTTACATCTAGGAACCATGTCTGTCAACTCGATCAAACATCATTAACTTGACCAACTTGTCATTGCAGTTAACGAAACCGAAAGTACTTAAATTTTCTTCCGTTGAAGTCTCTACTTTCACTTCTAACGAGTAGATATTCGCATTTCTACTCCCCTCAAGTAGTTGCATCACGTTGTTTTCCTTCGCTGAGAGCGAACGCACGTTTGCTTCGTATTTTTGGTCACTTCTTCGTTTTAGTAAGAACGCATCGCTTCATTACTTGAAAACCTATATATAACCCATGCGCCATTTGCTACGCATGCGGCTTCATTGCGAATAAGCGCTTCATGAATGTTCAGATTTTACGTTGTCAAATCAAATTACCAGTTTGCGATTCGAATGACCTACATTTTTGTCATTGATGACTCTTTTGTTATCAAGTCAACACACTTATTGAAACCACCTTCTTGCAAGTTACATGTTTGCTATCATGTCAAGATTTCCTTGTTGATATGTACGTTTATTGTCTGGTTTCGTTGAAACTAGGTTCAACTGCTTGAACTTATCCGGTTCACATGTTTAATTTGAGACGCCATATGATGCATTGAGAGCATCATATTCTAATACTTTGGCACAGATTCTTTTGTTTCGAGTCGTAGTAGACTTATTTGGTCTATGACTCCACTAAATCGTTGATAGATTTCGATACCTTACAGTGATACTTTCACAGAATTGAAGCTTGCGCTTATCTGACTACTCACTTCGTACACGGATTTAATTGATTATTTGACAACTTGCCCTAAATCCGTTTTCTTTATCACAACTAAATCACTCTTAACACACTTGCGTGCTGAGTCAAAGGTACATAAATTCATTTCATATCATGGTGTACCCCCTAACAATTCTCTCGTTATCAATCAAACGCCTTACTGTACTTAGTTTCATCTTCCGGCTTGTTTCGGTACACCTTCATATGGTTTCAAACTCGGTGATTTTGTGCTAATCATGGTCAACTGTTTCACGCAAAATACATAAACTTTTGTTGACTTGTCATTTAAATATTCCTGATGCAGCTACAATTCAAAGCAAGAATACACCAGATTCGTTTGTATTCCTTCGGTGTATTCTCGCAGTTCAAAATGTTCAACGCACCGAACCTTGCCACTCGTCTACTTGGGAGTTGACATATCACTTTACCATTTCATGGAGTTGATAATTTTTGAACTTATATAGTGAGCACTCTATTTCGTGAAAACTCGCTGAGATACTGCGATCGGTCATTTGAGGATCTTATTAGTTGAAACTCCTCTCTTGTGGACCCCCTGCTAGCTGGAATGCATTAGGCCATACGTAAAGTACGTTTTGTACTTCTAACATCAGCTGCTATGAGCACCCACCTTCTTAACCCTAGGGTACGGATTGTTAAATATTCTTGGACCCGCCAAGTGTGAGTAAGGTTTGATTCGGTTGATGACTAACTACCTCGATGTGATTTATATATGTACATGTGTGACATGACCATAAGGAGTTAAGGTAGTACAAATTTCGAGGACGAAATTTCTTTAACGGGGGAAGAATGTGACAACCCTCACTAAACCAGGTATCCGTACGATTTAATTAATAATTAATTACTGCTTAATTACCGTGCTTGATTGAAATTGTGAATGAACTGCTACTTGAAATACTGATACATGTACATACTTGCATCATACTTTATTTGCTGTCACTCCATTATTTACATACTGAACTCTAGTGACAATCTGGAAGCACAAAAGCACAGTAGCACTATGAACGGATAACCTATTAAACATGCTGATATAGCCAGCATCAGGCAGACACTGCCTCTAAGGCCTGTATGAGCCAGAAATAGTTACTACACTAGTAGTGAGTGTAGGGATACAAGGGTTGTAGAACTGCGCCACTAGATATAAGTTACAGTGACCGGATGTGCCTAAAACGTACTCTAAGTACAAAACTCAGCACTTTAATTAACAATTCAGCATCTAGCTAACTAATAAAGTGCCCAAAACATGAGAAAAATATTACTAGACACTTTCCAAAGTGTCGGGAATAAGTTGTGTCACTAAAAATAATAATAACGACACTTTAAAGCTTTGTTAAGCGCTTAAACGGATCCCTATCCAACCGAACAACCGGACTTTGCCCGGAACATAAAAATATTGCCAACAACATTGTTTCTCCTTTTCTGAGCCAGTTAGGGTCCCTGAATACCCTAACACCCGCTTTAATGCATAACACGCTAGTAACCGGATTAACCTCCTAATTATGTAACTAGATCCTAACTATATAGTTGAAATCTAACCAAATACCCCCCCCCCTTTTAACCGAGTTCGGTCCCCAAGGGGACACCTTTGTACCTTGCTTGATTATTATAATCTCCATGTCTAATATCAAGTGGACATGAAATCCAATGGTTAAACATGTAAGAGATTGTCTATAAGTTCAAGGTTAAACACATCATAACATTCCACCACATAACTCAACTTCACATCTCTCTCTCCCCTCTCCTTCACTCTCGGCCGACCACCATAGCACCACCACCGCCACTTTTTGGTCTTGATCAAGCTATTCCAAGGGCATACAAGTGTGGAGGATCACATACGAGGAAGCTTGGTGCATTCGGAACGCGAAGGACCTCTTCTCATTGCTTTTATCCACTCATTCTTCGACTAGAATCTTCCCTAGCCTCGAGCTAGTAGTAAGTTGCTTGAAACACCCTCTCGATCTATTTTAAAGTGGTTAAAATGATATATGACGGTTAAAACTCATGAACATACAAGATGATGTGTTAAAAGTCTACTAAAATGTTAAAGTTGTTGGTTAAAAGCACAAGGGTTGTGTAAATCTTATAAGACTTGTTTTGTGTGATTATTTAGTGCCGATCTATGTTGTGGTAGCTCGGATCATCGTCTAACCCGGATTGGTCATGATCATGGATCATGACATAGAGTATGTTGAAGTGTACAAAGGGTTAAATGATGAAACTCTACCACACACTAAACATGAACTTGTGTAAAATCGATTTTACTTACGAAATAATGTTCAAAACTAGTAGATCTACGAATCTACAAGCGGTATTTTCAAAGGACCAAGTGTCAAAGAAATTATATTTTCTAAAACCGGATCTTACATGAACAAGAATGATTTTTAAACACACAAGTGTGTAAACACTTGTGTAACACTAAGTTTCGACAAAGAACTAGTTTTGTCAAATTTTACAAGAAGTTGTAAAGATGGAATTTCTTTAAAAACGAGGCTTTTACGAAACCGGATTGATTTATACAAAGATCCACTAAAAGTAATGGGATTTACTTCATATTCCGGACAAACCACAAGTTCGTGTAATTTTTGCGATTTACATATATGTTGACTAGTTTGGTGGTTTGGAAATTGCTTTGGTTGAATGAGAAAATTGTTGATTTGAATTTTAAAAGAAAATGATACGCTTGAAAGCGTGGCCACCTCCAGTTACAGGGGAAACTCTGGCGAAATTTTTCCAAAAACCTAACACTTAGAAATATTTTCATTACAAGTGTTAGAAATACATTTTAGACTTGTTTTCAAAATGTAAATTTCGTCACGACTTTATTTACAAAATATCGGAGGTGGGATTTCACAAAATAAAACTTGATAAATATATATTTAGTATATATTTTCATAACAACACTTGTGTGAATTTTTGTGATTATTTGTGAACTATATAAATATTATTTTTAGGGTAAAAAAAATAATATTACCGATTGTCAACGCTTCCAAAATATTACGAACGCCTCTACGATAAATATTTAAGTTACAACGGTATAGTTAATACCACCCGACCTTTAAAACGTAGCGTACACATTTTAAGAAAATATGCATGAACGCGTATTTTGTCAATGTATTATTTTGGGAAAATTATATGTATTAAAATATAATATTTTTGAGAAAAATATTTATATTTTGGAGTTAGAATTAAAATATATTTTAAGTGAGACTTTATAATATATTTCGAATTTTACGAACACACATGTATTAAATCCCCCATCCTTGGGAAGGAAAACAATTACCAGGTATTTACAAAATGTAAACACAAAATAGCTGTCTAACTATTTCCCAAAAACTTTAAACCATAAAGCTAAGGCACGGCCGTCCGTCTAATAGAGTTAGTACGTGTAGGTCGTCGCATAGCTGCTTGATCAGGAGATATACTTGGTAGAGACGCACCACTGTGAGTTCATGTCCCCCTTTTTCTCTTAACTGTTTTCAGTTTTCTAAACCGCGGGGGTGAAATACATGTTGCTATGTTTACAAGTACTTTTTACATGGTATGGATAGCGTAAGGAGGGTTGTTATTTAGATCATGTGAGTGGGTAGGCGGAAACTTGAGGCCATTAATCCTCATAGTAGGACCGAGGGGCAGGAGCGGTAGATCTATCTGGGTGTAGCGAGCCCAGCCCCAGGCCCAGCATAATGGACCTTGGGGTGACTCTGTACCCAACGCATAAATCTGCTAGGTTTGAGTCTTCCTACTTGCACTTCACACATATCAATGGCCTTGCAAACCATTGGTGATCTCTTTTTCCTTATTTGCTACATACTAGGATTTTATACTTACAAAGGTTTTACGTACTCACTACACATGAACTTGCTCAACAATTTTTGTTGATTTTTCCAACTTACATGTATTTCAGGTAATTAAGGATCTGGCATGGTATGATACGTTTTCACGCTGCATAAGAGAAATAAGGTCATCCAAGTTTAGGGGTCGTGGCTCTTGCCTGGACGAGCCACCGCTCTTAAACTACGTATGCTTTATGTTTGTGGTTATGAATTCTGAACAATGTTTTTATGCCATTAGGTTGTAATTTCCGTTGCATGTGTCGATACTTTAAAAAACAATGTTGTGGTACTTTTCTTTTGAAACTTAAATCAATGGATAATCTACATGGTTTTATTATCATATAGCTTTGTTATGATTAAGCTATGGTATTAAGAAGTCACACCAAATTAACCACGCTTCCGCAAAGCCAGGGTGTGACATTTCACACCTCTCACCAAGACTCCTCAAGAAATCCTAGAAAATGAAGAAGTCAAACAAAACTTTCGGCCTTCTAGGCCTCTCCCCAAAAGCAGAAAAAACGAGAACTCCACACAATATTGTGAATTCCATGAAGAAAAGGGTCAACACACCAATGATTGCTTCCAACTTAAGAAAAGGATTGAAGAAGTTGTTAAGTCCAGAGAACTTGCTCACTTGGTGATAGGAGTAAGGGACAAAATGGCTGATGTAAAAGGCAAGGAAGTCAATATGGTGGATTTTGATGGAAGGGTTCCACAAAAAAGACAACGGTTGGAAGCTTGGGAGCTTCAGTGTGTGTGCTTCCCCCAACAGAGAAAGATCCTCTTTCAAACCCTCTTGTGGTAGACGCAACTGTGGGAACATTACAAACGAGTAGAGCATACATAGACACTGGGGCAGCTACTGAAATCATGTTTGAGAAGTTCTTCAACCGCTTGAGCAATGAAGAACGTTCAAGGCTTCAACCCTCTGGAACATCCATAAAAGGTATTGCCGATATACCCCTTAAACCTTTAGGGCAACTGACACTTAATGTTCGTTTCAGCGATGGTCAGAAAGAAAGAACTCAGCCACTCACCTTTGTGGTTATCAATATTCCCTCAAACTATGACGTGATCATTGGGAGGCCAGGGCAATGCATTTTACATGGCTATGTCCGTCGGCAATGGCACTGTCAAATTTCCCACCGAGAGGGGAATAGCAACCCTTCAACCTTCCCAGGAAGCCTACATGGTTGAAGGTGAAAGTTCCAAAAGCGAAGAAGACAAGCAAAGGCTAATCATAAATCCTAAGTACCCTGAACAAAGAATAAGGGTCAATCCAAGCCTTTCACAGGAAACCCTCTCATACCTCGAAAAGTTGCTAACACACTACAGCGATGTCTTCGCTTGGTGTCAAAGGATATGACAGGGATCCCTCGAAACATTGCCGAGCACGAGTTTAGAATACCACCGGATGTCAAGCTCGTGGTTCAAAGGAAAAGAAGTTTGGCACCAGAGAGAAGTTTGGCTGCATGCTAGGAAGTTGAGAAGCTTGTGTCAGCAGGCATCCTTCGAGAGGTCAAGTACCAATCATGGGTTGCAAACCCAGTTATGGTCAAGAAGCCAGACAACTCTTGGAGGATGTGCATAGATTTCAAGGATCTTACCAAGGCTTGTCCCAAGAATTGCTATCCATTGCCGGAAATTGATCTCAAGGTTGACTCCCTCACCGGCTACCCTTTCAAATGCTTTCTAGATGCTTACAAAGGGTATCATCAAATACTCATGAAAGAAGAAGATGAGGAAAAGATAGCATTCCACACCGATAAGGGAATCTTTTGTTACCAAAAGATGCCTTTTGGCCTCAAAAACGCCGGGGTAACCTACCAACGTCTAGTGTACAAAGCCTTTGCAAGCCAAATTGGTAAAAACATGGAAGCATATGTCGATGACTTGGTGATCAAAAGCAAGACGGAATATCAAATGCTCGATGACATTCAAGAAACTTTCAAGAACCTAAGAAAGGTTAACATGAAACTCAACCCTGAAAAATGTTCATTTGGGTTTGAGGAAGGCAAGTTCTTGGGCCATATTGTTGGGAAACAAAGCATCAAGGCCAACCCAAACAAGGTGAAAGCTGTTCTTGAAGCCAAACCACCAAAAACCAAGAAGGAGGTTGAAAGCTTGAATGGGAAGCTTGCAGCCTTGAAGCGTTTTACCTCAAAGTTAGCGGAAAGGTCTCTCCCCTTTTTCAAAACGCTCAAAGGTTGCACTGATAAGAAGGACTTCAAATGGACTGAAGAGGCCGTTGAAGCCTTCAACCAAATGAAGCAGCACCTAGCTTCCCTACCTGACATGGCAGCCCCAGAAACGGGCGAATTGATCTCAGTCTACCTCTCAGTTTCCGAAGAAGCAATAAGCGCGGTCCTCATAATTAAACGAGAAAAAATCCAGGTACCCGTTTATTTCTTCAGCAAAACTCTAAAATTGGCTGAAACTAAATATCCTCCTTTAGAAAAACTTGCCCTAGCCCTAGTCCAAACAGCTAGAAGGCTCCGAAGGTACTTCCAAGCACACCCTATACAAGTGGTCACCGACTAACCCATCAGGAGTGTGCTTGAAAAACCAGAAAACTCGGGACGATTAGCCAAATGGGCCATAGAACTAGGTGAGCATAACATCACCTATGTCCTAAGAAAAGCTATCAAGGCCCAAGTCTTGGCTGATTTCATTATAGAAGTCCCTAAGCAAACCGTCACTGAAGTAAACACTGCAACCTCTTAACCCTCTGACCTTGAAGCCTGGAAGCTTTTCACCGATGGGGCTTCAAGCGTTGAAGGATCAGGGGCTGGACTCATTTTGATCAACCCAGAAGGTTTGGAATTAACATATGCTCTCCGTTTTGACTTTCAGACCACCAATAACGAGGCTGAATACGAGGCACTGATCGCCGGTTTAAGGCTGGCCAAAGAGATGAAGGTCCAGAAGCTTGAAGTGTTCACAGATTCATTACTGGTCTCAAGCCAAGTAAACGATTGCTATGTTGCCAAAGAGCCCAGCATGAAATGATACAAAGAAAAATCCAAAGAATTGATGAACACCTTCTAAATGTGTACAGTCAAACAAATTCCAAGGTCCCAAAACAAGAAGGCAGATGCCTTAAGCAAGCTTGCATCTCTCACTTTTGCTCACCTAACAAAGAAGGTGTTAGTAGAAGTGTTAAAAGCTCCATCAATTGATGAGTTGGAGGTTCAAGACGTAGTCACTGATGAAGATCCAAATTAGATGACTCCAATAAAGAAGTTCCTTAGAAAATGGTGAACTACCCAATGATCAAATAGAAGCTGAAAGGGTTAAAATCAAGGCAAGGCAGTACGTACTACAAGGAGAAACCCTTTACAAAAAGGGTTACCTTGCCCCCTTGCTAAGATGTGTTGGTCCTGAGCAAAGTCAGTATTTGATCAAAGAAATTCACGAAGGCATATGCGGAGCTCATTTTGGAGCTAGGTCGGTGGTTGCAAAACTCATGAACCTTGGGTATTTCTGGCCCTCAATGCATCGTGACACCGCTGAGAAATTAAGAAAATGTGATGCTTGCCAGATCCATGCACCGATCCCAAAAAGTCCTAAGCATGACCTTATCCCAATAACCTCGGCATGGCCATTCCATAAATGGGGAATGGACATTGTTGGTCCATTTCCCCCAAGCAAAGGAGGAGTAAAATTCTTGCTGGTGGCAATAAATTATTTTACAAAATGGCCCGAGGTTAAACCACTTGCAAAGATTACAGGCAAACAGGTCATCGACTTTGTTTGGGAGAACATTATTTGCCGTTATGGATTGCCGAGGGTACTCGTCACTGATAATGGGAAGCAATTTGCTGAGAAGCCTTTCAGCATTTGGTGTAAAGAGTACAAGATCAACCAGGTCTTCAGCTCAGTGGCTTACCCGCAATCAAATGGTCAGGTCGAAAGGACTAATCGAAGCATAGTGGAAGGTATCAAAACAAGATTGGGAAGGTACGAAAACAACTGGCTCGACGAATTGCCTAGTGTTCTATGGGCCATAAGAACAACCGAAAAAACAAGCCATAAGAGAACACCCTATAGCTTGGTATTTGGGTCCGAGGCTGTGATCCCAGCCGAGGTAGGAGTTGTAACACAACGAATTGTCAACATGGATCCCAAAACAAACCAAAAAGAGACCATGTTGAACTTACAACTCCTAGAAGAAGCACGAGACCAAGCCGCAATTCAAGAAACCAAGTACAAGCAACGAATGGAAGCCTATTACAACAAGAGAGTCAAGAATGAACGTTTCAAGCCAGGAGACCTGGTCCTTAGAAACAATGAAGCTAGCAAGAAAGAGAATCAGGGAAAGCTTGGCCCAAAATGGGAGGGTCCATACACCATCCTTGAAGCACATAAGGGTGGATCCTACAAGCTAGCAGACCCAGAAGGTAAAAGGCTTCCAAGGCTCTGGAATGGAAAAACCTTGAAAAGGTTTCATGTCTAAACGGGAAAGATTGGTTTGTATTTTGCAATGTTTCATTTCGAGAGTTGAACTATGAAAACCTTTTGTAAAAATGTCTCTTGAATGAATGAAGTTATTTTATCAAATTTGTCTTTCTATCCTAAAAACAGGTTGAGAACCTAGCAAGAAACTCCATGGCAAGGGCCATGTAAGGGGTTGAGCTCCCAGGCTACATCGCTCAGTAGGTTCAAGGGTTGAATGGACCTATATAAAGTGTGAGTTCCTAGATCAATACAACTCCATGAGATTTACTATTAATAGCAAATAGGTCTCATAGACAGGTCTGAACAACCTACAACAAATGTTCCTTAAGCCTTAGAAAAATAATCAACAAACAGGCTTGCGAAATCAAACAAAAACAAGAAAACAAATAGGATAGGTGCTATGCCTTCTTGTTAAAAATACCAAGGCTAAGTGACTGCAGCACTGAACCCTTTAAGGTATAAAAAACATAAGGGCAACACAAACTCAACAAAGACAAAGTTATGAGAAGACAAAAATAATGCAACTTGAACGAAAAATTTTAAAGACACAAACAAAGTCAAGCCAAAACACTAAGAAGCCTTCAAGGCTTCAAGCCTCCAAAGTGGCAACTTGAAACCTCAATGGTTTCAACCTATCTACAGGTAGCCAAAAAGCTTAAAAGCTTAAAAACAACCAAGCTGCCTTAACAAAATAGGCACAAGTATAAAAACACAACGCAGAAAAAGTTAAGCATAATATCATAACCAAGAAAGCCCGAAAGACTTTCAACCATTCAAACGCAAGTTAAAACAAGCCCTAGTGACTTGAAAGTTAAAGATATTGTCCATACGGCCACGCAGGCCTAACACAACCAACAGGAACCTTAAGGGTTCCTAAAAACCTAATATTGTTTAAGGTTAACATCACAAACCATAAATTGTTTTTAAGTGCTAAGAAAGCTACGGATATCCGTTAAGCATCAACAGAAGGCTTGGAGACCCTGGAACCTTCGCCCTTAGCCTTCTTTGCTTTCTTCATCTTCTTCACTTTTGCACCACCATCACCACCTACTGCTGAAGCCTCCAAGCTTGCATCCTTCGAAGCATTTGGTCCGTCTGAAGGGGTGTCATCACTATCCCCAGAGTAGGATCTCTTCCTCGAAACAGAATCCAAGACTTCAGAGCAGACTTTTTCATTAAGGCCTTCCGGTTTCAAATCCTGCAAAACAGTAAGAGGCTTACCAAAACAAGCAGAAACTTGATGGATGTAAGGATAGGTCAGCCTCTCCATCTGTTCAACGGAGCCCTTAAAATCATCAGAAGCCTCAGGACGGAACAAAGGAGACTTCTCCAAAGGATGTCCAGACTCATGAAGCTTATACCCAGCAATGAGGCCCTGATGTTTCCCCAAGTTAAGCAATTTTGTGTAAACTTCGCCAAGTGCGGAATTAAACTCCTTGGAGTGGAGAAGGTAGGTAACAACCTGTTGAAAGCCATGCTCAATCAACCATTGGTTATCACCGGTGGTTCGAGCAACCGCAGCCTTCAAACCTTCCTTCTCCGCATCGAAAGCCCTTTGTTGAACAAACAAAGTTTCCCTTCCTGTCTTTAGCTTTTCCCGATCGGCCTCAAAGCTTTTCTTAAAATCACTCATTTCAATCTCATGCTGCTTAGATAAATCATCAACCTTTCTTGACCATGCTTCTTCCTTCTCAGCAAACCCAGTTATCTCCTTCTTCATCGCGGCAATTGAAGCATTCATTTTTTCCTTTTTCTTCGAAGCTTCTTCATATTCCTGCATCCCTTTAGCAAAACGAGTAACACCTTCAGCCAATAAGGCAGAAAGGTTGCAGGAACTGAGCATCATCCTTAAGATAAGGTGATCAGCTTCCATCTCAGATATGGCGCTTCGAACGCCGGGAGGAGCAAAATGAGCCAAGGCTTCAGCACAAACAGCCGGATCTTTAAAATTATCACAACCTTAACCCCCCAGTTAGGCACATAAATATCTTGATCCTCTGAACCTTCGAAGCTCTCAACGCCTTTGGCTGACGAACCTTGGATAACAGGAGTGGTACCTTTCTTAGTCAATTTCTTCTTCTTGCTCGAAACAATCAAATCATTCTCCTTACCCTTGCCAACATCCATAGCTTGATCCGTTGATACCTCAATATCATCACTAACATCGATAGGCTCCGAACCAGAAGGCTGATCAACACCTTTCAGATGGCGTTGGGAACAACGAGTAGAACTCTTGGAAGCAGTAGCCTTGGTAAAGCCTTTAACATTTGGAACATTCACATACCCGGAACCCTCAAACCTATAATCAGAACCCTTAACAACCGCATTCTCGCCAGGAGTAGCAGCAACATCATCAAAGGCAACGTCAGAGGTATCATCGCTTTTGATAAAATCAAGAGCAGACATAACTGCAACACAAATAAGAAAGCACATAAGCAAACAAAGAAAAAGGAATAAAAGAGCAAGAAAAGAATAAATGCATACTCTTCCCATCTCTAATAAGCACCGGATCCCGGTTGGCCTTTTCCCATAGTTTACTTATACCCAACAACACCAACAAATGCTCAGGGAAGGGATGAAGCCTTGAAGGACACTCCCTAAGAGTTTCTAAAAAACGAGTGTTTATGTCAGAAGCAGAAGGCTCCGGTTCGTTTAGAACGGAATCTGGGTGTCTCCAAACAAGTTTGAAAGGAACAATCTCCTCCGACACCCAGAAAAACCGGTCCTTCCAGACCCCAAGTGTAGAAACCATGGACGAAATTAAACAAGTATCAACTTGACTGGTCTCAAAGGTGAACCAACCACCATTCTTAGCAAGCCGGAAGAAGCGACGGAAAGACAACAGAGATGAGTCATACCCGGTGGCCCGACACAAAATTTCAAAATGTAAAACCCTAGCCATACCAAGGGGGTGAATCTGACCAAAAGACACTCGGTAATACTCCAAATATTCAAAACAAAGTTGGAAAAAGGGTAACGAAGATTGGAGAACTCAAAATGACGACAATATAAGGCAATCATACAGGGAGGACATTCATTGATAGATTTATCACAGGCTGGTGCAACCGGTCTATACTTCGTCCCTATACCCCATTCCATACAAAACAAATCGACTTCCTCTTGAGTCAGTCGAGAAAAGGATTTTGCCATATCCTTACGAGCACCCATGATATGAACAAATTAACAAGAAAATAAGCAAAGCGGAACTGACCTGATATGAAAAAGGGGGAAAACTTGAAAGAAAAAGGAGCAACTAATGACCTTCTAATAAAAATATGCAAATAAATGAGATAAAGGATAATTATTAAAAGGCAGAATTAATAACCGCCGCCTGACAAACTGCCACAGGTCTTGTCAACCGTCTTGTCAAAATTTTGAAATTCAAAAACACCAACCGTTTCCAACCTCCAAACCTTCGAACCTCCGAAGCCTTTGGGCAGTAAAATACACGTATAAAAGTCAGACGTCTTTGAGCCCATCTCCCAAAAACCTCTGACTTGGGGGGCTGATGACAGGGGTAGCCCAAGACAAAATAAAATGACTAAAATACATGAGTGCTCAAAGGGTTAAATGGTTCGAAGGTTGAAAAGTCGAGGAGGTGAAGTAATGTAGTGAGAGAACAGTAAATGGTCACATCTCCGAATCACTTCACCAACCCACCAGCCGCAAAAGCAATGCAGGTCCGCAGAGCACACTCTATTATCCAGGGGTCAAAAGGCTTTAACCCCCGAAAGGGTAAGCCCCTCACTGCAAGCAGGGTCACTAGTCAAATGCATTCCTTTTTGGGAGATGTCTTCTCCTATATATTTGACACTTCATTTACTTCCGGAGACATTCCAGGCCAGCCTTGATTTCTCAAGATCTCTGGCCATACATCATCAGTACTTGCTTCTTGCAAGATACTTCTTTTCACTTCCAACACACACATTGTGTTTGCTCCTTCATCCGAATCTGAACACATTTCAAAGTAGGATTCATAGCAAACAACAAGAACAAACTAGTGAACCTTCTTCCACGTCTTGCAAACGTGGGGGGACCCAAGACCTGCATTAGGCAAAGTTGAACCTTTCAACCCTTTTGCCTAACCAATCCCGCTACTATCTTTGGTCTATTATTTGTTGCATCAACAGTATAAAAGTAAAAAATATCTTGCTTTTAACTAACAACTAGAGTATTATTCCTCCTGTTATATTATCACCCCAATGTATACTTGATCCACTATATGTATAAAAGTAAAAAAAAAAATAACTGCTTTGAACTAACAACTACGAAAATCTAAGAATTTGTTTTGCATGCAGGAACCGGTCAAACTTTCTTTGAGGCCGAAAACGGATTTTAAAAGCGGAGAACTTTTCATTAAAAAGTATTATTTTGCTAAGAATATTAACACAGTATATAATCTCTAAAGTGTATCATGAAGTCACCGTATTAGAGTTGGAGAGTTGGATTGAGTTTTACTGAAAAGAAAAACCATTTCAAGTAATTTATTCTTTACTCTGTCAAAACTGAAATTTAAACAAACTTAAACCCTCAGTCACCTATTCAAGTCCAACTTATGGAAAACAAAAAACAAAATCACAATAAGTAATGACATAATTTTTTTTTATCCCTATACTTTCCAATATATAAACAAGACCACAACTTCCAAAGCCATATTCAAATGATCAAAAATGATGTAAGATTTTGGTATATAATCAAAAATTAGGAGCCCCTTAAATGTGGGACGCTAAGCGACACTTTATTTTATTTTTTTAGTAAATTACTTTTTAGTCTGTGTTTTAGTGGTTTAACCACCTGAATCCAAAATCAAAAAGTTTAACGCCTTGAGTCCTCAACTGCTCATTTTGTAACGTATTGAGTCCAATTTTTAACACTTGTACTTTTGATTTTGGACTCAAGTGGTTAAAACCACTAAAACATAGGGATTCAAAACGTTATAAATGAGTGGGTCGGGACTCGGATCGTTAAACTTTTTGATTTTGGACTCAAATGATTAAGACCACTAAAACATAGGGACTCAAAAAGTAATTTACTCTTTTTTATATAAGGTTGAGCCACCCTCTTTGCATCATGGATATCCATGACCCAGAGGTTATCCATGATGTGAAGGTTAACCGTATTGGTATACCACAAATTGTTCTACCACGAGTGTCATGGATATCCATGACCCAGAGCTTATCATTGATGTGAAGGTTAAACATATTGGTATATCACAAATTGTTCAGCCACGAACTCAAACGTATGGTTATTATAGGATTTAGTATTATAAGAAAATCTGTGTAGAATGCAATAATCATTTGTATCTTAAATGATACACTATGTGTGACACACCTATAGGCACTTTTAAGTCTTAAACATATCCAAATTAATGTCATAATAAGTGACGTACACATATAGATATGTGGCTTCTTGTGTGCCAAACTAATGTCATAATAAGTGACGTACACATATAGATATGTGGCTTCTTGTGTGCCAAATGAAGTCTTCTTACTTTTCCATGAAAGATGCATAAAGGACTTTATTAAAAAAAGGACCACAATTCATCTTATTAATTTGCATATTCTTAAACTTATAAGGGTACAAGGAGCACTCTTTGGAATGGCACTCCGGTTAGGTGATACCAAATTGCACATTACCACGATTCATATAGGATGGGAGTCAGGATGGATATTTTTGGCGGTGAAATAGAGCATTTTTTTTTATGTTTTCGTACATAACTAGTTTCGGCCCCGTCCACGTTGCGGGCACTAAGCCGAATAATTTTACTCTCATATACGTTTGTGTTTCGGTTATTTTTACATACTAATCATAACACGATCTCTAAAAATATTACATCGAGTCAAAAAATTAAAATAAAACACTACCATACTTTGGTTAAAAAAAAACAACTAAAACGATGAAAAGACAATAAATTTAAGCTGGGGGCAGAATTGTAATTTTCAGTACAAATGAGTTTGTGCCAGACAGCCGCCTGACACGAATAAAAATTACACCGAATCAACAATTAAAACAAAACACTACTATAGTTTTGTCAAAAAAAAAAAAAACTAAAACGATCGCATGACTGAAATTTTACACTATGGACAAAAACGTAATTTGACAGAAAAAACAAAAACAATGGCAAAACAGTAAATTTGATCGCAGGGCAAAATCATAATTTGACTGAGAGAAAAAAACAAAACCAATAGCAAAACTGTAATTTTAAACAGAGCAAAATCGTAATTTGACTGAACCAATAAAGAAGTGGCAGAGCGTCGCACTATTCCCCTCCATGGCTTTTGTATGTATATAAAATAAAATTTAATTTTTATTTAGAAAATTTATAAAATGAAATTTTAGTTCATTTGTATCATTTTTGGAGTGTCCTTTAGACCACCCGTAGTGGGGCGGTATTTTAAAAAAATTTGAAAAAAGACGCCCCAAAACGCCCCCACCCCCATTACACCCAGCGTTATTAGGCGTTATATTTGAAAAAATTGGATCTTGGCGTTTTAATTAAAACGCTGGAAGTGGTCAAATGGTTTATTGAAGTGGCCAATGGGAGTGGAGGAGAGTTTGACTAGCCAATGACCAACTAGTTTGTTTGTTTTTTTTTTTTTTAATGATTGGAAGGGGCATTATTAGGCATTATTCCCACTATACCACTTTTACAATAACGCCCCATACTGACTGGACTGCCACATATCAGATAATGCCCCATGATGGAGGCATTATTTTTCTTCACCACTACACACATGTTTCTTAGACCATGTGTAGTGGTAACACCTTATAATGCCCCCACCATGGGGCATTATCCGACACGTGGCGTCCTAGTCAGCATGGGGGCATTATAGAAAAAGTGGCGTAGTGGGGCGTTATGTCAATAACCCCCATTCAATCATTTCTCAATTTTTTTTAAAGTTAAATACTTCATTAAATAAAAAAAAGAAATACAATACCAGAAATAAAAAAAAAGACATCCGATTAAATTAAAAAAACACTAGTTTTCGTCTTCGCTTTCTTCACCCTCGCCAACTTCGTCTTCCTCGTCCTCCGTTTCTTCCTCTCTCTCAGGCGGTACGTACCGAACCGACCATGCGTGGTGTACCAAATCAACCATTAACTGGGAATGGTACGGTTCGTAACGCAACTCTCGCGCATTATTCACTCTTTCTTCCATTGACGCCTGTGGATGCTCCTGTTGAACGGCTTCTGGCACATAATTCTGGCATATCGCCTTTCCTTCGTCTTCCAAAATCATGTTGTGCATGATTATACAAGCGTACATAGCATCTCTCATTTTTTGCTTGCTCCATGCACGACAAGGATTTCTCAAGTATTGCCAGCGTTGTTTAAGAACCCCAAAGCATCTCTCAATGTCTTTTCGTGAAGACTCTTGAAGCTTTTTAAAGTAAGCTCTTTTTTCATCAATAGGATCACTAAACGTCTTCACGAAAATCGAATACCTAGGATAAATTCCGTCGCTCAAATAATATCCATGAGGGTAGTAGTTTCCATTTGCGTAAAACGACGCTTTTGGAGCTTTGCCAGAAATCCACTCCTCTAACAACGGCGATTGTTCAAAAACATTGATATCATTGCATGACCCGACCACGCCAAAGTAAGCCGACCAAACCCAAAGGTCCTGTGAAGCAACCGCCTGAAGAATAATAGTGGGGCCTTTTTGGTCACCACGTGTGTGTTGGCCTCGCCATGCAGTCGGGCAGTTATCCCAACGCCAATGCATGCAATCTATGCTCCTGATCATACCAGGCAAACCATGCTCGGCATTATGTACCTCGTAGATCTTTTGAAGGTCCTCCCATGTAGGCGTTCTAAGATAACGCGCACCGTACACATCAATTATACCTTTATAAAAAAATATACACAAACATAAGATTCAAAAAAAAAAATTCTAAGCATACTCGTCGTTTAAAAAAAAATAAAAGTAAAGTATAAGAATTGTACCGCGACAAAAATGTTCCAAGCTGTCTTGTGTTGTTTTCTCCGCCATTTTTAGATACTCGTCGTTGATGTCGGTAGCAAGGATTCGTAATGCCGACGTACACTTTTGGATACCGGTAAATCCAAGTGCCCCTCTCGCATCCGGTTTTTGTTTAAAATAATCGTAGTTGGCTTCCAAGTCGTGGACTATGCGTAGAAACAACCGCTTACTCATTCGGAAACGACGTCTAAAAAATTCGTTTGAAAATGTCGGCGCCTCGTCAAAATAGTCTTTCATCAAACGATCGTATGCCGCGCGTCGGTCTCGTTCAACATAGCCTCTTTTATTTTTTTCTGCTTGGGGCCGACGAGAATGGTTGACATATCTCACCGCTAGTTGGCATGCACCCGTAACCGTCTCTTGCTCAAGCTCCTCATCGGTCGAACCATCGCCATCCGCAAAATATTCGTTGTAGTAAAAATTTACCATGGATGAGGAACTAGGAGAATCCATTTTTTATAAAATGGTGGTATTTTTTAGAGAGTTTTGGTTGAAAATGAGTGAGATTTGATTGTGTTTGTATATATATATATAAGGAAAAAGGTTAAAAAAAATATTATAGCCGTTAACTAGCCATTAAGGCTTTTGATTGGTTGGTCAACATCTCAACAGCGTTTTAATAATCACGCCAGGACAATTTTTTTTTCAAAAATCACGCCCCAAAACGCCCCATGTAATGGGGGTTTGAGCGTTATGCGGCGTTATTTTGCAATTTTTTTTAAAAAAAAAGACCCCAGTACGGGCGGTCTTATGATTTTAGTTCATATAAATAAAAATGACTTGGTATTTCCTAATTGGTGGCTCCATTTTTGTTCATTTTGATTCAGTTGGAGGGGCCCTTCGCCATAATATTTTATAATCTCAAAAGCAATTGTGTTAATGTTATTATACATATTAAACTCAAGTCTTAATAGTAATATAACATTTAAATATTATTATAATTTTTAAATCTTTAATATTTTATTTTTATAATATCATATATAATAGGTTTAAGAGCTTTATAATAATATTATTATTATTTTTATATGTGCTAACTTGAGTGGATACTATAATAACTTATAGTGTTTATTTACATTTTATTATTATAATTAATCTTAAATATGTTTTGTTTTTTTAGAATTTTAAAAGACACGATGTTTATAAATTAACGTCGTTTACTATTTTTCATTATTCTAATAATATTGTGCAATGTTTTATAAAACTCCGAATATACTGTTGTGATATGTTTATTTTATCTCTATTTTGATAAAAGATTTGTTCAAAATTGAACGAGTCAATTAGTCAATTATGATTGTTTTTTTTTACTATGACAAACTGAATCAATCCTGTTCGAACAACTTTGGTAGCGGTATAGAGTGCCTTTTTTATATCATAAGTTATAGCGAGTGTTGGTGATGAACAAAACTGATACCATCCGACAATCGGTACCATGTCGATTTCAACCGAACATCGGTACCGGTATATGTACTTTTGAGACCTTTATCAATATTCTTATGGTTTTTTATCAATGTAAAACATGTGTCGATATCCTTTTAGGCATATCATGACTTTATTTTTTTGGGATTTATCTTACGATCGCCATACCAAGTGTCGATTACTGTATCGATACCTTATTGAATCGAACTGATACCAACCGACTTCCACCCGCAAAGCACGGGGGAGTAACTTTTTTATATTATAAGCTATAACGAGTATCGTTGATGAACAAAACTGATACTGTTCGAACAACATCGGTACCATGTCGCTTTCAACCGAACATCGGTACCGGTATTTGTACTTTTGAGACCTTTATCAATATTCTTTTGGTTTTTTATCGATGTAAAACATGTGTCAATATCCTTTATGCGTGTCATGAGTTTATTTTTTGGGGTTTATCTTTCGATCGCCATATAAAGGGTTGATTACTATACCGATACCTTCTTAAATCGAACTGATACCAACCGACTTCCCCGCTGCAACATGCGGAGAAAGTCCACTAGTTATGTGACACTTCGGGTTTTCCCGGACAACCTTCTTGATGTAACATTTCGTGTACATGTATTATTAAATGAAATCTATGAATTATCTATTATTACGTGTTGTATCTATGTATATTATATGTGTGTTACAAGTGAGCCGAGACCCCAAGGACCCGACTCGAGACCACTCCCGGTCTCGAGTGAACAGTGAACCGATGGGCCGTTGGGCCGCTTCCTTTAGCCTCACACGAAACCCACTCGGAAACCCATAAGGGTGCATGGCCCTTGAATGGGTTATAAAATCCCCACATAAGCCACACTTCCCTCATTTTTGACACTCAAACATTCTCTTGCTCACACACACTCCCTCTAAAACCCTAGATCATCAACCTCCTCTCATCTCCTTTCTCTCTCAGATCAAAACCGGTGATAGCAAGGAATTCCGGTTCAAGCTTCGGATCTTGCTTGGAAACTTATTCATCATATTCTCACACCTTAAGTCTAGCCGGTTAGTATCCCTTTTGGATTGAATGTTTAAAGAATGTTGTTGTGTGTGATGTTTATGTAAAGATGCTTGTTTGATGAGATAGTAACATGTTTTGCTTGATTAACTATGCTCCTTCATGTTTTAGATGTAAACGGTTTGGTAAAAAGAGGGTTAGAACCATTCGAATTATGTTAAGTGTTATAGTGATCTCTCTATCTTAGCCATTTTTGCTCATAAATGCTTGATTGTGATAAATGAACATGTGTGTGCATAAATCAATGTTTGATGGTTATACCATCCGATTTATAATGATAAAATAGGGCAAATTTGGTGCTTAATGATTGTCTTATCTCATTGTTACAAAGTTGTGTTAAGAACCAAGGATTAAATGTTGGTTAAATTGTTTGAATATTTGAATATGCATTATGAACTAGATGAAGGTGATATGAACATTCAAAAATACTTGTTTTGATCCGTTTTGCTTAGTAATCAGACAAGGAAACATGTTAGTGCAATATGGTTGGATAGTACACATTATCATGAAATCAAAATGCTATTGGCTAGTACATAGGACAGGTTCTAGAAGGATTCAGGTGCACGTAACAGTGGTTGCGAGTCGGAACCCTTGGTTGCGACTCGAGACCAAAACGTGATTCTTCGAGATCTCCCGGTTGCGACTCGCAAGCAGCACACTCGAGACCAAAGCATGATGAACCGAGACCGAGGTTGCGAGTCGGAACCCTTGGTTGCGACTCGAAACCAAAGCATGCTGAACCGAGACCGAGGTTGCGAGTCGGAACCCTTGGTTGCGACTCGAGACCGTGTATTCTCGAGTCGAGACCGCCCTTGTCTCGACTGGGCTGCCTAAGTGTTATTGGGCCAAAAGCTTGTTGGACTATCTGTTGACTGGACTACATGTGTATCTGTTACTGTTTGTGAAAATGTTAGAGCAGGCCCAATAACCCAACTGTTGAATGTGTGCATTTTAAGTGTGTCTATACGTGTTTGCTATACGTGATTACTTGTACCCCAACTTGACCTATATTTGGTAACCATGCTAGGACGTGGTGACCAACGTGTTTGACCAAGTAAAATATCTACCGAGCAACCCAAGGTGAGTTCACAACCTAAAGCATGCGTTCCCGGTGGTTTGGGAAACGGAACTACGAACAACACTATTCCCTTATGAGGGATACAACTTACTTTTCTTCCCTTGTTATTGGGAACCTTTAGTTAATTACTGTTTATACGGATTGCAACCAACGGCACTAAACGAAACTCTATCACTCAAGTCCCTACTACTTAATACCGATTAGTCGTCGGGGCCAGGCGAACGGGTTATTAGTTGATAGCGCTATTTAGGTTTTACCAACCTCACACCGTGCCATGGTATGGGATCGGTCGTGAACTAATGTACTCAGGCATCCGTCAATGATGATAGAACATTGACATCGGGGCATCCTGCGGAAACGCAAACGGTTACCTAGTGTTCGGTATTGGAAAAACAGTTTAGTCGCTAACTTTTGGGGTAGCTCCCCACGGCATGTATAAACGAGTAAATTAACTGGTGAAACAAGTTTTTGGTAATTAAAACTGGACAACTAGTGAACTCACTCAGCATTATTGTTGACACCTTACTGCATGCTTTGTAGGTAACCAGTGACTGAGGAGCTGCTGCTTGGGAATGTGTAGTGTTCGTCAAAGCCCGTGTGTTGGGTTTTAATTATCTTGAACTTTGAACTATCTTTTTGGTTTATGCTTCCGCTGTTTTTGTTTAAACTAATTATCGAACTTAAACTACGATGTTGCTAACTACTTTGGATGGCAATTATTTTACTATTAACCAATGCTTAGTATAATTGGTGGCTGGATCCTGGTCAGTCACGCCCTCAAGCGGATGTTACTCCGCAGGTGGAATTTGGGGGTGTGACAGATTGGTATCAGAGCCATTGGTTATAGTGAACTTGGTTTTAAAAAGGGGAAAATCTTTTTGAGAAAAACCAGACTATAACCCGTGACTCGTGACGACACTACACTCCAAGTGCAAGGCTCGACCTATCTGACCTCATAGCTCGGACCCATGTTTACTTGCTTGTTTGTCTTATGCTTTCTGCTCTACTATACGTACTAGTTTGCCCAATTAGATAGATACGCCTCCCCTCTTCTATCTCATTCTCGCTATGTTACGACACCACACTCATACTATGTTTTCTGGTTATGAAGACAATGAGTGGACGCGGACGAGGAAACGTCAACATGACTCAGGCTCAGTTCACTAACCTGATCAACACGGTGGCTGCAGCTTTCGCAGCTCACCCTGGAGGTAAAACTCGTTATTTTAGGATGTGTAGATCCTACCATCGCATCGTCTTGTCACCTCTAAACCCATTCGTATCACTCTCACAACAGGTCAGCATGCGCCTGTGCAACCACGTGTTTGTACCTTCAAGACCTTCATGGATTGCAAGCCTCTTCCATTCAATGGCACTGAGGGTGCCATAGGTCTTCTGCACTGGATCGAGAAGGTTGAAGCTGTCTTTGCTGTCTGCGAGTGTCCCCCTGCTAATTGGGTGAAGTTTGCTACTGGTACTCTTGAGGGAAGCGCGCTTTCGTGGTGGAAGGCGCAAATTCAAATGCTTGGTTTGGAGACTGCTAATGCTACTGCGTGGGAAGATTTCAAGGATATGATCAAGGAAGAGTATTGTCACAGGGATGACATCCACAAACTCGAAGACGAGTACTATGGTCTCAAGATGGTTGGGTCAGAGATTGAGACCTACACCAAGCTGTCCAACGACTATGCTGCACTTTGCCCAAACATGTCCCGACCCATGTATCGAAGGATCGAATTGTACATCAAAGGCTTAGTCCCAGAAATCAGGAGCCATGTAACTTCGGCCAACCTCACTACCATACAGCCCGTGGTTCGTCTTGCCCACAAACTCACCAACCAGGCTGTGGAGGAGGGCAGGTTGCCCAAAAGGATCAGTGTTGCGGAAGGAACTTCTAGTGATGGCAAACGAAAGTGGGATGGAAATCAGGGCAAGGATGCTAACTCTACTCAGGCCCCAGCCCAGCAAAGGAAAACTGAGAACAACAAAGGCCCTCAGCAACAGGGTGGCTACCGGGGAAGCTACCCCAAGTGCAACAAGTGTAACAGGCACCACAATGGGGCATGTAACAAAGGTCAGTGTCAGCGATGCAACAAGATGGGGCACGAAGCCAAGGATTGTAGAAGTCAGTTCCCAGCAAGGCAGAATCAGCAACAACCCCAACAGCAACAGCAGCAGGGAAACAACCGAGCATGTTTTAAATGTGGGGCAACAGGGCACATGCGAAAGGATTGCCCTGAACTGAATCAGAATCACAACAACAATCAGGGAGCTGGGAACAACGATCAAAACAACAATGCTGGGAATGGTGCAAGAGGAAGAGCTTTTGTGATTGGAGCTGGAGAAGCGAGGAACGACCCCAACGTCGTGGCGGGTAAGTTCCTACTTGATGATCGTTATGTTTCTGTGTTATTTGATTCCGGAGCCGACGCTAGTTATGTATCCCTTCGTATTAGTAAGAAACTTAAGCACCCGCCCGCATTATTAAGATCTAAGCACGTCGTCGAGATAGCCAACGGTAGGAACATTGAGGCCTCGCACGTGATCCACGACTGCAAATTAGAATTGTCTGGTCAAACGTTTAGCATCGATCTTTTCCCTGTCAAACTTGGAAGCTTCGACGTCGTCATCGGTATGGATTGGTTATCCAAACATCGCGCTGAGATCCTCTGTCAAGAGAAAGCAGTTCGTATTCCTCGTCGTTCTGGCCAACCCCTCATCGTTCAAGGCAACAAAGGTGGAGAAGTCACAGGCATTATCTCGCTTTTAAAAGCCCAGAAGTGTTTACAAAAAGGGCACACCGCTATTCTAGCACTGGTCACCGACACCCTCGAAAAGGAAAAGAGGATTGAAGATTTTCCTGTAGTACGTGACTACCCCGAGGTGTTTCCCGAGGAACTACCTGGACTCCCTCCCCACCGTCAGGTCGAATTCCAAATCGAGCTAGCTCCCGGAGCAGCACCCATAGCTCGTGCGCCTTATCGTCTAGCCCCTGCAGAACTGAAGGAACTCTCTACGCAACTACAGGAACTATTGGATAAAGGATTTATCCGTCCTAGTTCATCACCCTGGGGAGCAACAGTACTCTTTGTTAAGAAGAAGGATGGCACGTTCCGAATGTGCATCGACTATCGTGAGCTGAACAAGGTTACCATCAAGAATCGTTACCCTCTCCCGCGCATCGACGACCTATTCGATCAGTTGCAAGGATCGAGCTACTATTCTAAGATTGACCTGCGATCAGGCTATCATCAGCTGAGAGTTCGTAATGAAGACATCTCTAAGACTGCGTTCAGGACTCGTTACGGTCATTGCGAGTTCCTCGTCATGCCTTTTGGAATGACTAACGCGCCTGCGGTTTTCATGGATCTCATGAACCGAGTGTGCAAGCCTTACCTCGACAAATTCGTAATTGTGTTTATCGACGACATCCTAATCTACTCAAAAAGTCAAGAAGAGCATGAACGACACCTACGCCTTATCCTCGAACTCTTACGCAATGAGCAATTGTACGCCAAATTCTCGAAGTGTGACTTTTGGCTTCGAGAGGTCCATTTCCTTGGGCATGTGGTCAATAAGGACGGGATTCACGTCGACCCCGCTAAGATCGACTCGATAAAGAATTGGCCTACGCCTAAGACCCCAACCGAAGTTCGCCAATTCTTGGGATTGGCAGGATACTATCGCAGATTCATCAAAGGATTCTCAAAGATTGCTCAACCCCTCACGACTCTTACTCAGAAAGGCATTGTTTACAAGTGGAATGAAGCTCAGGAGTCGGCCTTTCAAAGGCTAAAGGATAACCTCTGTAGCGCTCCTATCCTCTCGTTGCCTGAAGGCACTGACGACTTTGTGGTTTACTGCGATGCGTCCATTCATGGGCTCGGTTGCGTATTGATGCAACGCGAGAAAGTTATTGCCTACGCTTCTCGACAACTCAAGACGCATGAAAGAAACTACACTACGCATGATTTGGAACTGGGAGCAGTGATCTTTGCTCTTAAGATATGGAGACATTACCTGTACGGTACCAAGTGCACTATTTACACCGATCACAGGAGTCTCGAGCATATCTTTAGGCAAAAGGAATTAAACATGCGACAACGTCGATGGGTCGAACTCTTGAATGACTACGAACGCGCCATCAAGTACCATCCGGGCAAGGCCAATGTCGTGGCAGACGCCCTTAGCCGAAAGGACACGACACCAAAGCGCGTGCGAGCATTGCAACTTACCATCCAGTCTAACCTCCCTACCCGGATCCGAAATGCTCAAGTCGAAGCATTGAAACCGGAAAACATCAGGGCTGAGTCTCTGCGAGGATCGAGACAACGATTAGAACAGAAGGAAGATGGCGCTTACTATGTAACAGGGCGCATTTGGGTCCCACTCTATGGAGATTTACGTGAACTCGTGATGGACGAAGCCCACAAGTCCCGTTACTCAGTACATCCTGGCTCGGATAAGATGTACCATGACTTGAGGACAACGTACTGGTGGCCTGGCATGAAGGCACACATAGCAACATATGTCAGCAAATGTTTGACTTGCGCAAGAGTCAAGACAGAGTACCAGAAGCCAGCAGGCCTACTCCAACAACCAGAAATCCCGAAATGGAAATGGGAGAAAATTTCCATGGATTTTGTTACAGGGCTACCTAGGTCTCAACGCGGAAATGACACCATTTGGGTAATAGTAGATCGATTGACCAAGTCCGCGCACTTTCTGGCTATTAAGGAAACAGATAAGTTTTCTACCTTGGCGGAGATTTACTTAAAGGAAGTAGTTTCGAGGCACGGGGTGCCAACCTCAATTATTTCCGATCGAGACGCTCGTTTTACTTCGGAATTTTGGCAAGCTATGCACAAATCCTTTGGCTCACGTTTGGACATGAGCACCGCTTATCACCCACAAACGGATGGACAGTCTGAACGCACCATCCAAACCCTAGAAGACATGCTTAGGGTGTGTGTGATCGATTTTGGCAAGAATTGGGAGAAGCATCTACCGCTAGTAGAGTTCTCGTATAATAACAGCTACCACACTAGCATTCAGGCAGCACCTTTTGAGGCATTGTACGGTCGTAAATGCCGATCACTTCTCTGCTGGGCGGAAGTCGGTGATAGTCAAATCACGGGCCCAGAGATGGTGGTAGACACAACGGAAAAGATTGCCCAGATCAGACAACGCATGGCGGCAGCTCGTGACCGTCAGAAGAATTACGCTGATAAGCGTAGGAAACCACTAGAATTCCAGGTCGGTGACCGGGTTCTACTTAAAGTCTCACCCTGGAAGGGTGTGGTTCGCTTTGGAAAAAGGGGCAAGCTTAATCCGCGATATATCGGACCATTCGAAATTACTGAGAAAATCGGTAAGGTTGCTTATAGATTGAACCTGCCTGAAGAACTGAGTGCGGTACACAACGTATTTCACATATCTAATCTGAAGAAGTGTCTGTCAGACGAAACGCTCGTAATTCCTTTCAAGGAACTAACTATTGATGAACAGCTACACTTTACTGAGGAACCGATTGAGATCACGGATCGAGAGATCAAAACCCTCAAACGTAGCCAGATACCTCTTGTTCGAGTCCGTTGGAACTCGCGACGTGGCCCAGAGTTTACCTGGGAGCGGGAAGACCAGATGAAGCACAGGTATCCCCAGTTGTTCCCAAACGAAAAACCCCAGCACTGAAGCTACAACCGAATTTCAGGACGAAATTCTGAACTAACGGGGGGATGATGTGACACCCCGTTGAAACATTCTCACTTATTCTAGCTTGACAGTGACTGCCTTAACTTTCGGGACGAAAGTTCTTAAAACTTGGGGATAATGTGACACTTCGGGTTTTCCCGGACAACCTTCTTGATGTAACATTTCGTGTACATGTATTATTAAATGAAATCTATGAATTATCTATTATTACGTGTTGTATGTATGTATATTATATGTGTGTTACAAGTGAGCCGAGACCCCAAGGACCCGACTAGAGACCACTCCCGGTCTCGAGTGAACAGTGAACCGATGGGCCGTTGGGCCGCTTCCTTTAGCCTCACACGAAACCCACTCGGAAACCCATAAGGGTGCATGGCCCTTGAATGGGTTATAAAATCCCCACATAAGCCACACTTCCCTCATTTTTGACACTCAAACATTCTCTTGCTCACACACACTCCCTCTAAAACCCTAGATCATCAACCTCCTCTCATCTCCTTTCTCTCTCGGATCAAAACCGGTGATAGCAAGGAATTCCGGTTCAAGCTTCGGATCTTGCTTGGAAACTTATTCATCATATTCTCACACCTTAAGTCTAGCCGGTTAGTATCCCTTTTGGATTGAATGTTTAAAGAATGTTGTTGTGTGTGATGTTTATGTAAAGATGCTTGTTTGATGAGATAGTAACATGTTTTGCTTGATTAACTATGCTCCTTCATGTTTTAGATGTAAACGGTTTGGTAAAAAAGGGTTAGAACCGTTCGAATTATGTTAAGTGTTATAGTGATCTCTCTATCTTAGCCATTTTTGCTCATAAATGCTTGATTGTGATAAATGAACATGTGTGTGCATAAATCAATGTTTGATGGTTATACCATCCGATTTATAATGATAAAATAGGGCAAATTTGGTGCTTAATGATTGTCTTATCTCATTGTTACAAAGTTGTGTTAAGAACCAAGGATTTAATGTTGGTTAAATTGTTTGAATATTTGAATATGCATTATGAACTAGATGAAGGTGATATGAACATTCAAAAATACTTGTTTTGATCCGTTTTGCTTAGTAATCAGACAAGGAAACATGTTAGTGCAATATGGTTGGATAGTACACATTATCATGAAATCAAAATGCTATTGGCTAGTACATAGGACAGGTTCTAGAAGGATTCAGGTGCACGTAACAGTGGTTGCGAGTCGGAACCCTTGGTTGCGACTCGAGACCAAAACGTGATTCTTCGAGATCTCCCGGTTGCGACTCGCAAGCAGCACACTCGAGACCAAACCATGATGAACCGAGACCGAGGTTGCGAGTCGGAACCCTTGGTTGCGACTCGAAACCAAAGCATGCTGAACCGAGACCGAGGTTGCGAGTCGGAACCCTTGGTTGCGACTCGAGACCGTGTATTCTCGAGTCGAGACCGCCCTTGTCTCGACTGGGCTGCCTAAGTGTTATTGGGCCAAAAGCTTGTCTCGACTGGTCAGTCACGCCCTCAAGCGGATGTTACTCCGCAGGTGGAATTTGGGGGTGTGACAAGTTATAATATTAATAATTGTATTAAGATATTAATAAGTAGCAAATAACTTTATAGGGTGAGGATGTAACAGGAAATTATGTTTTGTAGAAAGGTTAGGAAACAATCTAGTCTATCTGGCTGATTAATTATCAAGTTGGATTAAATTTTTATAACTATTATTCAAACTGTGTGTGATGGCTTTCAAGGGTATTATGGTTAATTTACACCAAATTGCTATCCGTATATACCCAAAAATCGTCCTTAAAGCACATTGCATAATAACTAGGGACTGTAGAAGACATTCATTTATAGAAATCGAAAATCGAGATAAGGTCATGGGCTCATGGCGTCTTCAGAAGATCATTTGAAGGTTTATCCTTCGAAAGAAACTCTCAAACAAAAACCCTAATGCGTCAACGAAGCGGACAACGATAACAGAGATGGTTGATACTACAGAAAACAACATCCAACCGCTTAAATTTACCTAAAAAACAACAATGCAAGAAGAAACTTGTAGAAAACGAAAAGCAATCGTTGTAACATGTATTATTTTATTCTTCCAGTTAGCTCTTAACTGCAGTATTTTTATTCAATTACATTTCTGCAATAAGTTTTATACTAGTATTAAACCGTTGTTATAACAATTTAACATCTACTAGCATTTGTGATTTTAGAATCATCAAAAATTAGATCATTGTGTTATTCACTTATTTAGGTTTAAAGTACAGTTTTTAAAATCTGTTGCCTTTTGTTTTATAATTGTCTTATTCTCTTAGTTAGGTTTAATAATATTTTGTTCAATGCATTTCTATATGTTGAATCTACAATAAATAGACCAAAACAATAGAAAAAAATAAGAAAACGAAGAAAGAGTTAAAAAAGAAAACGAAGAAAGTGGTGACTCATAAATGAAAAATAAATTGACAACATTAGATGTTGATTTTGTTTCACAACAAAGAAACACACAGAAAGAACTCTTGTTCTGCTTAATTCAAAACTAATAGATTCAAGTAAATTAAAAACACAATGGTTATTTTAATGGCCTATATTAGTTTCTAACACAATAACATATCCTTCATTAGATGATGATTTTCTTAAATACTGGAGATCAAAAGATAAAGATCACGACTGCATTGATTGAGGAAGTATTTCAAATGCCACGTGACAAAATACAAATTGTTGAGAAAATGAGACCCAAAGCATCTGATCTTATAGTTATATTCTAGACGGAACAATTCAGCAAACAAATCGTAAGAAAACTATATGTTACAAAATTGATCGAAGCATTAGAACACAGATTTCATGCTGGAAGAATGTTCAAAAAAAAATCAACGTATTAGTTGTGTTTTTTACAGTCATAGCAAAGACAATGCAAAGTAGTGGTGTTAACCAGAGATTTTTGACATCACTAAAACGTATAATAGATTTAAGGATTTCAATTGGCGTGAATACATCTTAACCTGTTTAACACGTACAAGAAAAGGATGGTCTGGAGTGATAAACACTTCAATGGACCTCTTGAAGTGCTAGCGGTATGATATCTAAACTTAATGTTATTTAAAAGCACAATGATAGATTAAAACGCAATCATAAAACTTAAACGCAATATGTATAGAAACAATTTGCCACTTTTATGTTAACGTCTTTAATTTTTCGATTTCAAATATCAAATTTTGAGAACTTTGTATTAGTTTTCTATTACACACACACAAAATTAGAATGTAAATTTACTTAAACTAATAATTTTACTATTTTTCTCCATTGTTTCCATTTCAACTTTGAAAATTCCCTTCTCATAAGGTACATTTTTCTCATAAATTTTCTTTTAATTCTTTGAGTCACTTTTAGTGTTTATCAAAAACTTATTTTCCTTTAAGGTTTTCTTTTTTCCTTTACTTACAACCAATTTTAAATTCAAAGAAACTTTTAACACACATACAATTTTTTAGATGTTCATTTCATGTCCTCAATTTAAACTACATAAACTATTTACCCAAGTCAAATTTGATAGCCAAACAAACAAGTTGTTGCTATGTACTCAACCATAAGTCAACTTTGATAGTCAAACAAACACCACTCGATTTCATTCTTTTACGTTAAATATAAGCTGTAATTATTAGTATTGTGTTTTTGTCAATATTATTTGTTATGTCCCGTGAAGTTCACAAAAATTAGCACTGGTTACTAACAAAATATTATATAGTGGAGATGTCTATCATTTGTGATGGTCTTATTAGCCCAAAATTTCCGGCTCTCGATTTGTATTTTAATTCTAGTTGTATATTTCTCTTCCACAATCGAATGGATATATATATATATATATATATATATATATATATATATATAGAGAGAGAGAGAGAGAGAGAGGAAGGTTAACGTACATTGCGGCTTAACATACATCATGTACGTCAGGTAATTATGCATGTTCATTTTAAAATCACGCACGTTATAACTCAAAAATCCAAAATCACGCATGTTGAAACATAATAATCACGCATATTGAAAACATTAATCACACATGTTATATAACAAATCACGCACGTTGTCGTACGTGAAGTACGTTAAGCCGTAATGTACGATATACTTTTCCTATATATATAGGGTAGGGTTCCAGCGTGAACAACCTCCCAAGAGTGAACTGCGTGAACAGATCTGGACCCTTGATTTCCTTTTTAGTTGTTAAGGGTAGGATTGTAATTATATAAAAAATTAGATTTAAATCATTATTTTAATAATTGGATTAAGTTACATCTTTCCTATTTTAAATTCGTTATCCACATTATGTTTTATTTATTAATAAGATAATTATCAAAACAAACAACAAATCACCATATTTCAATTTTAATTTTTATTTCAGATTTCATCACCAAAATTCAAATTTTAATTTTTAAGATCCACGTAACCTTCATATTTCAACAGTATACACATGTGTACTTAGATATAAATAGAACAGTACACATGTGTACTCAGCATCGTACATATGTGTAATTAGCTACATAATACATACATAGAAACAAACAATACCTGTAAACTATTTTATATTTAACAAATTACAAGTTCCATAATGTTTTCCAAACCAAACAAAAAAACATATAATTACAAGTTCCAGTTTCGTAAAAACAATAAACCCAACATAATCGAAAAAACAAAAAAAAAACATAATCTTTTACAACTATTCGCCACGTTGTATGCTGAATCATCCTTTTCGACCAAGCAAACAAACATATGTGAATCATCCTTATCGACCTTCCATCTCCACTTTTCTCGTTAACGACATCTCCTATAATAGCAAAAAAAACTCAACAACTAATACTTTGCATAATTCACAAGTGTACATCAACAACCTTACACATTCAATACACAAAAAATTCTCAGATATCACAAAAACAGACGCTATACACATGTGTACATCGTGTTAAAATCATAATACACATGTGTACATCGCATTAAAAACAGAGCAAAATCACGTTAAAACCAGAGCAAAATCAAAAAATTGAGCAAAAAAAAAAAACTCAGCAACTAATACTTTGCATAATTCACAATTGTACATCAACAACTGTACACATTCAATACTAAGGGGCTGTTTGGTAGCCTCTTAATGACCATTCAGATGCTACCTCTTAATGGTTTAAAACCTCTGAATGAATAAGAGGTAACCTCAAGTCTGAATGGTTAAGAGGTAACATCTGAATGGGAAATCATCACATGTCACATTCTTCTACCTTCTCATTTGTAAAATTCTTAATGGTTCCATTAAGAGGTAGCCTCTTAATGACCATTCAGAGGCTACCAAACAGCCCCTAAAAAAACTGATATATCACAAAAAACAGACGCTATACACATATGTACATCGTATTAAAAACAGAACAAAATCAGAATACACATGTGTACATCGCCTTAAAAACAGAGCAAAATAAAAATATACACGTGTGTACATCGCATTAATAACAAATTGTAATGCAAGTTTCTGGTCACAACAGAGAGTATACGTGAAAATCCAACACCAATAAAAGTCAAAACAGGTCCCTTTTAGTGATTGTTTCCTTCTCAAATTCATAAAAAAGACCAATAAAACTATAATCTATAGGAAAGTTAACAAGTCTTAAGCATTTCAAAACATTGTCTTAAGTTATAGGAAGAAAAGTCAAAGCTAATTTATCACCGTATACACATTTTTATATAGGATGTTTCGAATTTTGTATCACCTTTTTAAAAATGATGCTTCAAATTTCACCGAATGCTTCAAAGAGCCATCATCAAATAGATAAGCTTATAACAAAAAAAAATTAACAAGAAGATTCAAAGTAAAAAAAGGTGTATGAATTTTAAACAACAGCAATAAAAAAAGAAGGAAATACCAGCCCTCTACTTCAAGTTGTTTCTTCCCCATACCTTTGACTTTTCTTCCTAATTAACTTTCAAGATATGTCCACATCTTTGTTGCTGCTCGCTGGTCAAATTTATCAAGAATGGGAGTAGTATCATCACACAACAAATTGGCGAAGATCTAAAAAACTCAGCAACTAATTTTCGATTCGGATATGAAAAACGAGATGAATCGTTCTGGTTATTCGGATCTGAAAAACAGAGATGAATATCCTGAGATGAATCGTTCTGGATATTCGGATCTGAGAAACAATCCGGCGAAGATCAATTCTGGCGATGAATCGGACCACCGTCGAAGCCTGATTTCATCGTCAACTTCATCATCGGCGGAAGTTTGTTCTTCATTGGCGGCAGTTTGTTCTTCATCGAGATGGAGAGACCAAAAAAACTGGATTTGAAACTGACTTCATCGTGATGGATTCTGGATATTCATCTTTGTTCTTCATCGAGATGGAGAGACCAAAAAACCTAGATTTGAAACTGACTTCATCGAGATGGAGAGAGAGACCAAATTTACTGGATTTGAAATTGATTATATTTTAAATAATGGAAAGAATTTAGGTTTTTTTAGAATTATTTTGATTGTGTAATTACGGATATACCCTTATGTATTTCATTAAATGGAAAAAATTAACCAACTAATTACCATCATGCCACTCATTTAAATCTCAAGATCATAAAAATTAAGGGCTCAGATCAGTTCACGCAGTTCACTTTGGAGAAATTGTTCACGTTTGAACCTAATCCTATATATATATATATATATATATATATATAGAGAGAGAGAGAGGAAGGTTAATGTACATTACGGCTTAACGTACATCACGTACGACAGGTAATTACGCACGTTCATATTAAAATCACGCACGTTATAACTCAAAAATCCAAAATCACGCATGTTGAAACACAATAATCACACATATTGAAAACATTAATCACGCATGTTACAGAACAAATCACGCACGTTGTTGTACGTGAAGTACGTTAAGCCGTAATGTACGATATACTTTATATATATGTATATAGCCAATTATATCACATACCAAAAGAATGGACCTCTTTTTGCCACGTCTTACACTTTTTTGCAGATGTGTTACGTGTAACCCCAAAGATTGCCACGTGTTATGTGTAATATCTTTTGCAGACTTTCAGCTTTTTCTGGAAAGAGCAAAAAGTGTAACAGACTCAATCTCAACCCTTAATTTTTTAAAAATATGGCGGAGACGAGGTTATTATAGTTTTTGTAACTTACATGAGTTTTCTTTATATATATCCCCACCCAATATATATATATATATATATATATATATGGTCAGGATTTAGGGAAACGGTGAAAAGTGTGAGAACGCTTATGGATCATCAGATCAAAATAATGTATGGACTAGAATGGTGCGGTGGCGTTTTCGTAAATAACATCAATTTTATTACGTGGACACGCTTCATTAAGGGTAGAAAGGTCTTTAGACTTCTCTAGGCAAAATGACAAACTCATGAATAAAACACCATTAAATTCCCTCCTTAAACTACAAAGCACACATCATCCTCATCTAAACGCCATTAGATATAAAACGCCAAACTTTGTGTTTAAACGATAAAGTTGAACAAACAGTAACTGAAACGACGGAAGCTTCATTACTAGCATTTGTTATAATAAAATCCCGCCTATAATACGCGCCAAAAAACATCCTACATAAACAACGTCTCAGACCTTCCATTGAACACACCAAAACCAAATGCCATATTTTACTAAATACCTTTCAATTTATAAACGCTAAAATATTCCAAACAACGTTTTTTTGCAGATTCAGTTTTGTTCTCGGTAAAGTTTCACTCAATGTGTGATGGACAAAATCCTTAAGTGAGGATATTGTCCATCTCATTGAGCAAAATCTTATTGAGTTTATCCTCAACTTCCATTGTTCACCAAAAAAAAGAAACGCCATGTTTTACTAAATACCATTCAATTTATAAACGCCAAAACATTCAAAAACCACAAATTGCAAACGCCATTTCTTGGAGATTTAGTTTTGTTCTCAATAAAGTTTCACTGAATGGGGTGGACAACATTCTTAACTGAGGATTAACAATGTTGTCAATCTCATTCAGCAAAATATTATTGAGTTTATCATGACCAAATTAGAGGTATAAGGTACTTTTATTTAGTAAAAGATATTCTTTTTTTTGGCATTCCTTTTGATTGGGGTCCAACGTATCAACCTTCTTGTCCTTATATACCCCAGCTCTCGTACACATGTAATACTTAATATGTCTTTCACCTTTGACGTTTATCTTTTTAGTCCCTTTCCTGACAGAAAAACCACAAGCCTTGGTATACATAACATACATTGAATAACAATCATCGAGACTTGTGAATATCATGTCCATTTTGGGCTTTATCTCTTCACTAACGTCAAGAATGATAAATGATAAACCAGTTTTGGGGCAAAACCTTTCATTCGAAGAAACACATTTGTCTGAGAAAACACAGTGAGAAACAATTTCAGCCATTAAAATAGAAATTATCTCCATATATCGATGAAAACACCATTACTTGAATAATAAACAAGACACAATAAGCATATAATTGAAAACGCCATAATGAAAACACCATTAGTTGATTAATTAAGAAATATGATGAATTAACAATATTAATGAAACATGATAATCAAAACGCCATGAGATGAATAATTAACAATATGAATAATTAACAAATATAACATGATGATGAAAATGTCATAGTTAACAAAACTAATGTTTACAAATTAACAAATAGTAATAACTGATGTTTACAAATATTACTCAATAATATTCAAAACTAATCAGGTGTAAAACGCCAATGATCGTAAATCATAAGCATATATTAGATCTCAAACGACAATTAACATTAATAATGAAAACTCCAATTATCAGTTCTTACATATTGTTAAACAACCAATGAAAACACGAAAAAATTGGATACATGAAGAACACCATTGAAAACATACAACACATTGTGAAATATTAATTTGAAAAAAAAAACGAAAATGAAAGAAGCATAAAGAACAAAACGCCATATCTGTTGTATACGTGTTGCATGATTTGCTGGAACAAAATATGGAAACGTCATCAAATGTTACTTTGTCGAACGGAATCCACGTTAGACGTCATAGATTTGGAAAGGTTGGAAAGGGGGTAACTGCTAATAGGAATTTTTTGGAGTTTTATTTGAAACAGATTTATAACGCGAAATATGGAGGGGAACGTGCACAATGACAATCGTACCCCTGTATATCATTTAGCGCCCCTCTGCCACGTGTTGGGCCAGGATCCATTCTCACCGTTTTCTCACTTTAAGGCATTTTCTCCTGATCCTGTTTCTATATATATAAGTTTCCTTTTACAAGATTCGACTTCCATATTCCATGAGAAACGAGGATCATTACAGAACACTAATTATTGCGAGAATAAAAAGAACAACTTTAAATCACTAAATTATTGCGAGAAACGAGGTTCATTTTTTTTAGATTTTATGGTTCTTACATTAATATGTGTATTATATATACATAAAAAACAATATATTTTTACCTATACATAACCTTCATATGTGTAGGTTATATAAAAACCGAAAATTTTCCATATTTTGTTATGAATTTTAATGTAAGAAATAATAAATCTTACATTTGTAACATTTTCATTTATTTTTTAGGTTTTTAGGATTTAGAAATTTTGGCGATTCGTTTTATTTTGCGTGTTCTTGCAATATTTAGTGTTCTGCATAAAAACTTCTCCTATTTCATGATTCAAAAACTTACTAGAAAAATACGAGGGATTAACTATCGATGTTTAAGATCCATTGTCAACCTTAAACTTAGTTAAATGTAAAATATGAGCGCTTAACTGTCAAGATTTAAAATGTTAACCTAAAACCTAGTTAAATGCAAAATATGAGTGGTTAACTATAAAGAATTTAAGATGATTGTTAAGCTAAAAGTAAAACCTAGCTACATACAAAATATGAGTGATTGACTATATATCAAGATTCAATATCAAATCTTAACCTAAAACGTAGTTAAATGCAACATAGGAATGGTAATAAACTGTCAAGATTCAAGATGATTGTTACACTAAAACCTAGTTAAATGCATGTCATGCTCATCTTTTAACCAGGGTTACTCTTCATGAACCTTATTAAGGGATAATAATTAATAAACCATATATATTTTGACTAGGTTATCTAGTTAAAATGAAAAAAAAAAAAATGAACCAAATTTGAAGAAGTAATATTCAGCTCATTCAGTTACAACTTACTACTTGTAACAAGGAACAAATTCAAAAAAAAAAAAAAAAAAAAAAAGAAGTTGTCACCTTTAATTTTGCTAACTAATAGAGGTTAATGTCTTTCTTTTTCCAGAAAAAATCTTTACAACACCATTAGAACCACCACCCACCAACGTGCACTCATCATCTCCCACTTGGCTCCAACATATACTACTAACAAACCCATGTTCGGACCTCGTTCCACCCTCCGGTTCGAACCCATGCACCCATATGGGTTCACCCCATCTCTTATCATACACAAACACTTGGTTACTCTCTGACCCGCATCCAATCAACCCTTGGTTTCTCCAAATGGATAACCCGACAAATCTTCTTTGATTTGTATGCCCTCTATATGTTCGAATGAGACTATGATCATGATCCTCTATGTTCCACATTTTTAAACACCCATCTGTACCCGACGTCACCACCGTCCGATCATC
Source organism: Helianthus annuus (assembly GCF_002127325.2). Classification (NCBI taxonomy): domain Eukaryota; kingdom Viridiplantae; phylum Streptophyta; class Magnoliopsida; order Asterales; family Asteraceae; genus Helianthus; species Helianthus annuus. The sequence continues at coordinate 168,097,354 of NC_035447.2, read as the reverse complement.
CACAAATCTTGTGTAACTCACGGTTCTTTGATGCCCATCAAGTATTGCAACCGGGTTAACCATGTTTCTCACATCGTAAACGTAGGCTTTTCGGTCAGCGCATCCAACGGCTATTAACGCGCCACCAAATGGACTAAACTCCACACAACAAACTGGGGCCCCGAAGTGTACTTTACCCACACTTTTAAGGCCATCATGGCGCGGGTCCCAGATTTGCATGGTTCCGTCGTCGGAGCCTGAGGCTCCGACGACGGAACCATGAGAGTAGTCCATACTCCATATCCGCCGGCCTGAGTGCTCGTCGCGCTCAAACACCGGCATCTGTGTTTCCAAGTCGTATTCGGTTATGACGCCATCGTAATCCGCGGAGCCCATGGTTTTTCCCGCGGATAAAGGTTTCCATTTCAAGCTGCTGAGTTTTGCTGGTGTGCATATGTTGATTTGGCATGTCGGGTTTCCGTTTAAGGTGTACACTCTTATTTTTCTAGCGATACCGCCGGTGGCGAAAAGGGTGCCCAAGGAGTTAACTTCTATGACGCCTAGGGTGTCGGAGATTGTTCCGACCGAGGATGAGACCACGGCGGAGATGTGGAAGTCCCACTCGAATTTCGGCGAACGATCCTCCTGATCTTCGGAACTCTGAGGTGGTGGTGTTGTGTGGTTCATGTCATGGCTCGTCAGCGGAAGATAATGGTGAAAAGTTAGGTTTATGGTTTAGAGTTTAGGGTTTTATGTACGAATTATAGCGTTACGTTTGTTAAATTGTAAATGAAGAATGAGACATGCATGGGTGTATATATATTCACCAACCACGGAAGAAGGTTTTTTGATAATGGGCTTGTTTTTCTTGTTTATTACAATGGTGCCATTAGGTATGGTTTTCTTTGACCATTGGTAGATAATGGTCAATTTTTTCTTTTGTTAAACATCTATTTCTTTAACAAGAAACTACTATTTGTCTATTGTTTTAAAATGCATTTATATCGTTTAAGGGGATGTTTAGATCAATGATTCCAGTTAGAGATGTTTGTAATTGTTTGGTTTAAGAAGATAAATTTGGAGGAATAATTAGGCTAATACGCATAAAAATTGGTATTCTCTTCTATTATTATCTTAAATTTTATTAAAAATAGAGGTTGTTTAAATTATTTCTACACATTAGAACCTTTTTTCATGTGAGCATACCCGCATGGGGTATTCTTTACATCCAGGGATTCAAAGTGTAGCGTTTTTCAAACCACAAGGACGCAGGTTTCCAAAGCTTTCATCCGGAGACTCAAGTTGATGTTGCCCCTAAATCAAATGGACGCAAATTGTACTTTATCTAAAGTTTCTTTTGTTTGGGATTAGTTATTATGAGCTAAAAACGAGAGTTATGACTAATCTAATTCATTTTTTTTATTTAACTATGGACCGTTTTGGATTTTTGGATTTAACTATTAATCGGTTTTGAATATATACGGTTTAGTAAATGGAAATCATAGTTTTGTTAATCTGATTAATCAACGATTCTGTTAACTACTACCGACTTTTGAACAGCTAGATCAGTTGGCAACTGGCAAGGCTCCACATATAGAGTTGTCCTTTACGCAGCGACCCGAGAAACACGACAAGTTCAAGACCCCCTTCTGTGGTGCTACCCATTTTTCAAGGCTTACACATGAGTTTAATGTTGGTGCGCTTTAGTAAATTTAGTCGTTTATACACATAATAATCATAAACTAACAATAAAAATCAATTCTAAAAAAAAAATCACTAAAAATCTTAACTAAACTTTTTTCGGCGTATAACACTTTATTAATAGAAAAAAAATATTAATATGGTTTAATGTTGGTGCGCTTTAGTAAATTTAGTTGTTTATACACATATAATCATAAACGAACAATAAAAATCAATTCTCAAAAAAAAAATCATTACCGAACCATCGTTTTCTCAATTAGTTTGATTTATTTCACAGTTTTTTTTTTCAACTCGTTTTTGTTTTAATTCAGTTATTCGTTTTTTTTAATTGCACCTACTTTCCATCATCAAAATGGTTGGCCATTTGGGCATTCTTGATACATTCTCATTATAGTAAATGATCAAATTCATACCCAACACCCATAGTGATTCTGGTATAGTCTTGAGAGTTAAAAGCAATAGTCTTAGGTTGTTTGGGTTACTTTTGCTATTTTAAGTTAAAGGACAATTTGGTAATTTCACAAACTACATACAATTAGAGTAGGAAATATACCTAGAGAATGACAGGAGTTATAAAGGGCCAAGGGACTTGAGTTCATGTATGATAAACAGAAAAGTGAATGGTGGTTGTTTTTGTGCCTCAAGCACCAGATGCGGTTCTTGTAACTCCAAGTCACCTCCATCCCTTTTTGGCCCCGGACAACCCTCACATTAATTAACATCAATGTTCTTTCTTTCTCACAAATCATTAACTCTTTTATTGCTATTTATATGTTTTTTTTAATTTTCAATTTAAAAATCAAATCAAAACTATCAAAAATAAATATTATATATATATACATATATATATATATATACATATATATATATATATAGGGAAAGGTTAACATACAAAAGTCCTTATCCTACTTCACGTACGCGACGCGCTCAACCATCAGATCTGGGCAAAAATCACGCATGGGAGCCCTAATAACGCATGGGAGCAGTTTTTGGGTGATAATCACGCATGGGAGATGATAATCACGCATGGAAGTGATAATCACGCACGTTATAATGGTGAAAAAAATAATTACGCACGTTATAAATTCTGTCGCGTATGTTAATGTAGGTTAAGCCATTTTGTACATTATAATTTCTCTATATATATATACATATATATATATATATGGTTGGGCTATATAGAAAACCCTAAATATTTAGGAAACCCGGGAAACTCAAAGCTCCCGACTTTTTTTTTTTTGAAAAAAATAACACATGTAATATACATGTTTTTAAGAGTTTTGGGCCAAAAAATCAAAAAAGCGCCGAAGGGTTTTTTTAAAAAAAAAAACAAATTTCAGCAACTTTCAGCATTTTTTGTCTAACACATGTTAGTCAACGAAGTTTTTGAAACTTGTTTATTTTTTTAAAAAAAAAAGTACTCGGCGCTTTTTTGTTTTTTTTGACCCAAAACTCTTAAAAACATGTATATTACATGTGTTATTTTTTTCAAAAAAAAAAAAGTCGGGAGCTTTGAGTTTCCAGAGTTTCCTAAGAATTTAAGGGTTTTCTGTCTAGCATTCCCCTATATATATATATATATATATATATATATATATATAGAGAGAGAGAGAGAGAGAGAGAGGTTCATGCGAGAACCCCCCAAAAACTGTGAAAACTCCTACTTCCCGTGTGATTTTTTCAAGCAAAATTTGTACAAAGGTAGATTAACATCTAACTAAGACATCTATACAAAAAAATTGACGGGCCATCATTTTTTCGACATGTAAGTTCGATTTACGTTGGCGTAAATGACTGCTGATGTCAGCAACCCCCAGAACGTTACGACGGTGTAAAGTTGATTTACACCACAACAAGAAGTCGCATACATAATTTTTTTTTGTTTTTTTTTTTTTTGTTTTTTGGAAAAGTTACATAAAAAATAAAAATTTCGTCAAAATATTTTTTAAAAAGTTTTGTATAAATAGTTCTCGCAACAATATTAAGTTCCTATTTTAAGTTTTTAACCATCCTATATATATATATATATATATATATATATATATATATATAGGGGCAGGGGTGCACCTTCTAGTGGGTGTGAGGGGGCGGCCGATCCCCCGAACTTTTCGCTCAATAGTGGAGAGTATGTAGTTTTGTATAGAATTTTTGGGTATATACGTTTTCGACCCCCTAGAGGGAAATCTCAAGCTTCGCCATTGTATAGGGGATGAATCATGAGAAAACTAGTTTAAATAAGAAAACAAAAAAATTTACCTTAAAAAGCCTAGAAAACACACCAATTATTTTTTTGAAATTTCTTTCTTAAAGTTCGCAATTTTTTAATTTATAAAAAATTTAAAAAAACATTAATTATTACACATATGCATTAATACGAAAAAACCTAAACCTCCTAACCCACCCCCACAACGCCAACCCTCAAAACCTAAGTTGCATGCATAACATATACATATAATGAATGAACTTGTGTTGAATTTTTTTTTTTGTAAAAAACAATTTTTTATACATTAAAAATAGCAATTTTTATATAATTTTTTTTTTTAAATGGTGTGCTTTTTCGGAATTTTTTGGTAGTTTTTTTTTCTCACAAGTCTTTCCCATGTATATATATATAAATATAGGATGAGGTTCTAGACTGAACACTATTGTGAATTGAGTGAACAAATCCCGGTCACTGATTTACATCATCAAATCGTAAAATACACTAGTGTATTTTAATCATTAAATCCTGGCCATTGATTAACACTTGTGTATTGATAAAGAGTAAACTGCCAAAATGGTCCCTTAGATTTGGTCATTTTTGCCAATTTAGTCCAAAACTCAAATCTTTTGAATCTGGGTCCTTGTGGTTTCAATTTTGTTGCCATTTTCATCCAAAATCAAAATCTGGTCAGTTTTTTCAGTTAACATCCAGTTTTTTTTTGTCATTTTCCTCTTTTTTAATGAAGGGCAAAATGGTCTTTTAACGTTTTATTATAACAATTTAAAAAAAAAGCTGACCATTTTGTCCTTCATTAAAAGCGAGGAAAAGGACAAAAAAAACTATATGTTAACTGAAAAATCAGAACAAATTCTACTTTTGGATGAAAATGACAACAAAACTGAAACCACAGGGACCTAGATTCAAAAAGTTTGAGTTTTGGATTAAAGTGGCAAAAGTGACCAAACCTCAGGGACCATTTTGGCAGTTTACTCATTGATAAATAAAGGGCTAGGGTTAGTTCACACAGTTCACTATCAAAGGGGTTGTTCACAAATGAACCCAACACTATCAAATGGCTCGATTCTCACAACATAAAAGTAAATAAACTTGCGTTTAGCGTTTGCGATGAGATTGCGTTGCGATATAGTTGCGATTGCGTTTGCGAATAACACCTCAAACAAATATAAAGCACACACACAAGTAAGGCACATAATAACACACACACATAGAACAATACCAATAACTGCGATTCGAGTTGCGATGCGGTAGTGACGAGATAGCATTAAGTAGATTAGCGTTAAATAAAATAGCATTTAGTTACGTTTATCGCATTGTTACTTCCCATAATAATAAATCATAATCTAAAATAGCGTTAACCAAAATATTGATTATCGGTTTTAAGAGTACAAGCAATAATTAAGTAAGAAATGACAGATCTGAATACTGACATGTCTTGACTTTGACTTTGACTTTAACTTGTACTTTGACTTAAAAAGTCGGGTTGTCACAAAAATTTTGGCCTAAGTCGCGCGGGAAGAAAAAGTTCTCAAGGTTCTCACAACTCGTGGTGGTTCTCATTTGAACCGAGCTATATATATGTGTGTGTGTGTGTGTGTGTGTATGTGTATAGAGAAACGGGATCAAGAGAAAACGCTCAAAAGTGTGAGAACGGTGAGAACGCATCCTGGCCCAACACATGTCCCGCGGCATAGAGAAGGGCGGAGGGGATTTTTTGTCTTTTCATTCTTCTTTTATTTTCCCAACGCGGTATAATATTTTATGGCGTCTAAGTTTTTTTTTGGCGTTAATTGTATTTATTAAACTTTTTGGCGTTGAATTAATTGCTTTTGTGTCACATATATAATTTTTTGGCGTTATAGCGTTTTCTGCTAATTTTTTTTGTCGTTTGTGGCGTTTTGTATAATAATTCTCTACGAGTCACTAATATTTGCATAAGATTACAATAAGACCAATTTTTTTTGGCGTTTAATACCCTTTACAAGGTGTTTTGCCAGCAGCTGTTCTCCCGGTTTTCATACTTCTAGCGTTTTGATGTTTGTAGTTTTTGGCGTTTTATATAATAATGTATTTTATTTATAGGGATTTAGATAACAAAACAACATATAACTTGATATCAAAACAATATAAAATGAAAACAAAAATAATAAAAAAATGGTAATCTAATTTCTCTTCCAAATCTTCACTATCATCAGCCTCTATCTTCTTGAATTTGTTTTGGCGTTTTGAACCTTTTTTGAATATTTTAGCTAGATGCCAACTTTCCTACATAAACCCTGTCTTTTTCAGAAGAAGCTGCTTAGTGGCATCCTGTGTTTTGGTGTAATATTCTTGTTTGGTGGCATGTCATTGAAGATCAACTCTTGCTTGATGCTATTTATAATAATGGAGTCCAAAATAGCATTTTACACTTGTGTTGATCCCTTTATTCCATGTGGATATTCATCAAGAACAAAACTCACATGATGGCATATCACTGTCATCAGTCTCTTTTTCTTGAATATTTGTCCATCTCATTCAGCAAAATATTATTGAGATAACCCCCTCAGAAGAATAATCCATTTCAGTGAAAGCTTTGCCATCTGTGGCGTTTTAAAGTGAGTGGTTTCTAGAGGATATGGCGTTTGTGTTTTCTGGGTGTGATCAATTTTCATTGTGTATAGACCCCTCTCTTATAGGAGTTTTTTGGCGCGTAGTTTAGGCGGGACTTTTTTTATTGTAATAAATGATAGTAATAAAGTAACTGTCTTTTCAGTTACTGTTTTTTGTATTTACTGTGTTGATCAGCTTTTTATCAGGTTTTACAGGTGATAGACGTGCCATCTTCTAAGTTTGACGTTTTTTTTAATAGCGTTATGCAGACTAAGATGACAAAATACAATAACGGAGTAAATAAAATATTAAGCAGGAAAAATATTTTTTTGTTATTTTTGGCGTTTTGTAAGGTTTAACCATTTTTAGTATTTTTTTGGCGTTTTGCTAATAAATATAGAAATATATCATTTAAGAGGGTGTTTGGGATTACGTTTTAAAGTGATTATTTGATTATGGCGTTTGTAAAACATAAATAATCTAAAAAAGTGTTTGGATGAAAAAGTGTTTATCTGCCTTCAAACGCAGTTTTGGAGAAGCATGTACCTACATGCTTTTTCAAAACGCAGTTTTGAAAACGCAAAATCTATTTTGAAACGAATAATCTATTTTGAAAACGCAACACCAAACACCTCCTAAGTATCTTAAAAAAAGATTACATAGAAGAAAAAAAAAAAAGAGGAAAAAAAAATTAAAAGCCTTCGTCAGAAGGTACTTTATCCGAAAAGTATCCATCACTTGCGTCATCTTCTTCCTCCTCGGAGTCTTCATCTGGATCTTCATCCATGTCATCACCTTCACCTTCATCAACTTCTTGTTCCTGAAGATTCTGAAGCCTCCACCTGAACATGTCTTGCATTAACTCCAATTTTGAGTCTATTTCTATGTTGGTACAAATGACGTTATGCAATTCTTCCATGAAACCCAGACGCTGCTTTGTTATGATGTTCTCTAGCCAGTAGACTTCATGCTCTCCGTTGCCGTATGCAATCGTCACCATGTCTGTTTCATCATCAAAACGCCATGATGTCATGACAGGGTCCGGCTTCACATCTGCTTTGATTGGTCCAAATTTGCTGGTTAATGCTTTCATAAGCATATGCGTTTCATGGCATTTGTTGTCTAGAGCGATGCCAATGGATAAGATTCGCATCTGTATCTCTTCTTCCATCTTCAGAATTGCCCTGACCGTCTTAACATACACCCTCCTTCTGTTGTCAAAAAGGAGGACGTATCGCCTGATTCCCAGAGTGTATCTCCACGAAACTATTGTTGCCATTTTTGGCGTTTTGGTTAAGTTGGCGTTTTTGGTTAAAGATGTTTTTTTGCAGAAAATGGGATAGATTGAAGTGATTATGGAAGCTATGTTTTACCTTTGTTTATATAATGATGTTTTTGACGCGTAATTTAGGAGGGAATTTCTTATAATAAATGTTAATAACTGAAATTCAGTTACTGTGTTGTTTCATCTTCCTGTAATATTCAACGCGTTTTATTACTAATTTTTGGCGTTTTGTTTTTAATGGCATTTATTTTTTTTTTTTTTGTCGTTTTATCATTTGATGGCGTTTTGAATATGAGCAGTAAAAGACCCTTTTACCCTTAATGAAGCGTGTCCCACATAATAAAATTGATGTTATTTACGAAAACGCCACCGCGCAATCTAGTCCATGGATTGTTTTGATCGGACGCCCCATAAGCATTCTCACCGTTCTCACACTTTTTATCGTTTTCTCTAAATCCCGACCCTATATATATATATTTTCAGAACTTGCAGAACCATTTACAGACACTCATTTTTATTTATTAATTTTTTCTTTTTTTTAATTAAGGGCATTAGCGTAAATTCACTATTACAAATTATTTCTATTTAAAAAGTTGGTTGTGACTACATACAATACTTCCTAAAATATCTCATTTTAAATTTGACTACGCACCAATACTTCCTAAAATTTCTCATTTTAAAATCAGTTTTCGGTCTAGTTAAAATGGATTCACCTAATGTATTTTTTTGTTTGTGATATGAATGTATAAAGACATCAATATTAATGGTAATGCAAGATTTCCATGCTCATTATTTTTTTTCTAGAGTTAGATTTTGTTTGTTATTCCTTATTAAATTTCAAGTAGACTATTAGTTTAAACGGGATCAAGAGAAAACGGTTGGAATGTGAAAACGGTGAGAACGGATCCTGGTCGAACACGTGACAGGGGGGCATAAATGATATGCAGAGGCTCGATTGTCATTGTCCATGTTCTCCTCAATAAATGGTGTTATAATTCCGTTTCAAACAAAATTCCAATAGATATGGCGTTTTGTTCTTTATGCTTGTTTCAATGGTGTTTTTTTTCAAAGTAATTTTTTAAATGACGTTTATGTTTCAATGGCGTTCTTCCTATATTCAATATTTGGCGTTTTAATTATTAATGTTAATTTTCGTTTGGGTTCTAATATATGCTTATTGTTTTTTATCAATGGTGTTTTACACCTGGTTACTATTTGTTAATTATTCAAATTGTGGCGTTTTCATTAACATGTTTTAGGAAGACAATAACATCAGTTCTTATTTTTTATTATTCAACGAGTGGTGTTTTCATTATGGAGTATTTATCATAGCGTTTTCATGGATACCTCACCTCTAGGCACACATATATAACACACAAATGATATATGTTATTCAATAAGACAATCACATATGATACATGACGTTTAATAACACACATGATATACGTAAAATGGCGTTCTCATACAGTCAAACAATGTTATACAAACGATACATGTATTGGCGTTTAGTAACAAACTATCAAAGTATATTACATGATATATGGAGTTTTACAAACAAACATCATAAAAAGTAACCATCTGTACCATGTTTTGTTGTTGTCTTCTTTCGTTGCTCGGTGGTTCTTTGGCGTTTTGGAGCAGGTAACCCATCCTCTTCCACACCCATAGAAACTGCACATTTATTGAAAAATTTAAACACCAAAACATCACAAAACTAGCATAATGTAAATCGAAGTTAACTCACTCTGTTTTTTGCCTCTGGATCTTGTTTGATCTTTAGACACCAAAATATTTGTGTTTTCGCGTTTTCTAGGGCTTTCGCGTTTTTCATTGGAGTTGGGGAGGTTTCTCTGGGAAGTATATATGTTTCGGTCTCGTTTGATGGTTTTTGTAGATGCACATTCACACTTATAGGTGTTTTCTCTAAATTATGCCTCTATATATACACTGAATCAAATCTTATAATTTAACTTTAGTTTTGTGTATCATAGAATGTTTTGAAATGTACAAATTTAACATGTTTAAAAAAAATTAAACACTTGAAAAACAAAGTTAGAAATAGTTAGTGGGTTGGTTTCTACATTACAAGATATTATATTATGCTATATATTAAAACACATCACAAGTCACACACTATATAATATCAATTCTTTTGAATTTAATTAGAAGAGTACCACCCACTAATATACTTAACTTTTTTATTCTTTATCGTATTTTTGTAATTTACTCCTATTTGAATGGTATTTGTAACTATCTCACAAAAATTATTTTTTTATGTTTTAACCATCAAAGTTTTGGTTCTTACCATTTTGCCCCCCTCAAGTTTTGTTAGTTTTTTCTAAAACAACTTACATTCTTACCCCTTGAATTTTGCTAAATTTATTAAACGTCCCCTAAACTCTAATAAAGTTATTATTACCCTTTTTAAACCGTATTACATACAACGCCACAATATTTTTTTAAGTTTCAAATTAATCCCTTAGACTTTAAATAATATAGGCCTTTAACCCAATAGTTTCATTTTTCTATTATAACTTTCGTTTGTTATTTTTTTACAACTAATTCGCGTCATATTTTTTTAGAAAACAGACTAATCTGGTACCCGCTGAAAAAAATTATAAATTTACTTTTACGTTTGCTAAAATTGATGTTTTAAAACTGGTCATTATTAATTATTACAAGTTGGTTTTGAATATATATTGTAATATAATATAGTGGTTTAAAAAGCTGATCTTTATTGTTTGATTCGTACATGAATTCCCCGCTGCATTGCGCAATTGGGAAATCCTAGTTTATGATAATTTGGGATCACAAAGTAGAGACACGACATAATTACCACGTATGACATAGACATTGGTATGTAAATGATCTAGATATCTTCACGTATGTATGCATGACATGGACATGCATATAAATAACATAGATATATCAACAAACAATTGTATAAACAAAAATATATAGGAAAAATGAATTTAAGTTTATATATTAATTTTAACTAGGTTTAAAAAAGTTCGCCGCGTTGCGGCGAATTTCTTTTGTTATTTAGTCTGTGTTTACATGTGTTTTGAAATCACTACAAGCGTGTTGCGAACGGAACTGCTGACAAGAATAAAAAGAAAATGTAGAAAAAAACACTAAAAGATATCCGAAAGAAAATCAACCAAAAAGTTGTATGGTAACGATGTTGTTCGTATGAAACTCGTGGTCAGAGATGAGCAAATTGTTTTGGGTACCGATACCAAATTTGCCGAACCGAAAGATCTTAAGTACCATTTCGGTACCGACTTTTGGCGTTCCTGGTACCGGTTCACAACCAGATTTTACCTTCATATATCGGTACCGTAACCGGTAATTTTCGGTATCAGTACCGATTCTGTATCGGTTGGCACCGAGCTCATCCCTACCCCTGAAATTAAAATAAGAAAAATATTAAAAGTTGAAGAAAATCAACAAAACAAAAGTTGTACGATACCGTTGTTTATACGGTAACCGTGATCAGGGATGAGCAAATGGTACCGGGTAGCAGCACTGAATATCCTGAGCCAAAAGATTTCCAATATCAATTAGGCACCAACTTTTGGCATTTTCTGTATTAGTGTCGGTTTTTACCTTCATGTACTGATATCGAACAAGACCATACCGGTATTTTCGATACCAGTACTGGTTCGATGCCGGTTGACACCAAGCTTATCCCAACCCCTGATATTAAAAAAAAGATTAAAGTTAAAAAGTAAAGAAAATAACTATTATTATAATATTAAAATAATAAAAGTATTAAAAAGACTATATATTATTATAATATTAAAATCACTATGCAATTCAATTCGTTTATTAATATACATTAATAATACATTGGTGATACATGAATATAAACTAGTAAGCCGGATAATTTCACATATTTCATAACTATAAAATTAAAACTTGTTGAAAACCGACATTGTCACACCTCAACCGATGGCGGAATCATCGGGGCGCGGCACTGAGCGAAACAGATTGTCCAGAAGTTTCTATAACAATTATCATTACTATTCAATTTAAAATAACATGTCCCATACCATGTCTTAAACAGTAAACAAATTATTGCAGACAAAATTCTAGGCAAATAGTTCTATTCCGACAACTCAGATTTAAATAGAGCAATTGTTTATCTGCTTCTAGAGACTATTTGTTGGCCTCTAGAAACTTATTATAGTCTCGTTTTCCTAGCAGCTAAGCATCCTAATTACCTGTCACATACGTTAAAATAAAAGTCAATACACATAGTGTAAAGGCAAGTATACAAGTTTAATATTAGCATATAGAGTTCGAAATAGTTTACGCATAACCAGCACGTACACAGAGGAAAACGAAGCATGTTAATTATCGACATGGATCTATCGATACCAATGACTGCGGGTTGACTGCCCAAGGCAGTTCGTAATACATGATCACCACTGTAATCCATGCAAATAATTGTCTTTAACAACCCCCGTGTGAACGGGTGCTGAGTCCAAACTATAGTACTATCGTCGTTAAGGCAGGTAGACAGCATTCCACGTGTAAACATAACAACAAGCATTCATTTAGTCACGTAATACATGCGGTAACGGTTAGTGTTTAAAGCATTGCGTAGTGTGTTGATTGTGATTTTGTATACGTAACGTATGTAACACCCAAAAGTGCATAAGCAAAAAGGGATCGAGTATACTCACAGCGGTTGGATGGATTGAAGGGAGCACTTGAGAGTAAGGTTAGCCTGATTATAATGATAGCATAACAATAAGTGACGCGTAAAACGAACACAAGTGTTGAGGTGTCGAATGGTAGTTCGGTCGGATGGTAATCCGATCGGACGGCCATTACGTGCGGATGATAATCCGTTCGGATGGACATCCGGTCGGACGGTAGTCCGGTCGGTTGACTATTCGAGTGGATTGTTTCTTCCTATGAGAATGATGTGTTTGTATATAATGGTTTGACTTTTGAAGTTTTTGTTGTAGCATTTGAAAACATTGAAGTATCTCTATCTTTCAGGCCGGTCGACCGGACGGTAGTCCAATCGGACGGTAATCCGATAGGTTGACACTTCAGTGAGAACAAGTTCACAGCAGGTTGTCACTCGATCGGACAGCAGTCCGGTCGGGTGGCATCACTAGTGCATTGAACATGTTGAAAATCGATTAAGTGTTAAAGTCAAGTATCTCATGATCAGAAGAATAATCCGGTCGGATGGTAGTCCGATCGGATAGCAATTCGTTCAATACTTAACTTTAAATGAGGTTGACTAATTGTGGGACCCAAAGTGTCGGTCGTTCGGGCGGCCAGTTGCTCGGATGGTTGTCTGCTCGGATGGTAGTCCGGTCGGATAGTCACTCCGTGCTGGTCGTTCCGTTCGTCTTTCACTTGGTCGTTTTGATCGTTTGTCGTTTTATCGAGGCATTTTGATAACGTGTAAAACAACAGTAACCTTGTCACTACTTGGTGCTTCTGATCGGACAGGAATCACCCAGTTCCGGTCAGTTAACTTTTTGTGACGGTGTTCTATGTTTAACCCGAAATCGGTAAACCTCGTGGATAGGATCGGATCTTGAGCTAACGTAACCACTGAACGAGTGGTATGTCGACACAAGGCCCGATTCCACCGGTTTTGAGTGTATTGAGTGTAAAAGTGTTGAAAGACAGTTGGAAAACCATCTTTCAATCCTTTCCTTGGTGAAAATGTTTAGATCTACTAGAGATCTTTGTTTGTTTATGTGGAAATCGGTTAGATCTAAGTTGTCCTTGGTGGATTGAGGCCAAAACATGAAGTTCTTCAAGAACACATGATGACGTCATCCTAGAACACCTTGAATCTTGGTGATTTCATGGTTAAAAGTTAAGATTCAAAAGGTAGAAAGGTGTAGGAGTGCGTGTAGATCAAGAAAGTACAAGATTTAGGACGAGATCTTACCGGATTTGAGAGAAATCTGAGAAAAGGTGAGGAGCACGGGTGGTTCGGTCAGAGAGTTTCCAAAAGTAGAATGATGAAAGTGACATGGGTATTTATAGGATTCCAAAAGAAGAAAGGGTGGGTCGGTCGGATGACATCTCACCCCGGGTGACAGCCCGGTCGGATGGCATATCGACCGGATGGCAGCCCGGTCGGATGGCAATCCGGCCGGCTGGCATCTGGTTCGAGTGTTTGGCGCGACGATTTTTTATATTTCGATTTCGATTGCGAGCGATGCGAATGCGATAGAGTTTCCTTATTCAAATTACTTTTAATCCCAACCGCTCATTTCGCACGCTGTCTCTTCTCCACTATTTATCATATTATATCTACATACAATCATCTTTGTTTCGTATTCGTTTTGCGATTGCGATTTGATTGCGATTGAGTTCGATTGCGATTCGATTGATTACCATTTAACGTAAATAAACATGCACAAGTAACACATAAGGCACACACACATATAACAATCACCAAAATACGTAATTCGAGTTTGCGAGTGCGATGTTGATTAGATTAGATTGATTAGCGTTTAGTTAACTTTACCGCATTGTTACTTCCTATTATTCACAGTCGTAAAGCGATTCGCAACGATAATATTCGATTACTTCGATTGTAATTAATTACTCCACATAATACAACTAACGTAAAACATAAAATAGACTAACTATAGTCAAAGAAGTTAAACAGGGATTGAGCAAGGAGTGACAGATCGCAATTAGCGATCTTTTCTTCCTTTGACTTCAATCTTGACTTTGACTTTCGAAACACTAGGGTGTTACAGACATTCACATACGAATGTACCAAGAAATTTCGTTTCTTTTTTATTCTTGATTTAACTCTTTCTTACTTAGACCATGTGTAGTGGTTTGATGAATAATGCCCCCACCCTGTGGCGTTTTCTGCCATATGGCAGTCCAGTCAGCATGGGGGCATTATTGGGCGTTTTTGCAAAAGTGGCGTAGTGGGAATAATGCCCAATTCAATCATTATACAATTATTTATTCTTCTTATATTAAAAACTTAAAATACTTCATTAAATTAACAAAAATTACAATACTAGAAATAAAAAAAAAAACCGACTAAACTTAAAAAAAGAAAAATACATTAGTTTTCGTCTTCGCTTTCTTCATTCTCGCCAACTTCGTCTTCCTCGTCCTCTGTTTCTTCTTCACCCTCAGGTGGGATATACCGAACCGACCATGCGTGTTATACCAAATCAACCGTTAACGTGGAATGGTACGGTTCGTAACACAATTCTCGTGCATTATTCACTCTTTCTTCCATTGACGCCTGCGAATGCTCCTCCTGAACGACTTCCGGTACATAATTCTGGCATATCGCCTTTCCTTCGTCTTCCAAAATCATGTTGTGCATGATTATACAAGCGTACATAGCATCTCTCATTTTTTGCTTGGTCCATGCACGACAAGGATTTCTCAAATAGTGACATCGTTGTTTAAGAACCCCAAAGCATCTCTCAATGTCTTTCCGTGAAGACTCTTGAACCTTTTTAAAGTGTGCTCTTTTTTAATCGATAGGATCACTAAACGTCTTCACGACAATCGAATACCTAGGATAAATTTCGTCGCACAAATAATATCCATGAAGGTAGTAGTTTCCGTTTGCTCTTTTTTCTCAGCTATTTTTAAATACTCGTCGTTGATGTCGGTCGTGTTTCCGTAAGCAAGGACTCGTAGCGCCGACGTACACTTTTGAATACCGGTAAATCCAAGTGTCCCTTTCGCATCCGCTTTTTGTTTAAAATAATCGTAGTTAGTTTCCAAGACGTCGACGATGCGTAGAAACAAACGCTTACTCATTCGGAAACGACGCCTAAAAACTTCTGGGTTCGAAAATGTTGGCGCCTCATCGAAATAATCTTTCATCAACCGATCGTGTGCCGTGTGTCGGTCTCGTTCAATATAATCTCTTGTTTTAATTTCACGTTCGGGCCGGCGACAATGCTTCACATATCTCACCGCTAGTTGACAAACACTCGTAACCGCCTCTTGCTCGACCTCCTCATCGGTGGATTCACCGTCATCCGCAAAAAACTCTCTGTAGTAATAATTTACGATGGACGAGGAACTAGGGGAATCCATTTTTTTTATAAAAATGGTTGAATATTTTGGATTGCAGAGGTTTACGTTTGTAAAATGGTAGTATTGTATGAGAGTTTTGGTTTGTAAAATTGTAGAAGTCTGTGTATATATATATGGGTGAGAGGTAAAAAAACGAAAAAAGAAATTCATTCTAGCCGTTTATGACCGTTGCAAACGGTCCTATTGGTCAAATCTTCGCCCCTTCAACGTGTTTCAAAACACGCCAAAACAAAATCCAAGCTAAATCACGCCCGAAAACGCTGAGGGGGTGGGGTATGGACGGAATTGGACGTTATTGGGGCTTAATTTTGAAAAAAGGACGCCCACTACGGATGGTCTTAGAGATATTATTGAAACAATTCACTTTCTTTAATAAACAAAACTTTTAGTTACACAATCATTAAATATTTTATTAAACTTTTTACATATTAATTTAAGATGTATTGCCAATGAGCTGTAACTCAATTGGTATCATAAGAGAAATGAAGATTCGGGTTTGAGTTCATAGGTCTCAAGTTTGAATTTGATCTTAATCAGGTTTTATCGTAGTGTGCCTTCGGACGACAAGTTTTCCACGGAACTAGAGATGGTAAGCCTAAACTACTCAGCTTTGTATGCGGTCGCGGACGTATGTGGCCTTACCTCAGATTGCAAAGCTTTTATTTCGTAAAATTAAGTTGTATTATTCTAGAAAATGGTAAGACGATTTGAACAAGTTCCCAAAATGGTAGACACAATTTGCAAAATAAGAAAACTGTCACTTGACCCCTCACGCTTTCTTTTTTCCGCTTTGAACTTTTCAAGTTGCACACACGATGTCCTACGGTGAGTACGGTCCCATGTGTAGCTCAATTAATTAAAGTTTCTAAATGTTCAACCGGTAGTGAATTCATGATCTTTAATAGATTCGTATGTGTTTGAAGCTAATAATGGATGTTATTTGCGTGTCAGATACATATATAATAAAAAAATGTTCTAACAGTACAAAATAAACTGATGGACCCAATTTGCAAAATAAGAAAACTGTCACTTGATCCCTCATACGCCCCGCTTCTTGTATGCGCATATAATATATATATATGGGGGGCACTTGTGGGACGAAAGTGAAAGTGTACTAATTTTAAAGTTATTTTACTAATTTCGTGAAAATAATATTAAAAGAGGGTGATGGTTAATCATGCATCATGTGGTGGCATTGATAGCCGAAAGACAAGAGAATACATGCACTAATCGCCCTTTTTCTTAATTGCTGAGTGTTATGTGCCTTATTTCCAAGGCTTGATGCAAAACTACTATCGATCCAGGGGTCTCACTGGAAGCAGCCTTCCTATTCCTATGAGATGATGATTACTTGACCCCTCACGCTTTCTTTTTTCCGCTTTGAACTTTTCAAGTAGCACACGCAATGTTCTACGGTACTATGTGTATCTCGATTAAAGTTTCTCAATGTTCAACCGGTAATGAATTCATGATCTTTAGTAGATTCATCGATGTTTGAAGCTTATAATGGATGTTATTTGTGTGCCAGATACATGTATAATAAAAATAGACCTAATAGTATAAAATAATTTAAATTTCATCTTTTTGATAAAAAAGGGAAGAAAATTACAAGTGACGTGACCCTAGTGTCTCTAGTAGATCTACCCATTAGAATCACAAACGAAAAATTTAGAACGAAAATAACATAACCTAAGTTCATGACATCTAACCATAATCTGGTTAACATCAAGAATTCGGTTATATATTGTATATTATATAGATTATGTTATTATTTAGTCCATCATGTAATACCATGTAACATCATGTAAGTCAAGCATGGAGATAGGATGATTAGCATCCATTAAACCTCATTGTATGAATTCACCAAAACACAAGGTTATCAACTGTCACACCCCAATGATGGCGGAAACATCGGGGCGGGACGAGGACGAGATTGCTCGAGACTTCATAACACTATTGCGACAATATTTAAATCAAACCGATTTCATTTCATTGCCAAATTTGTCAAGTACAACATGTGAACATCAAAATACAACAAGTTCGAAAGAATACAACAAGTTAGAATAAACAAAATACAACAATTCTAGTAGTCTAAGCGTGTATCTAAGCATCCCTACTAGATTCCATCAACATCGATATCATCAACCTGCAACATGTTTTAAAGTATAGTTCAATACACAAAGTATTGGCGAGCATACAAGTTTAATAAATAGCATAAGTATAAAAATGATTTAAACGAATCCACATGGCAAACTTTGTTATCTAGATTAACGTAAAACACTAAAACTGGCATGCGATTAAAGTGTCAACCCAAAGATTACCGCTAGCGTAATCATATCGTAGCAATGATAGGACCGTTCTGTTTTAACTTAACATGACCACAAGACTACGGGCGGTGCGTTACTCCTATATCGCTATACATGTTAAGGGGAGGCTCGTACGAAGTTAATGACAAGTTTATCACATAAGAATGTTCCAGAAACACGAATCAAGTATAACGTATTAAGCATGCATGATTGGATTGTTTGCATGATTGCATAAAGTATAAGTGGTTGCATGTATTTTGATAATGAAACGCCCAAAATATAAAACTGTCAAAACGACAAATAAAAACGCCAACTTTCTAAAACTTTCATACCATAAATTCAGGTTTACCAAAATACCCTTGTAACCGACTTACGACCAACATGACCATAAAGTTTTATAAACAAACGTAAATCTGAACTACCAAAACAAGCAACAATATTTACTTGCTTACGAAAAACATAAAGATCAAATTTAACATTTATAACCATAAGTGTTTTGACCTATACCATGTATTATTAACAGTCCTTCTTGGACGCCCTTGCACATACACTTAAATAACTAGTTTGAGATTATGACCTAAGCTATAGTAGTCTTGGGCTGGCCGAAGTCATCAATGTAGGTAACCTCTAATAATCTACAATCTCGTATGTCATCCACTGATAATGGGACATCATATGGTTTAAGTTTAAAAAAAAGTGGAATTGTTTTATATTATTTTTAGGTTTTTTTTACATTTCAAGCTAAAATCGCTACCGCACTTAGCTTGCGGATCTTTTTTTTAGGGGGGGGGGGGTATTAGAACAAGACGATGTTTAGTGATAATATAAGGACTCAGAGTGTAATATTTTGGTTCATATAAACCACACCTCATTTAACCCTAATCATATCAATGCAATCTATTTACATCATCCGGGTTTAATTTACATGCACATCTACACAGAAAAACACACACACTTGTTTGTTTCGGATAAAAACCAATAAAGTTTCAAGCAAGTTCATGATGACAACTTTTTTTTAACGTAACCAGGTTAGGAAAACGGGTCAATATAATGTATCGGTTCAAACCGAGGTTGAAATTTCAGAAAAATAAACATCAAGATGATCGCGTTTATATTTACAATGCGATATTGATTATTCAAGATAATCAAGCAACATACTACGATTATAATTAGCATCTAATACTTTATACAAAACTTTCCTGTCTCACTTCTCTACATTCTTGGTAATATACAACTAAAAAAAGAAAAGGGTTTAAAATGAAAGAAAGATAAAGAACAAGGGGTAACCTTGCCACTACACTAAACTTTTTAATAAACTCAAATTGCAAGAGACCTTACTTCATCTTCCTTCCAAATCCCTTCTTCATACTTATACCACCTCAAAAACCCTTCATCAAGCCTTGTTCTCCTACACATTACACATAAATCATCCATACAAGTCACGAACTCGCGTATTCTAGACGCCTTTTCAATAATCGATTCATCGAGCTCCTTAAGCACTTTTCTAGGGGCGGGTGGTGGCGGGACTTCTACAATGATGCAATGGGAAATATTAAGCACTTCAAGATGTTTTAACCCGTCTAAGATTATTAATAGAGCATCCTTGAAGAGCATCGAGCAACGAAGGCTCAAGACTTTTAAGTTTGGCAAGCAACTTGCAAGTGTATGCGCGAAGAACATGTCACACGGGCCCATGATTTTGAGTTCTGAAAAATTCTTACAGTTGTTGGATATTTCCTCCATGATGCAAGGAGGATTGGCTATGCTAGGCCTAGTAAGGGATTCAAGATCTCGCCACATGTTTATGGCTTTGCATATAACGGTTCTCTTTATCCGGTTCCATGCTGGCAAAACCAGTCGTTTGAGCTTTGGGCACCTGCGTTAAAAGAGATGGACTTTGTTAACGTCAAATATACAAAAATATCAATCTTAAGAAGTGGGAAAATGGGTAGATCGAGTAACGGGTCAAAATAAGTAGGCGAGTAGTTTACTGGTCACAACACTTTTATGTCCATATTTTATTTAGTATTCAAGTAATATTGCGGATCCGCTAACAAAAGGCCTAAGTAGAGAGTTAGTACAGAAGTCGTCCATGGGAATGGGACTGAAGCCCTTGAAAATAAAAGTTCATATGATGGAAACCTAACTCAGTAGACTAGAGATCCCAAGAGCTGAGTTCAATAGGAAAACCTAATTGTATGAATTAGTAAGGTCACTGTGGGGGATAACCCTACGTATATATATAAGGGAGTTTATTGCAAAGCTTAGTAAACTTCCTAGTCCATTCCTAAAAGTGACAAGTGTGAGGCTAAGTCTATGGCTTTTAATGATTCGACTAAGGTAACCATACATAGTGAATCACCTATGTGAGAGAGAAGTGGGATCGCTTCGAAGGGTATTGTTGGGGCACAATACCTAATGGCTCTCACAGAACCAGGCATCATGTTCATGACCATAACGAACATAACTATGAGGACTTGACTTTGTCAGGGAGAGTCGTGTGTGAAGTGCATTGTCGTCTACACAAACGGCAGACGAGTTCAAAGACATCGAGTTCTACTCAGAGCTAGTGGGCTAAGTGCATTTCATGAGCGAAGGTTCAAAGGGTAACACCTACCTATCGTATGCAAAACTCAACTGCTGAAATCTAATGGGAACAATGTTGTTCTGAGATCGACCTCCATTCATGTGGGGGATTGTTGGAATTTGGGTGTGTGAGAATGGTAGTCTCATATCGTAAAACACTTGTCCCACATTGGTGTGGAGACAATGAAAAAGGGTATTTATAAGGTAAAACATTTACCTAACCAATATCACTTTATGACATGTTTTACCACAAGTCCCTCGCGCGTGCGCGCAGGGGGGGTGCAAAAAGTGGAACCGGATTTAGTCGAACTCGTGTGTGCCCGCGCGTCCTGCGGACACGAATGCAACTCCGAAAACCCAGACCCGCGCGAGGCGAGTTTTTGCTCTCAAGAATGTAACCGTTTTTTTAATGAGTTTTAAAACTGAAATTAAGATGATTATTCGCATTGATGATGATCATTATTTGGTCTTCGGTTTTGAATAACAGTTTCGAAACTGACTCAATGATGACCATTATTCAGTTTTAATTCATGCAATAATGGGTCAGATTTCGGTTATAGTTTAGTGACTATAAAACCAGATGTAAGCTGCTCAGTTTGAGACACACCAGAAATCATCTCTTCTCTCGATCTCTCTATAGCATTCTCCTTTTCTTTTCAGGCAAGTGTTCAAGTCCGGCAGTGCGCTGTTGCTTCTTCCAACCGGCGTACCCTGGGAACAGACGACGAATCTGTTTAAGGGAATTGTGTCAAACACAAGCCTGGTTCTCGTTAACTATTTCTGTTTCATATTATTTTGCAGTTCTTATCAGTACCAGTTTTCCAACACCTTTTTCCTCCATTTTTTCCAACCAAAAACTCTGTTGAAAACTCTGTTGTGGATTCGTTTCTTCTTAAAAGTCACAAGAAGATGAACGCATCTGAAAGTGGCCCAAATTATGTGCAACAGTAAGTCAAATGGTCAATAGTATGACACAAAATGCAGTTAATATTTTAAAATGGCCGGAGATGAAGATCGCCGGAGATGTGGAGGAGCGGTGTGGGAAGGTGGGGGGGGGGGGGGGGTTAAGAGTGCTAGGAGTCTCAAATGTATAGGGGGTTGTAATGTGTAAGATACAAAAGTATAGTGGAAATGACCTATATACCCTTTGACCGTTACTTAATTATGTTGACTTTTAACAGAAGTTAACGGCAGGGGGTAAACTTGCGACATAACAACAATGTTGGGGGGTAAATTGCAATTATTTCCATGGAAGGGGTTAGAGTGCCAATTGGCTTAAACCCTAGAGGGTAAAATTGCAGTTTACTTTTTATATTATTTTTAGCTTTTTTTTTACATTTCAAGCTAAAATCCCTACCGCACTTAGCTTGCGGATCTTTTTTTCTAAGGGGAGGGGGGGGGTATTAGAACAAGACGATGTTTAGTGATAGTATACGGACTCAGAGTGTAATATTTTGGTCTATATAAACCACACCTCATCTAACCCCTAATCATATCACTGCAATTTATTTACATTATCCGGGTTTAATTTACATGCACATCTACACAGAAAACACACTTGTTTGTTTCGGATAAAAACGAATAAAGTTTCAAGCAAGTTCATGATGACAACTTTTTTCTAACGTAACCAGGTTAGGAAAACAGGTCAATATAATGGATCGGTTCAAACCGAGGTTGAAATTTCAGAAAAATAAACATCAAGATGATCGCGTTTATATTTACAATGCGATATTGATTATTCAAGATAATCAAGCAACATACTACTATTGTAATTAGCATCTAATACTTTATACAAAACTTTCCTGTCTCACTTCTCTACATTCTTGGTAATATACAACTAAAAAAGAAAAGGGTTTAAAATGAAAAGAAAGATAAAGAACAAGGGGTAACCTTGCCACTACACTAAACTTTTTAATAAACTCAAATTGCAAGAGACCTTACTTCATCTTCTTTCCAAATCCCTTCTTCATACTTATACCACCTCAAAAATCCTTCATCAAGCCTTGTTCTCCTACACATTACACATAAATCATCCATACAAGTCACGAACTCGCGTATTCTAGACGCCTTTTCAATAATCGATTCATCGAGCTCCTTAAGCACTTTTCTAGGGGCGGGTGGTGGCGGGACTTCTACAATGATGCAATGGGAAATATTAAGCACTTCAAGATGTTTTAACCCGTCTAAGATTATTAATAGAGCATCCTTGAAGAGCATCGAGCAACGAAGGCTCAAGACTTTTAAGTTTGGCAAGCAACTTGCAAGTGTATGCGCGAAGAACATGTCACACGGGCCCATAATTTTGAGTTCTGAAAAGTTCTTACAATTGTTGGATATTTCCTCCATGATGCAAGGAGGATTGGCTATGCTAGGCATAGTAAGGGATTCAAGATCTCGCCACATGTTTATGGCTTTGCATATAACGGTTCTCTTTATCCGGTTCCATGCTGGCAAAACCAGTCGTTTGAGCTTTGGGCACCTGCGTTAAAAGAGATGGACTTTGTTAACGTCAAATGTACAAAAATATCAATCTTAAGAAGTGGGAAAATGGGCAGATCGAGTAACGGGTCAAAATAAGTAGGCGATTAGTTTATGGGTCACAAAACTTTTATGACCATATTTTATATAATATTTTCAAGTAATGCCATAAGTCAAAAAAGTTTAACCATAAAGAAAGGGATTCAAAAGTTATGCAAAGTCTATTATTAAATGTGCACAAGTAGTCTTAGGGCCCAAAAGACTTGAAAGCTGAAATGGTAAAAGCTCAATTGGGCCGAATCATTCAAAGCCTAGTCCTAGAACCACTCAAGCCTGAAATCCCAAATTGGGCTGCAATATTTAGCCCAGATCAACCTAACATGAGCATTTGGTACCGGGTACCAGTACCCACTTTTCCCGTTTTCGGTACCGGTATTTTCGGTACCAGTGGCGAAGCTTGAGAATTCCGACCGGAGGGCGGAAGTCACCGGACCTAAAAATTTCTATAAAACCAGGGGGTCGAAAACGTATATACCCAAAAATTTCTATACGAAAACTACATAGTCTCCACTACTGAGCGAAAAGTTCGGGTGGTCGGCCGCCCCCTCCCGCCCCTTACAAGCTTCACCCATGTTCGGTACCGAACGGGTACCGTGCTCATCCCTACTTTCGTGAAACTTTAGCATAAGACTAATTCATTTTTACATATGGGTTTTTTTTTTGTTAAAGGCAAACTGTAATATATGACAAATTTGCAGAACTTTATTTTACACTTTGGAAATGTTACAAGATACTGCACAGTTTTATTTCAAAACAAGAACATTTTTAATCCTTGGTTTTAACTTTTAAACAAATCATCCTTTAAAGTAGTTTTAATTTATATGATTTAACAAAAATATTACTAATAAAATCTGGTCAAGTTTTTTTTAAAAAGAAAATTGTTGCTCATAATTGCCATTTTATTTAGAGTAAATTACAGAAATCGTCCTTTATGTATGTCACTTATTGCAAACTGTGTCCTTTGTCTTCAATAATTACAGAAAACGTACTCGATGTTTGCAAACCCTTGCAAGTTATGTCCTTTAGCCCTAACTCAGTTAATTTTTGTTTTTAAATCTGACCAAATGGACCCCACATGAGGGCATTTTGGTCATTTTACCCTCATGTGGGGTCCATTGGGTCAGATTTAACCACAAAAATACCCTCATGTGGTGTCCATTTGGTCATGTTTAACCACAAAAATTAACTAAGTTAGGGCTAAAGGACATAACTTGCAAGGGTTTGCAAACATCGAGAACGTTTTCTGTAATTATTGAAGACAAAGGACACAGTTTGCAATGAGTGACATACATAAAGGACGATTTTTGTAATTTACATTTATTAAAACCAATTAATGTTATAACTTAGAGTAACTCTGCATATATTATCTTAGTTAAGAATAAGAATCAGTTTGAAACTAATAAAAATTGATGTATGGACTATGGAGTCAACAATCTTTTTATATCAATGTTCACTAATATAAAAAAGCAAATCCCGGCTAAGTTTCTCTGCTGAATACCGGGCTACATTATAGGGATGAGCATTTGGTACCAGGCACCAGTACCGAATTTTCTGTACTGAAAAAGTAAAAGATAGAAACAACAAGAAATAGTGTTTCAGGCAATACCTTTCAGCGATGTACGTCAACTGATCATCACGGACGTATAGATTAAAATGGAAAATCAACGTCGAGATGTTTCCACGGCTAAGATTTAGAGAAATCTTCAGCACTCTTGTCAGCGTTTTATCCGACCGCTCATCCACATAAACATAAGGTTCTAATGGGATTTTAATAAAATTTGACTTCAGCATCGACAGATCAAGCGTTCCCCACAACAAAGGGTCACACGCAGCATACCGCCATGTGCTACAGACTCGCGCAATGCCAGACGTCAACTCAAATATGTCGAACGTTTGAAATATCTTCACCAGTATGTCAATGTCCATGTCCTCCCATTTCTTTCTATCTGGAACATCCTCTTCCATTTTATAGTCTACATATATATATAATCCAACTTTAGTACATATATATAAAGTAAACCACAACATTGTTTCAGTTTCAAATTCACACATACAAGTGTTCAACACAAAGTAAAATCCAATCTGAATAAATTACTATATAGTTCTAGTAATCTTCTTCTCAACACAAACCCACAATTCTAGGGGGTGTGAATTTCTGACACGACACGAAATTCGCGGGTTTAGGTTTAGTCTAAACAGGTTCGGGTCAGTTTCAAGTTAAACCCGCAAACCCAGTTGGATTGGCGGGTTGACCCGTTTAACCAATTTCTATTATATTAATTTTTTTTACAATATGTTTTATATCATAAATTAAAGAGTAAATTACGTTTTTGGCCTCTGTGGTTATATCACTTTTACTATATTAGCCCAAAATAAGAATTTTTAACATATTTGCCCCCATATTCTCTATAACTAACCATTTTGGCCCCCATGATCTCTAGACTTAGGGGCCAGAATAGTTAGTTATAGAGACCATGGGGCAGATATGTTAAAAATTCTTATTTTGGGCTAATATAGTAAAAGTGATATAACCACAGGGGCCAAAAACGTAATTTACTCTAAATTAAATTGGGTGTGTATTTTATACTATAATTATACCTTAAAAAGAGAAATTTGACATAAGATTTTATGATTTTAATATAATTTTATTATATAAATTTGTGTTTTTTTTGTAGTAGATGTTAATTTTAGTAGATTAACTTGCTGAAAAAAAAATTAAAAATATTCAGGTTGAACGGGTCGGGTACAGGTCAGCATGTAAATATTCAGGTCAGGTTCATATGTATGACACAATTTTTGGGTTCGGGTCGGGTTCTGGTTCGTCTTAAATTTTCGGGTTCAGGTCGGGTTGAACCCGCCAACCCGCGAAGACGACCAATTTAGCACCCCGATGACTCCGATTCGCCGAATCAAGTCACTAAATTCTAAACAACACTCGATCTTAAACCAATCTGATCACACCAAACCGCAAAATTAACATCAAATCATCACTTACAATTTAGCAACATACAAAGATCTCAAATTAAACACAATTCAACTTACATTTCATAAAATTCAACAAAAAAAAGTTAAAAAACAAATCTAAATCTGATTGTTACTTTCACACAGACTAATCACAAATCAAAAATTAAATTAAACCCATAAAGGAGAAACAATTGGAATTATGAAATTAAATAATTGGAATTCGATCAGTGCTTACAGTGATTGAATTTTGGATCGGAGATGTAAGATTGATTCAGGGGAACGGAAATTGAATAAGAAATAATAATGAAAAATATCATAGAGAGATAAATAATGATCTAGAGTTACTCTTGTGGTGAAGGGACGGGTGTGGTGCGTTGATTGAGTTTGATCGGACGGTGTGGATTGAAAGGAGGGGATCTGTCCGTTGGTTGGTGCGGGTGCATGCTATGAGAATGAGAGAGGTGAATAGAGTAATTTGACGGTGTATAGCTTTTAATGTTCATTCGTTCACACTTGTGAAATGTCATTCAAAGTGTTTATTAGCGTGTTTTCCAAAAGACGTTTTATTAGGGCAACGTGATGGAATATTATCGCCCGTGAAAAACAAAAGCATACCACCGTCACTCAACTTTTTCACGCATTAATTTCTTCACGTGTTGAAGGGTTGTGAGTGATGGGTTGTTGAGTGTTGTGAGTGATGGGTATTGTTAGATGTTGTGAGTGATGAGCATTTCCACTAAAAAAGGTTGTGAGTGATGGAATAAAGCTCGATGACGTGTCAAAACTTGATTGGAAGTTGTGAGTGATAAATGGGTGGTGAGCGATGACCACCCCATCCCCCCTTAAAAAAGTATGTGTGAGCTCTTCTTGATCTTCTAAGGTCTGTAAAAGGTTAAACACCATCACCTTACACCACCATCGTCCATCACTACCACCACCGTCCACCACCATCGACCAGCAGCACCTTCCACCACCACGTCGGTACATCACCAACAGTTTATTTTAGAAGTCTACATACGTTAAAAAACAAACAGTCTTCTTCTTGCAGACTGCAGAGGTTTGGTCCACCTCTTTTTCTACTAATGTCTGCAGATGTGATCCGCAGACTGCAAAAATTTTACCTCTTACAAAACAAACTGCACCTTAAGCATTTTTGAGTAAATAAGAAGTTTGCGCACTTCCGACACATATTTCATTAACCACTGGAGCACATAATAATGATGTGTGGCATTTCTTTTAAAGATTGGTGTTGTTTTTTTTTTTTACGAAAGACGATATCATTCACACCGTCACGATATCACCTCACCAAAAAAGGGGCCGCACGATGACCAAAACAAAAGGAGACAGCTACATCAGAGTGAACTTAAAACAAATCAAAATTAGATCACTTAAACCAAAGAATAGATTTAAATCTACAACTATTCTTCAACCAAAGAAACCCGAGGAACTTCACAATAATATCTTCGATCTTGATCTCCTTGTTGGAAAGAACATTTTCGTTCTTATCCTTCCAAGTCCGCCAACAAGCAATAATCACAATCCCATAAAAGACTTTCTTCTCTTTAACTCCCAAACTAACATGGTTATACAACTCCAACAAGTCCCTAACCGAAAACGTGAAAATTTGGGGTTCACGACACCAAGAGCTAATAGCTTGCCACACTACTGAAGCCACCTGCAAGCCGAGAAGATGTGATCCGCAGTTTCTTGACCTGAATTACGCATAAAACATTTTTGTGAAATGAAATGGATGTTTCTTCTACTGAAAGCCACCAACGTTGGGAGACTGTTCATTTCAGCCCGTCACGTGAAAATATTACACTTGTTTGGCACCTATTTACGCCAATTCATCACATAAAACTGGCTCAAATCGACACTTGAATATAGCATGCTTTAGACCGACCCTATAGAAAAATGACTTGAGGAATTCCCCAACCATGACCACCTATACATGAAAACTGCATCTCTTCAAGCCGAGAGTAAAGCTGCTGACATTTAGCAATCTCAACCGTAGAGTACGAAATCCTTTTCCAGCTCAAAATGCCTTCTTCAATTTGATTAATTAGTCTAAATTGGTTGATACCTACCTCGCCTAATTGTTTAGGATTCAACACTCGTAACACTAATTTCCAATTTACCAAATAATCAGTTTAATATTAGGAAGATACGTATGTGCACTTAGAAAAAGGAAAAATTACAAGTTTTGTCCTTTATCTATATACCCCTTTTTCAGACGGTGTCATTTTCAACGAATTTTGACAGGTTTTGCCCTTTTGAAGGGGTATGGTCCCAAAAACCTCGCGCAGGCACATTGGACCATACCACAACTTCACCATAATAAACTTTCTTTAAGAGAACCCAGCGCGGCTGCGCACCGGTCCTAAAGAAGAAAACCTAAAAGAGAGCAGTCTTCAACATCCGCGCGTCGAGATCAGAACTAATAACACATCCTTGTGCAAACTCATGTGATGTTTAAAGCTAAAACATCTCCGCGCAATTACAACCCAGGCTTAAACAGAAAGTGACCTTTTCTGTTACAATAGAATTAGCATGAGGAAGAGGCATAGAGGATTACAGCTGTAAACCTTCTAGAAGACCTCATTGAGCACAACCATTCTGTTATAACTGAATAGTGATGTGGCATCATCCTGAACGCTTATCAAGGTCACGGTGATGGTGTCGCAACCCCCCCCCCCCATCTGTCCCGGGAACGGGTGGCTGCGAGAATCAGTTTTGGTGGTATCGGTGTTTATCAATTTGGCAGCAGAAATTTCATCAGGACCGTAGTTAGGAAATATTTAATCAGAGTAAAACACCGCATTTTATATAAATAAATATATTGGGATAAAACCCAAGTTTTTATTACAAACTGATTTATAGGAATAAATCTCATTTTATTGAAATAAAACATTTTCTTTATTTAGGTAACTTTTATAGCCACTTTTCCAAGCCTTCAGTGCTGTCCAGCTGACTTCTAGTTGGCTTTCACAATTTGTTACCTGAAACGCGTTTAAAAACATTTTGTTAGTGGGAAATACTGGTGAGTGTATCCAAGTTTAATCAAGAAGAATTTAATTAGTTAAGACAGTATTGAGAGCGATTACAATGTTTATATCTACACAATTACTCATTCAGTACTTACCACTCGACCGTATCTGTGGCTATGGTCATATCACACATTGGCTAACCCGTTGTCCAATTGTGAAGATTGTCAAGTAATGTATACAAAACACCATAATACCGGCAGTATTTGAAGAATTACAAAGACTCAATCACTGCTTAATCACATTGTAAAATATTTAAGGTTTTGTAAAAACAGTTTACAAAAAGGAGATTACTCACATTGCTGTCTTAGGTTTTCTTTAAGGGTTTCTTGGAGATTATCTATAAATTACACAAATGCACACGTGTTAGTATAATAACCCAATATTTACATTAGTAATACCCTCCCTGAGACGGCATTCCAACGACTACGTCGGGCAGAACCTCGACAGCCGTTACGGAACCCTGGATCAATCGGGCAGCGTATCTAATACGTAACCGGGGTTATGATACTTACAACGAAGCAGAACTTCGTTATATAGGGGGTATTATGCCCGGAAATAGCTTATACTATAGAAAATTTCGAGAGAGAAAAGGATTTGAGCGAATTCGAATGTTCAGCCGATGTCTGCTATTTATAGGGCTGATCTTTGGTTCCGTCGCGCCCCGCGTAGCATTCCTCCAGGGCTTACACGGCCTGCGAGGCCAGCTAGGGTAGGCCCTAGCTTGGCTGACTCGCCACTAGGCTTGACACGAGTGGTGACACGTGTCGTCACCGGGCTTTGCCTCTTAGACAAGCTGTCGCGGCCCGCGTAGAAGATGACTAAGGTCTTCGCGCCCCACGACGACCCTTGAAATTTCGTTTTTATTTAATTTTAATAAAAATAAAGATATCCGGGGCCCGTTTTCGCATACGGGGTGTATTTTAGGATGTATTGGGACATTCTAATTTTTTAGGGTGTCGCAAATTATTTAGGAAGGTTGTTATATCCTCCCCACCTTGTTTTAGAGCTCGTCCTCGAGATCTACGGGAACAGGTGTGGATATTTCCTTTGCATCTCTGATTCAAGCTCCCATGTATATTATGGTCCTCTTTTGGAGTCCCATTTCACTTTGACCAGAACTAATCTCTTGTGCTTGAGGTTCTTAACTTTCCTGTCTTCAATCTGTAGAGGCTTCTCTACAAACTTAAGTTGTTCATTTACCTCTATATCCTTAAGAGATACTACCAGCGATTCATCAGCTAAGCATTTCTTGAGATTACATACATGAAATACATCATGTATTCCTGCTATTTCTTCTGGCAGTTGTAGCTGATAGGCTACAGGTCCTATTCTTCTAATAATCTCAAAAGGTCCAACATACCTGGGGCTTAACTTTCCCCTTTTAATGAATCTGACTACTCCTTTCCAAGGAGAGACTTTTAACAATACTTTGTCACCTACCTGAAATTCCAAAGGTTTTCATTGGTTATCAGCATGATTCTTTTGTCGATCACGTGCTGCTTTCAGTCGTTCCTTGACTTAAATGATTTTGTCGGTTGTTTCTTGTACTATCTCGGGTCCAGATAGTTGCTTTTCTCCAATTTCTGCCCAACAGACTAGGGTTCGGCACTTTCGTCCAGAAAGTGCTTCGAATGATGCAGCATTGATACTTGTGTGATAACTGTTATTATAAGAAAATTCTATCAATGGTAAGTGATCATCCCAGTTACCTCCGAAATCAATTACACAAGCTCTAAGCATATCCTCCATTGTCTGAATTGTCCTTTCACTTTGTTCGTCCATTTGGGGATGATAAGCTGTGCTTAGATTCAACTTGGTTCCCATTGCTTTTTGGAAACTTGTCCAAAAATGAGAGGTAAAACGGCTATCCCTATCAGAAACAATTGATAAAGGAATTCCATGTAATGAAACTATTTCATTTACATACAACTTAGCTAACTGTTCCATACTAAAAGTTTCTTTCATTGGTAGAAAATGAGCTGACTTAGTTAGCATGTCTACAATCACCCAGATTGTATCATTACCTTTCCTTGTTTTGGGTAATTTGGTAACGAAATCCATTGTTATCAATTCTCATTTCCATACTGGCATCTCTAACTGGTGCAATAGACCTGAGGGTTTCTAGTGTTCAGCTTTGGCTTGTGAATAGGTTAAACACTTAGAAACATATGCTGCTATATCCTTCTTCATTCCTATCCACCAGAAATTCTTTCTTAAGTCCTGATACATCTTATCACTTCCAGGATGCATTGTATACTTAGACTTATGGGCTTCTTCTAATATACGGTGACATAGGTTTCCTAATTTGGGTATCCACATTCTTTTCTTATGAATCTCCAAATTCCATCAGTTCCTTGTTCTAATTGTTTAATCATTCCTTTTAACTTTTCAGTATCATCCTTGATTACTGATTCTTGTGCTTCTCTAATCTGTTCATTTAAATCTACTTGCAGATTTAATTTAAGAGAACGTACCCTTTTTGGCTTTTCATGGTACTTTCGATTTAAAGCATCAGCCACTACATTTGTCTTTCCTGCATGATACAGGATATTACAATCATAATCACTAAGTATCTCCATCCAGCGTCTTTGTCTCATGTTCAACTCTTTTTGCCCAAAAACATACCTTAAACTCTTATGGTCAGTGAAAATGGTAAACTTACTACCGTAAAGGTAATGTCTCCAAATTTTCAGGGCAAAAATTATGGCTCCTAATTCTAAATCATGGGTTGAATAATTCTCTTCATGGTTCTTAAGTTGTCTAGATGCGTAAGCTATAACCTTTTGGCGTTGCATTAACACACATCCATAACCTAACTTAGAAGCGTCACAATAGACTACAAAATCTTCAGTTCCTTCTGGTAATGCTAGTATGGGTGCGTTGGTTAATCTTTGCTTAAGAATTCTAAAGGCTTCTTCTTGTTTTGGTTCCCATTCAAACTTAACATATTTACAGGTTAGCTTAGTCAAGGGAATGGCTATTCTAGAAAAATCTTAATAAACCTTCTATAATAACCGGCCAATCCTAAGAAACTTCTAACCTCGGTTGGTGACTCAGGGGTTTTCTAATTGGTAATCGCCTCGATCTTGGAGGGATCCACATGAATTCCTTCATGATTGACTAGATGTCCAAGAAACTGTACCTGTTCTAGCCAAAATTCGCACTTTGAAAACTTAGCATAAAGCTTTTCCTTTCTTAGTAAACTGATACGTGGTCGAAAACTGGTTTTTACATAGCTTTTAATCTTGAATAGCCTACTTTTAATGGGATTCGTGTTTTACAGGTCTAAAAGAGTTTAAGGAGCTAATCGGGAGCTAAACGGAGCACCGGGACGTGAATCGGATCAACCGGGGATGTGAAATGAACAAAACCGGGTTAATCACGAAGATTGGATGTGTTTTGGGAATGTTAATGGATTTAAAATGAATATATTGGAAGATGGCATGATAGAGGGCTGAATTACGAGTACGTGGGCGAAAACGATGAGTAAAACGGAGCTATAACGAAGAAGTTATGAAGAAAACAGTTTCGGACAAAACAGGAAAAACTAGAGGTCGTCGGGGACGGGCTCAAGGCCATCGCCGACGGGCTCTAGAAAGTCCTGTCATCAAAAGGTGCCCGTAAAGAGCCAAACAAGCCGTCGGATGGATTTCAGAGATCTGGAGGCCGTCGGGGACGGGCTCCAGGCCGTCGGCGACGGGTTGTGGTTTGCTGAAACGCGAAGTTTGGTGTTTGGGTTGTTGGGAACGATTCTAATTGGTTGGGGAGCCATTAAACTCGTAAGTTACAACTTATGAGGGTTGGAATCTTCATCTTGGAGCCATCAAGCACCCATCTTTCATTACCAATTCACCATCCATCATCACTATCACCCGAATCATAACCCGAATCATCAAGATCATCATCATCATTCACAATCACCATCCAAAACCCTAGTTCATCCAATCCATCATTCCTTTCACCATCATCATCCACCAAAACCCTAATCTTCATCCTTCTACCATTTCACAAGATTCAAGATGATTCAATTCGCATTCCAATCATCCGGTGATCAAGCTTCTTCAACCATGAGCGGCTAATCATCTCGGTTTCACCCCAGCGTAGGTAGTTGTTTAATTTAGGGTTTCGAATTGTTTATTGCTTCAACTTTGTGACAAATTTTGTTTTATTTTTGAAACCATTGATAATAGTATTACATTTGTTGCGAATTCGTAAATTGTCGAACGATGTTAAAAGTTATGACTTTACGAAATGGTTATATGTAATTGTGCATTATCGTGGTTAGGTTTTACTTGTGTTGATTACAAAGTGTATTCTTGTCCGTTTTTCGAAACGTTGATAGTTATTAGCACCTAAGTCACGGTACACTAAATCCGCTAATCACACGCGATTGAGTTGAATCTAAGAACTTGAAGAAACCCTAGGTTGGCAATTACCGAAACCGGGTGTGAACCCTCTTTCGTATTATCGTTTAGTAATCAATCTTTCGTGCATTCATTAATTAGTAGTTATTAATCAATCAAATCAATTTTATTAGTTAAATTCACATCTTCCAACAAAACTAAAAGAAAACAAATATCATAGCAAGCTTCATAAACTGTGACACCTTTTTATAATTCAATCGAATCCATACACAAACCACACGCTATTCGTGGTTCGACCCCTTGCTACCACTAGCTATTTGTTAAGGGTAAATAGGGCTTATAAATATTATCTTTGACCGGAGCGCGACACTCCGATCATAAACTTAGAAGTGTGTACAAATGCTCTGCATGTTCCTCCTTACTCTTAGAGTAAATAAGAATATCATCTATAAAAACAATTATGAATTTATCCAAATATGGCTTACATATTCGGTTCATCATGTCCATAAATGCAGCTGGGGCTTTGGTTAAACCAAATGGCTTGTTCTGAATGCAGTCTTAGGAATGTCCTCTTCCTGTACCTTTAATTGATGATATCCTGACCTTAAATCGATTTTAGAGAAAAATCGAGCTCCTTGCAATTGATCGAATAGATCATCGATCCTCGATAATGGGTACCGGTTCTTAATCGTGACCTTGTTCAACTCACGGTAGTCAATGCACATACGCATTGATCCGTCCTTCTTTTTGACGAATAAAATTGGTGCTCCCCATGGTGATGAACTTGGCTGTATGAATCCTTTCTCCAACAATTCGTCTAATTGTTTCTTCAGTTCCTGCATTTCTGCGGGTGCCAAATGGTAAGGTGCTTTGGCAATCGGTGTTGTCCCTGGTAGCAGATGGATTCGGAATTTGACTTCCCTGTTCGGTGGTAATCCTGGTAATTCTTCTGGAAATACATCTGAAAACTGAGATACTACTAGAATATCTTTCAGTTCTTTTCCTTTGGTGTTAGTGATTATGGAAATCAAATACACTATAGATCATTTTCTTATACAACTTGCTGTTTTCATCATAGAGATGAATTTTGCGGATCTCGAGGGCTTATCTCCTTTAATTGTGATCTTTTCATCCCTTGGGGAATTTACTTGGATTGAGTTTTGATCACATAAAATACTGGCTTTATTGGCTATTAACCAATCCATCCCTAATACAACATCAAATCCTGCCAGATTCATTGGGTAAAGGTTTGCCATAAATTTTTGATTTAAAAATTATATTCTTGCTCCCTGCAAGATTTCAGAAATCCTAACGGTTTATCCATTCGCTGTCTCTACTAGACATTCTTGGGGGAGTTTAGTTAATGATTGATTTAGAAGTTTGCAAAACGGAGTATTAATAAAACTTTGGTTCGCACCAGAGTCAAATAATACTTTAGCAAAAACATCATTAACTAAAAACATATCGGCGATCACGTCCGGAATCATCTTAGCTTCATCTGTAGTCAGAACAAATGCTCTATCATTTTTAGTAGTCTTGGTATTTGTAGCTGGAGCTAGTTTCGGACAGTTTGGCTTGATGTGGCCTTGTTCTCCACAGTTCTAGCATATCCTGTTGTTAAGTTTCTTCCTGCAGTCTTCTTCCTTGTGTCCAGACATTTTGCAGAAATTGCAGTATATGGAGCATTTTCCAGAATGCTTCCTTTTGCAATACCTGCAATAAGGTGCAGAGGTAGAACCTATATTTTTCCCATGGTTGGAATTTCCAGAACGGAATTTATGGGTAAGCCTTTGAGCTAGGTTCTTCATTTGATCATCTTCCCGTGTACGCACTAACTCATCTGTCAAGGTGTTTGCTAGTTCTACAGCTTCTTCTATGGTTTGGGGTCTAGTTGCCTTGACTACATGCCTAATCTCTCCGATTAATCCCCAGATGTAACGGGAGATTAATACTGGTTCAGGTGATGCAAGGGTTGGCACTATTCTAGCAAATTCAAAGAATTTAGTAGTATAACCCTTACTATCCACCCCAGTCATTCTAAGGTTTAGAAACTTATTTGCTATCTGTTCTTTTTCATTGGGAGGGCAAAATTTCCTTTCTACCATGTTCTTAAATTCCTCCCATTCCATATTGTAAACCATGTCACTTCTCCTAGACTGGAGGATAGTATTCCACCATTCTAAGGCTGAGTTCTTAAATAGATTGAAAGCAAACATTATCTTATCCTCTTCCGCACACTTGCTTATTTTTAAGACAGCCTTAGTCTTTTCTATCCAGCGTAGGGTTGCAATGGGTCCTTCATTGCCCGATAATTCTATTGGTTTGTAGGACCAGAATTCTTTATAAGAACAACCATATGATATGGTTCTTCTTCTTTTGGGAATGGGCACTTGAAGTACGGTCTATTGTTTACGCTGTGTTCTGGTTCAGTTGGTCGCTTACTACTATGTTTACTTTTATTATCCGCTTTAACAGTTTGAATAATAAATGACATTGCATCTATAATTCCTTTTGCCACTATGTGTTGGATGGCACTATTATCCACTTGGTTTCCATTGTTATTGTTTGGATTCTCATTATTCGGGTTATTGTCGTTCTGGTTATTATCATTCTGGTTTTCCTAGTTCACTTCGTTGTCCATCTGAATTTTAAACATTTACCACGTATTAATATCAGAAGATAATATTTAGTACAACCAATCACACAACACGTATGTTGATAAAAAATGTCAAGCATTGCGACTTACTCTTTTTATATATAATATGCATCTAATACAAACCAGAACTGGAAATTTAAAATTATAATACAACTGAAATAAAAATTACACTACTAGTAGGCATCCGTAACTATGATTTAGATTTTTTTTTTCAAAAATACACACATATTATATATTATTATTATTATTATTACTATTATTACTTCCACCATCACCTTCACGGATATGGGTTCATCCAGAACTCTATATTGCGCTCGTCATACTTCAAGACGAGTCGCTCTCCGACCTGCCTCATTCTCTCGCTACTTTCTAAAATTTCTTCTCCGAAATCGGAGCTGTTGCACATTTTCTGCACTCATTGGGGGTGCAGGTGCTGGGACTGGGTATGGGTATTGGTATTGAGGCATGGATTCCTGGTATGGGTATGGATTCTCTAAAATTTCCCTAATGTATTGGTCGTTATCGTAGTAGGGATCTAGAGGGTCCAAACCTGGGTAGGCTGCTAGATCCGACATGGGTTCCTCTTCTAGGATTGGGTAGCGTTGCTGGTAATCCCTAAGCTCATCTAGCCACGGGTCGTAGTCTGGGTCTAAGGGATTTGGTGCTGGTACCCAAGGTATCTCCTCTGGGTTAAAATCATGCATTTCGACTTGATTTTCTGGGTTATTTTCTATTTCCATTGGCTGATTGGGAAATAGTGGTAGTGGTTGGGGTGCTATCTGTTGCTCCAGGTTAGGTTCGGCAGCTGTGGTTGCTAGGATATGGAAATTAGCTAAACTTCTATTAAGCATATCCTGTGTTGTGGGCATCGGTTTCTCTTTTAGCGGCTGCTAGGGCTCTCTGTTGTTGCAACTTTTTCTTTCGTTTCCTACGTTCATGTGCTCCTCTACTGAACCATCCTCTCTTTTTAGGAGGGAATGACTCTTCAGACTGAGCCTGAAACACGAATATCCCTTCTTCATTATCGGCAGAATACCCTGAGAGGGCAGGCTGTGAAGAGGTACCTTCGCTCCTAGGCGAGCTGGACAACTGACGATACACGTTGGAAGGTCCTTGGTCGCTCATATTGTAAACTAACAAATAGTCAAATAACACACAACAATAAAATACAAATATGCACATAGTTTCATAATTTATTTCCTAACATTTTGAATAATATCTTGGTGTCAGCAGAACACTTCTGTGGCTGAATCAGTGGCTTAGCTCTGATACCACCTTCTGTCGCAAACCCCGCCCCCTATCTGTCCCGGGAACGGGCGGCTGCGAGAATCAGTTTTGGTGGTATCGGTGTTTATCAATTTGGCAGCGGAAATTTCATCAGGCCCGTAGTTAGGAAATATTTTATCAGAGTAAAACACCACATTTTATATAAATAAAAATATTGGGATAAAACCCAAGTTTTTATTACAAACTGATTTATAGGAATAAATCCCATTTTATTGAAATAAAACATCTTCTTTATTTAGGTAACTTTTATAGCTACTTTTTCAAGCCTTCAGTGCTGTCCAGCTGGCTTCTAGTTGGCTTTCACAATTTGTTACCTGAAATGCGTTTAAAAACATTTTGTTATTGGGAAATACTGGTGAGTGAATCCCACTTTAATCAAGAAGAGTTCAATTAATTAAGACAGTATTGAGAGCGATTACAATGTTTATATCTACACAATTACTCATTCAGTACTTGCCACTCGACCGTATCTGTGGCTATGGTCATATCACACATTGGCTAACCCGTTGTCCAATTGTAAAGATTATCAAGTAATGTATACAAAACCCCATAATACTGGCAGTAATTGAAGAATTACAAAGACTCAATCACTGCTTAATCACATTGTAAAATATTTAAGGTTTTGTAAAAACAGTTTACAAAAAGGAGATTACTCACATTGCTGTCTTAGGTTTTCTTTAAGGGTTTCTTGGAGATTATCTATAAATTACACAAATGCACACGTGTTAGTATAATAACCCAATATTTACATTAGTAATACCCTCCCCGAGACGGCATTCCAACGACTACGTCGGGCAGAACCTCGACAGCCGTTACAGAACTCTGCATCAATCGGGCAGCGTATCTAATACATAACCGGGGTTATGATACTTACAACGGAGCAGAACTTCATTATTTAGGGGCTATTATGCCCGGAAATAGCTTATACTATAATAAAATTTCGAGAGAGAAAAGGATTTGAGCGAATTCGAATGTTCAGCCGATGTCTGCTATTTATAGGGCTGATCTTTGGTTTCGTCGCGCCCCGCATAGCATTCCTCCAAGGCTTACGCGGCCCGCGAGGCCAGCTAGGGTAGGCCCTAGCTTGGCTGACTCGCCACTAGGCTTGACACGAGTGGTGACACGTGTCTTCACCGGGCTTTGCCTCGTAGACAAGCTGTCGCGGCCCGCGTAGAAGACGACTAAGGTCTTCGCGCCCCGCGACGACCTTTGAAATTTCGTTTTTATTTAATTTTAATAAAAATAAAGATATCTGGGGCCCGTTTTCGCATACGGGGTGTATTTTAGGACGTATTGGGACATTCTAATTATATTTTAGGGTGTCGCAAAATATTTAGGAGGGTTGTTATAGATGGCACTAACTTGGAGAAGGATCCACTCACATTCACTTTCCACGTGGCACCTCCCTAGCCGTTGATCTCACCAACGATCCGTGTGCATAAACGTCAAGATGAAGATTAACTGTAGAAGGAGTAACCGCTTACGAAAAGTACTTTCCGTTATCTCTTCCGTCAACAAACTTTCCCGCCCAAAATCCGGTTATAAATAAGGCAATTCAGGTACAATCTCTCAAGTTACTCTCACTTCACTTTCACTATTACTTCTTCTTCTCCATTGAGATCTATACTTATTCTCACGCCGGAGGGTGGGAGAGAACCCCCATTCTCCCCGTGGCGAGTCTCACGGCTGTTCGTTTTGTAGTTATCGTTCGAAGAAGGAGCTCAACCAAACCCCGAATCAAACGAGAGGACTCACCCTTGGTCCGATTGATTCCGGTCATTCGAACCAGTGTTTCTTCATTGGCGCCTACCGATTCTTCAATTTCCATTCTCATCTTCTCGTTTTGATTCATTTCTCTTCAATCTCTATTTTCAATGGCAGAGACTCCGTCAAATCATCCATCAGGCCCTCGATCTGCGAATTTCACTAATGATCCTTGTGTCGAGGGAATTGTAGAAGAAGCTTCCGATGATAACGAGGTCCAGTACCTCCCGGTGAAACTCCCATCTCATGGTATGTCAGATCTCAGTGTGCATTAAACGCAGTATACGCACAGCTTTGTGCACAGACTGCCCCTCATGTAACTCAATCAAGGAGATCTACATCTCATGTACGGGCACCGTCTGCACCACGTACATCACACTATGACGCACCATCGCGAATGCCTGTAGACGACACAGAAGTGTATTCCAGATCTCCTACAAGGTACAAATCTACTCACTCTAAGACTCGACAAAGATATTACCGTGATGAACCATATTCTCATAGAAGGCAGTAAGTTCATTCTCGGTTGGGCCCGCGTTCTTACCTGAAGCGGGACACCCAAACCGACGAATACGATAAAACATATCAGGAAGGTGATAACACAAGTGTGTTCAACCGGCTGCAGCGGGACCATGCAAATTATAAACCTCGCGCGGTTTATAACCCGGATACAGAACATGATTACAACCTAATCTACCGCCCAGCAGAAGCAGCTGAGAACTCGAAATTTGTTAGTGAAATCGCTCTAGCTCCCCTCGAAAGAGCGAAACTACCATCAAACGTCGGAAAATTCAATGGGATGACAGATCCAAACGATCATCTCTATGTATTTACCAGCGCAGGCCTGGTAGGGGGTTGGACATTGCCTATGTGGTGTCACTTATTCGTCCAAACCTTGACAGGTGCAACACGATCATGGTTCGAAAACTTATCGGTAGGGAAGTTAACGTCATGGGGGGTTTAAAAGAGAAATTCCTAGTCCACTTTAGGCAGCAACACAGATCCGTCAGAGACACCGCCGATGTAATGAATATCTGGAGGCGGGATGATGAAAGTCTGGAGGACTTCATAACGAGATACAATAAAGAGGTGCTAGAAATTGGTGACGTACACGAACATCTGATACGAGCACAATTTAAATACGCTGTGGCGACATGATTAAAGTTCTATCAGGAACAGAGGGTTTACCCAAAAGCTGGGAAAAACTAATGGCCGCAGCCAAGGTTTACGCTCAAACCGAGCGTAACCTAAGCTCCAACAGACCACCGCCACCACACAACCGTCCGCAGGACATGAGTGGGAGCAGCAAAAAGAAATTTAAGAAGAACTGGCGGGACTCAGCCCCTGGAACATACTCGGCCGACGACGCTCGTGCAACAATAAATAAACTAGCAGCGCTGAAAGAAGCAAAGCAGGAGAACCGAGAGCGGCAATAGACTCCTCTCACAAAAACACCGGCGGAGGTACTCAGCGCATAGGATTATCAATTTAAAACACCTCCGCCAATGAAAAACAAGAGAGGGCAGGATCCAAATAGTATTGCGAGTACCATAAGGATAACAGCCACACCACAAATAATTGTAGAAGTCTCCGCACCGAAATTGAGAAGGCACTAAAAAGTGGCGAACTCACCCACTTACTTCAAAATGTGCGAAAGGACATCAAACAGATTACTCATGGGGGTGAGGGGCCGAGCAAAAAAGCTAAAACTTAAGCTGCGCCAGAACAACAAACATACAATAGTTTCCTTCATGTTGGTTAAGTTCTTCAACTTACCAATCTATGACATAAGACTATTCGTATGAGTAAATTAAGTCTCAATTAATTATCCTAAGAAACAACTTTGTAACTATGGCCTCTGAGCCCTATCCAAAATCAATATAAAAAGTTTGTTATCTTATTTCTGTGTTTATTACAAAGTGCATGCAATTCCTTTTGGTAAGCACAAAAACACTATGGTAACCATAACACAAGTCTCATGAACGGTATGCGATCACACGTATCGCGCAAGGCCCAGCCTTATGTTCACACATGAGCTTTATACCACCTTTATTCGCTTTACCTAGTCAAAGAAATTGTACTCATGAAAGATATTGTAGTTCAAACATATATTATAACAGTTACTGGCACACCGCGCGCCTTAACAAAAAACCATTTACATGCACGGCAGTGCATCGACAAAGTTACTTGCGCCATAACGCATTAACAAACAGGGATCCACATCCCAAACCTATATCAACTACCAATTGTTCATACAACCACAAAAAAAAAAAAAAAAACCTACTCTAGGTCTTCATCATCGTCATCCTCTCTATCTGGGAAAGCTTCCCTCAGTTGCATCATGAAATCTTCAGACTGCTGCGCAACAGTAACAAGGTCCATCACAGGAAGCTGCAGAGTGTTGTATTGAGCCTTCGCAGCAGCAAGAGCAGCATCAGTATCCACACTGTGCGTAGCAGAACTACTGGTATCCCAATCAACCTTTAAAGCGTTAACAACATGTTGAGTACATTCTGTGTACCCTTGGGCATACCCATCGTTACGCGCAGCAACCAAAAGGTGCGCAACCGTTTCATCCATCTCATTGGAATTAAGAACAAAATTGGCAACCTGCGCAATAAGACAAATAAGAAGATGTATAAGCATCTCAAAATATTATCAAAAAGCGAATACACTTACGCTTATGATTCCGCGGTCTTTCAACCATACCATGTCATTCTTCAACGGTTCAACTTGACTCTCCGCCGTCACCCGGGCAGTCTCAAAACTTTCCAACTTTTCTTCAATTTCAACAAGACGGCAGGAAGTCTCAGCTTTTTCAACCCGTTCAAGCTGCAGATCTTTTTTGGCAGACTCAAGCTCTGCCTTAATTTGTTCCTGCTCAGATAATAAAGAGGTGAGTTCGTCTCTCTTTATCCTTAAAGGCAAGTGTGGCGCAGGTTCGTACCTCTCTCAGTTTGCTTCTCTCTCGATGAGAGCGCGCCTCAGCATCAGCTTTTTCTTGCTTCAACTTCTCAATATCCGCATCTTGTTTCTTCAGTCTCTCAACTTCAGCCTTGCGATTATTAATGATATTGCGGAGACCCGTTTTTTCATTATTATCCTTCTCACAGATCTCCCTCCAATGTTTGCGCTCCTGTGAAAGAAGTGCGCTTCTCAATATCCGCATCTTGTTTCCATTTTTTCATTATTATCCTATCATTATTATTAAT
Organism: Helianthus annuus; assembly: GCF_002127325.2. Taxonomy (NCBI): domain Eukaryota; kingdom Viridiplantae; phylum Streptophyta; class Magnoliopsida; order Asterales; family Asteraceae; genus Helianthus; species Helianthus annuus. The sequence goes on along the minus strand of NC_035447.2, from coordinate 168,054,779 downwards.
GATAGGGAATTTTGTTGCAAGTTACGTCCTTTAAGCCTAACTCTGTTAAATTTTTATGTTAAATCTTATTACACATGGGTAATTTAGTCTTTTTACTTATTTAAATGACATAACTTGTATTTATTCTTTAAAAAATATTTCAAAAAAACATTATATATATATATAGAAAAAGTATATCGTACATTACGGCTTAACGTACTTCACGTACGACAACGTGCGTGATTTGTTCTATAACATGCGTGATTAATGTTTTCAATATGCGTGATCATTGTGTTTCAACATGCGTGATTTTGGATTTTTGAGTTATAACGTGCGTGATTTTAAAATGAACGTGTGTAATTACCTGTCGTACGTGATGTACGTTAAGCCGTAATGTACGTTAACCTTCCTCTATATTATATATATATATATATATATATATATGCATATATGTATAACAAACAACAGATATTTATCTCTCCCCCTTCACCTACCACCACCACCACCGTCTTCACCACCGCCAAATGTTGCCACCACCATCGGCACCGTCTTCACCAACACCACCATATGCCGACGTCGCCACCGTCTTCACCATCCAACAACCGCAGGGGCGAAGTATTGTGGGTGCCCGGGGGTGCACTCGCCCACTCCAATATTTCGGTTAGAAGTGTATAAGTTCTGATTTTTCGTTCGAAAATTTTAAAATTATATAGGATCGCCCCCCGATTATTTTTCCTAAATTGTATATCCTAAATATTTATAAACTTTGTATATAAATGATGGGTAGTTTGATAAATATACACTTTGTTTTATTTGGAACTATTATTATTTGACCCGACTTGAATCGAATAGCCAACCCAGCCTGACCCAAAACATAACGATAGGAAAATTTTTTTTTGGTCCCATCACTTTACGCCCACTCAAAACTTTTGGTCAAGCTCTGCCACTAAACAACCGCCTACTCCTCTGCAACCACCTCTACTCCAAACATAACTCAAAAAGTAATTTTCCCTTTATTTAAAGATAGACTATTCTTATCATCTTCCCCAACTAACCTGGGGCGCAGCTTAGGTAGGGCGGGAGGGGGCGGCCGACCCCCCAAATTTTTCGCTCAGTAGTGGAGAGTATCTAGTTTTTGTATAGAAATTTTTGGATATATACGTTTTCGACCCCCATTCAAAATATCAAGCTTCGCCACTGCAACTAACCATCCCAAACGAGCCTTAATCCATGAACTCCCAAATTCAACAAAAATATGTATGTTTACTCCAAGTTAGATTAGGGCTTTTGCTTATCGAGATAAAGCAAAAGGAATGTCTACCAGAGTCTTACTTATGAAGATCGGAAGTCGGAGGTGGCCTGAGTTAAAGGAATTCCATCGAAACGCCGACGAGTGGAAGTGTGGAACAGAAGGAAGTTGATGTTAATTTGTGTTGGACGACTTCGTATTAAGTCTGGGGTATCATATTTATACCTATGTTCGATGGAAATTGAAACATCAACACAACTTTTTATGGGTTCAGATTTGTTTAGAGGGGAGATGATGTTTATCGCAAAAAAAAACTGATTTAAAGCGACCAAATTTGTTGTTTCGAAGTCGCCGGATTCCGGCGAGATTTTGCCGGAGGTGAGTTGTTTTGAGTTGATTTTTAAAAGTTTGGGTTTTTGATATTAGTCCCTAAGGTTTCTATTTTGTTTTAAACTGAGAAAAAAAAAACAAAAAAAAAAATGTTTGTATGTATTGTTTACATGTATATTTTACAAGATAATGATAACTAGTATTAAGGCCCACTATTGCGGTGGACTATTGATTCCTGACGTATCGAAATCAATTAAATGCGATAAAGGCGAACGAACTCGGTTTAGTTCTGATGCTCTTTCGTTTCAGCAGGTATGAATGATTTTACTGTTCGGAGGGAGAATTGAGGATTTCGGTGGTGGTTAGCAGTGGCGGACTTATAGTACAAATAGGGGTAGCACGGGTTACCCCTCAACCCCAATTCTGTAGTGTAAAAATATCCTTTAACTCCATTTCTGTAGTGTAAAAATACCTATCAACTCCGTTTCTGTTATATAAAGGATACCCTGATCCTAAAAAAAATTAGGATACCCCTAACTTTTTGGGCTAGTTTCGCCACTGGTGGTTAGGTGGAGTTGGGTGGTGATATGGTGGTTGCAGGTGGTGGTGTTAGGAGGAAGAAGAGGTTGAGGGTGGGGGTGGGGCCTTTATACATACATACATAAATATATGTATATATTTATACATATATCAATATTTACAAAAATTGTCCTTTATATATATAAAGACTAAACTATTTGCACGTGACCAGATTTCATAAGAAAATCTAACTAGGTTAGGGTCAAATGACAAAACGTGCAAGAAAATTCCCTATAAAGGGCAAAACCTGTCAAAATTCATTGAAAATGACACCGCCTGAAATATGGTATCAAGATAAAGGACAAAAATTGTAATTTTTCCCTTAGAAAAATGGTCTTCCAGAGTCAAAATGCGCAATTCTAGCAAGTTATCTCAAATGCTAATCAAATCTTCCTAACACACACAGGCATGTTGTTCCATAATGTCACTTTGAAAACAAAGTCTCACAACTCATATCGAGCTTCTAAATTAGCTTTAAGAAAGCAAAGTATCACACTTGGTGTTAAGCTTTCTATTCATCTTTACACTTGGAGGGGGGGGGGGGGGTATTTGCATGGACCTCCCATCCGCCGGAGTATTACAACTCTGCAGCTAGCATAGCCCCATGGCTGCATGGCGGTGAATCCCCACCGAGATCGAAGAGCCTGTGTGGTATTACACCGGCCACAGGATTCGAACCCGGGTCTCTTGGGAAGAGATGGGTGAGGCTGGTCAACTGGGCTTTAAATACTTATATAAATTGAGAAAATTTAGGCAATAAATTCACAAAACTTTGTAATAGAATTTTGTGAGTGTATACTTCATTTAGGCTTAGTGTTCTATGTTCTTAATCCGATCAATTCTCGCCCAAATTTTTGCCCATGATCACACATGGGCTGATTGGTTAACTTTTCGCACAAGCCCAACATACAACGGGGTGAATCTGGTTTAGTTAAAATAAGTCCAACATACAATGGGGTTAAAAAAATGAATTGTGATATATACCTACGTGTGTGTATATATATAGGGGATGGAGCATGAGAAAATTAGTTTAAATGAGAAAACCAAAAAACTAAATAAACAAGCCAAAAAAACATACCAATTTTTTTTTAATTTTTATAAAAAAATCGGAGGTTTTTATACATGGAAAAAAATTTCAAAAAAAAAAAAGTTTTTTTGTTGTATTGCACATGTGCACTATTACGGATATAGTGCACATGTGTAGTACACATATAATCACATATAATGCACATGTGCAGTATAACAAATTTTTTTTTAATTTTTTTTATATATAAAAAGTAGCGAAATTTTTATAAAAAATTGTAAAAAAAAATTGGTATGTTTTTTATATATATATATAGAGTAATGCTCTAGAGAAAACCCCTTATTTTGAGAAAACTTTGAAAACCCATCACAAGGCCTACAATTAGCCACGTGTCCCAGCCATCTCCATCTTTCTTTTTGTTTTTTTGACGGCACTTTGGTAAATTCAACATTATACTACCCAACTCAAAAAGATATCTTGACTTTTGTCTACTATGATTTGACAACATTTATTACCCATTTATCTTCCCAATGTATCTTTCTAACTTCATATCTCTATCATTTTCATTTATAAGAAAGACCTCCATTAATGTCCTGCACATCTTCGTTTACAATCTACTTCTTTATTTATTCATTTCTCCATTAATGTCCATGGAGACAAATCCACCATATAACCCGTTAATGTCGCCGGGTAGATCTTATACTCATTCCTTTCTATTGAAGCCATCAAATCTGAGGATCGAAGCAATTATCGAAGCTCTTCAAGAAAAGAAAGTAAGGTGTTGCTCTCATCACATCTTTAATTCTGTTTTTAGAGAGAGAAAACTGATTTTGGAGAGAGAAACAACAATATTCATCTTGTTCATCTAGACACCAAGAACACACGCACAAATGTGTGTGAGAGAAACACGTTTAAAGATCTTACTTTTGTTATTTATGTAATTTGTTTAGATTTATACTTTTTATGATATTTGATAGATTTAAAATCAGAGCTTCGTTTGTTTATTTCAAAATTTTAAATCAAGACCAAGAAGAAATTTTTGTGTGCCCAATTTCTTTCTTCAAAAATCCGGTCTTCTTAGTTGTTTCAGATCTATATGTGTTTCAAACATATGGGTTTGAAGCAGATTTGATGTTAGATTCATTACTTTTGAGTTTTTTTATGAGTTCTTTGATTTTCGGTGATGTTATTTTCAATAAAATGTTTGTCTTTTTTTTTTATCCTTACCAGGTGGTGATTCTACTAGATGGCATATCCTGTTACTACAACCCGTAGCTACACATGTTACATTTTTTTACAGCTACATATGTAACGACCCTTTGTTATATATGTTAATGACCAGCTTGTTGGAATAGGTTAATGGAGTTTATGCAAGAGATGAGTCAGCAAAGGTAGCAGATAAACAACAAAGACAGACCGTCAATGGAAGCTCCACCCCTTCTTAGTGATCTGTGTTTTCGTTTACTAGTAATATGTAATGTGAGACTCTTATTATTTTGTCTAGGACGTGTTGTTAAAAATGTTCTAGCCTTCCGAACTTCTGCCCTGAAGTCGACCTCAGCATATTTGTGTTGCTTTTGGGCTCTATGCATCCAATTTTGTGTAACTTGCTTGTAGGCAATGTAGCTTTTTACAAGTTTACCAGTACATTAATCTCTAACACATGTTATGTGTAACTTGCTGAAAGTCTTAACACACGTTATAATAGAGCCTTGACACACGTTATATCAGTTATACCGTTATGGGTATAGTAAACGGCCCACCATTTTTCTTAGTGCTATGTATTTTAGTTTACTAGTAATATGTAATGTGAGACTCTTATTGTTTTGTCTAGTACATGATAACACATTCTGGAAGTCTTAACACGCGTTATAAAAAAGGCTTAACACACGTTATATTAGGTATGTTGTTATTAAGTTACTATTGGAGTTTATGCATCCATTCTGGAAGTCTTAACACACGTTATAATAGAGGTTTAACACACGTTATACATGTCAGGCGCGTAACACATGTTATAGTATGTATATACAAATCATGGTGTTTTGGAAACCACTAACTTATACATGACACCATGTTGGGTTAAACCAAGATTATAACAGAGGCTTAACACATGTTATCCCAGGTATACGGTGTTACAATATTAACTTGTATGTTCCATATTAAATTATTAACTTGTACACGTGTTACGATCAGTACATGCACATCATGGTGTTTTGCAAACCACTTTCATATACATGAATGCAAGTCGGGTTATAATGGATGCTTACATGTTATCATATGTATACAAGTGGGGTTACAACAAGATTACGATATTAACTAAGCTCATCATTAAACTCATCGCTCCCGTCGACTGTTTTCACCCTTGTCACATGTTAAGCAATTACATGTTCCGAACAGACAAATTGTAACACATGTTAGATCAATATATACACATCATGGTGTTTTGTAAACCACTAGATTATACATGAATACATGTCAGGTTACAAAAAGATTATAACAGTGGCTTAACACATGTTATACATTCCAAAATGTGCAAAACAAATGACCCGTTCATATTATATATTCCAAAATTACCTGTACATGTGTTACCATAAATGGCTCGTTTCATATTACACGTTACATACTAACTTGTACATTTATTACTTGTACAAGTTTTACGCTCAGTATCCACATTATCAGATATTTTAAACATCAACAAAAATAAAATAGATATTACTTGTTTTTTTAATTAACAAAAGGTTAACACACGTTATATATCATTCTAACAGGGGCTTAACACATGTCAGGTTACATCATGGTGTTCTGTTACAGCATGAACTACCAACACATGTTATAAATGAACGAAGACTTCTTTCCCAAAGGAAGTGACTTATTCAATGTCCCCGCATTAACGTCGCCTACATCCATCCAGCTTGTCAATTGAATATCTTTTATGGATATGTTTCTGTAAATCAACACACGTTATATATCATTCTAACAGGTGCTTAACACATGTTATGGGTCTGTCTCTGTAAATCAAACAACCCAACAAAAAAACAATTATTGTTAAGATCAAAAGCCCCAAACAAGCAACCAAACCAACAAAAAACCCGTTCAAAATCTCATCCTAAAGTTTTGGATTTATTTAAAATACATGAACATCAACCATTACTAGAACACGCATTAACTTCACCTACATCCATCCAGCTTGTCAATCGAATATCTTTATGGGTTTGTTTCTGTAAATCAACACACGTTATATAACATTCTAACAGGGGGCTTAACACATGTTATGGGCCTGAGTCTGTGAATCAAGCAACCCAACAAAAAAACACTTACTGTTCAGATAAAAAACCCAAACCAACAAAAAAACAGCTACTGTTAAGATCAAAATCCCTAACAAGCAACCAAACCAACAAAAAAACCCGTTCAAAATCTCATCCTAAAGTTTTTGATTTATTTAAAATACATGAACATTAACCATGGATACCCCATTAACCATTACTAAAACACTTTCAGCACACAAAAACATATTAACAACCATTTCAACAAAAAATCAAGTGTGAAATGATATTTCAAGAACACTTACCGGATCTATAACCGTCCGATGAACACGAAGAAGATCTTCAAACCTTCTTCTCACACACACACTCGTGCGTGTGTCTTTGTCATAAAGATTGTTGTTTCTCTATCTAAAACATCAACTTTCTCTCTCTAAAAACATTCATCTTGTCATCGTTCTTCTCACACACACAATCGTGCGTGTGTCTTTGTGATACTCTGATGTGCTCGACCATTGAAGGATCACCATTGAAGACCATGAAGCTTTTCTCTTTTACATGATGAAGAAAGAGGAGAGAGATAATAGTGTTTTGAAAGATTTGACTAGAAGAAAGAGGAGAGAGATGATGATACTAGTACTACACAAGTGGGTTTTGTCATTTCCAATACCAAAAAGTCTTTTCAGAGGGCAATTTGCACTACCGAAAATGCCCTTACAGTTGTACTAATGTGTATTATAAGATTTCTTCTAAATATAATTCTTACCAAAATTAAGAGAGCCCTTGATCAAGTGTGATGAAAGATAATCAATGGATGACATTGGGTTTCCATAGTTTTCTTAAAAAGATAGAGTTTTCTATAGAGCCCATCCCTATATATTTATATATATGTAGGATTAGGATCAAGAGTGAACAACTTCTTGAGAGTGAACTAATCTTGGCCCTTGATCATTTTTTTAGATTAAAAGGGTAAGATTGACATTAACCAAGTATGTTTAATTAAAATCGCTTAATTTTCTCACCTCTTAACTCTCTTTCTCTCTCTCTCATTTTTAATTATTTCTCCATTATTTCTTTATCCATAGATTTTGTTTTAATTTTAACTTGAGTATTGTTTTTCTTTTATTATCCGTATATATAGATATAATAATACATTGTTTTTAACTTCTTATAATTTTCAATAAACATTAAAAAATTTCTCTGAGATTGAAATTGTAATTATTTTTGGGTATTAATTTTTTTTTGAATATGTGATGAAGTTATTATTTTTGCATACATGTGATATGTTTCATTTTCATTAATTTCGTAATTTTTATATGAATCTACTCGTGTGCATGCCTAATATACTATATGTTGTTAATATACACATATGTAACCATTTCTGAATATAATACACAAATGTATAAAAGACTGTACACATGTGTATAAACTAACAGCTGTGTATCTTGTATAAACTGATAGTTAGCGAGACTGTACACATGTGTATAAACTAACAGTTGTGTATATTGTATAAACTGATACTAGCGAGATTGTACACATGTGTATACACTAACAACTATGTCTCATGTATATACGGAAACTAGCGAGATTTTAGGGATTTTGATTATATTGTTTAATAAATGCAATTTACAAAATACACAAATACCCTTCTGTCATTTATTTTAAAGGGGAGTTACAACATTATAATTACAATGTGACATCTGTGCTTAAGTAATCATTTTACAAACTCTGAACAATTCAATATTAATAAAACAAAGTATTTTGATCCCCATGTTTGTCATTTATGTTTGATTTTATGCACATGTTGGTTTTTGATTGATTTTGAACTCTATATTGCTTTCTAGAAAGTTATACGCAAACTGATGCGTAAACACGATCAGTTTAACGCGACAAACACTCCGGAACAGCAACATAAACTTAACATACCTTAAATATCCTTTACATAACTTAGAAATAAGTTTTAAAGGCTTTGGTATGGCAAAAACAAGTTTATTCGCTCACAGGGACTATTTGTGTCAACTTGCAAAAGTCTATCGTTTCGTAAGGCAACGTACAGTCCAGAACATGATCATAAGTTAAACATACCATATATAACCTAAACATGGCTTATAAATAAGCTTTGATAGGTTCGGTGTGCGAAAATATGCTTATATGATCTTACAGGGACTAAAAGTGTCAAAAAAGGCGTAAGTTTGCATTTTCGCGCATATCTTACGTTCTGACCACATGTGGACATCCAAAATTTTTATACACACTAAAATATTTTTTATTTTAGTGATCGGCATGCAAAAATACCATTCGTCGCTTAATTTGGTTCGTTTTCGCGTCCATTTGAGTTTCGTCGTAATTTGACGAATATCGCGACCGTACGACCAAACGAGCCAACATCCGAGATATTTCCGGGCATATTTTGAGTCCTCTAAACTTTATTGACCTGGTAGAGCCTTGAAAATGGCTTAACGGGTGTCAAAAGTGCCTAAAATGGGCTTATGCAAGTGCAGGGACTAAAGCTGTAATTACTGGAAACTTTGGCTGATCTGCAGAGTTCACACGGGCCGCGTAAGTCCAGTGCGACTCTTACGCAGGCCGCCTGAGAATGCCCAGTTCCAGAAACTCATTTTTCAGCAACTGTTTGTTATTTTAGGGGCTGTTATGGTAATTTCTTGGTGTGTTAACCAAGTTAACACCTCTCCAAGGCTTTGCACCCGCTCCTAACACTTGTACGGCAAGGATTTTTGCTTGGAGATCACACAAACAAGTGTTATGATCTTGTAAGTTTGCAACAAGTATAAATAGGCATGCCATTTCATTGTTGCAACTCACACTTGATCTAAATTCTCTAAGGTGATGTTTTTATAAATTCATACCTGAGAATTATAAAATCAAGTTCAAGCAAGGACCTTTTGTAAGCCTTCTTTCATTCTTTTATTGCTTTCTAGCTTAAAAAGTCAAACAGTGTTTGACTTTCAGTTTGACCAATCAATGGTCAATGCAAAGTTCGTTTGAACTTTGTAACGTGATTGTAATCACGATGGTTATAATCCTTAGCGATTATACCTACTGATTACCACGTTAACTAGGCGTAGTGACGACTCAAAATTTCGATCAAAATGCGTTTTAGCACGCATTTTGCTACGGAACTACTTTTAGGTATCAAAACACTTTGTTTTCATACGAAATCAGTTTTCTAACTAGGTTAAACATGTTTTGACATGTTTAACTCGTCACTATTAGTTTAGTGCTTGTTTAGGGTCGTAAGTTAAGCGGTCTAAACAACCGCTTAGACTTTTGAACCCGACCCGTTTGGTCGATCATTAGGATCTGACCAAGCTTGTTTAGTGATCATAGTTGCATAGGGAATAACCTCTGAGGTTATACCTTATGATCACATAGGATCGGTTAGTCATATGTTAGTTAGCTTATATTCCCATAGGAAATGACCAAATCGCCTTTTTGAAGCATAAATCCGTATTTTGCCTATGTGAACATATTTTTGACATATAATCTGATTTAGTAACATGTTTAGGGATAATTGGGCATGTAAGACTTGACATAGCACATAGTTAACCATCCGAACATAGTTTTAAGCAAACGACGCATTATAGGAGCCTATACTACCATAATGGGTCGAAACGGGTCAAAAGCAAATAGGTAGACTTTCAAATCAGAATGTAAGCTCTATTAAATCATACCATATGAGTTCAAATACTCATTTGATTTATAGAACATCATTCTATCCTATCTCCCGATTTAGGATCCGATTATTAACATAGTTACCTATATTAGGTGCCGTTTGATTCGTGATCCTTGGAGCTTTAGTTGGTCTTATTCTCAAGACTAATAAGCAATCCCAAGTGAGTACATAGTTCCCCTCTTTTACTGCTTTCAAATATTTTGGGGTGATACACATGTACATATGTGTTACTTTCGCGCATTTCATGCTTTTATGACATAAACATGCTAGTTTCACATAGTATATATCTAGTACATGTTTTCAATTATGTTTTGCTATGTATGTTAAGCATGCTAGCACATTGATTTATTACACATTTGTTGCATACGTTTACTTAGCATATGTACACATTGTTTTACATGACATTTCGGCTATGTAGTTTACTGAGCGTGCTAGCACATTGTTTTACATGAACATTTCTACTAGGCATGTTTACTTAGCATACCTAGTACATGGTTTTCATAGCATGCTTACATTGGTTATGACATTTGGTGTGTTTAATCGGGACAATAATACATTCATTAACATTGATCACGCCGCTCGGTAGTATGTAATGGTACCATAGGAATTGACAACTCCCGTTTCCGACTTCCTAGGTTTGTTTGGAAGTTGGGAATGACAAAATCCGATATACATAACTTAGATAAACCTTTAATTTGTTTAAAGGTTTATCGCCACAGTCGCAAGGCTTGAATGTATGCGATTAACATTACTACATAAATGTTTGTAATCATAAAGCATTGTTTTCTGCAAAGCATAATATTTGATTTAAACTTAGGTTTATTCAAAAACCTTGTTTTGTACATTCTTCTATGGGGTTGAGTAATTACTAGTTATTCACCATACATGACATTTGTTTCACATTGACATCATTACATAGTTTGAGTAGGTACTTGCTACTTGCTACTTGCTATGCATATCATTTGGTTATACATGATACATGTTACACATGACATTGAACATGGTTTATACATATACATTTTGACATTAAACATGACATTTTGGTTGGTTATTGATAAGTGACTTATGTAACGGGGCTATGTGTTATATGATAAAAGCATGGTGGATACGCCGCTGGTACTTCCTATATATAATTGATTTAATTGTATTATACATTGTTGTGTTATCTAAACCACTTGGGCAATGCATGAAACATTTTATACAAGAACATGACATTGTTTTACAAATTACATATTTTATACAAATTCACTTTTACTTGGTTATTCATTTAACCATGCATTGTCCTTTCATTATCATTTGATTTTCACATCGATTTTCACATGATTTTATAAAGGAAACATTTTACGAGGTTCATGACTATATTTTGCAAAAACACTTCTTTTAAACTACAAGTCATGAATCCTGCATAAACAAAACCTATGTATCTCACAGGCATTTTTATGCTGACATACCTATTTTTACATGTGTTTCAGGTGCTAATGCATGATGATGTTTGTGCTTCACTTAGGCGAACTCGGGCCTTGGTGACTTAAAAGACTGTTAATTATGTTATTTTAGTTTGAATTCAAAAGACAATGTAAACTTTAATCTCAATAATACATAACTTTAATTACCATGGTTGTTGAAACAATAATTCTGTCGCATCACTCCCCGACGTTTCCGCCGCGGTTTGTTGTTTTACACGGTCGGGGTGTGACAGAAGAGTTGGTATCAGAGCCAATGGTTATGGGGAATTAGGTTATTAGTAATGCTTTGACCTAGACTATAACTTTCTAGGACCCCAACACAAGTTATCTTGTGTTTAGAACTTAAAACAATACACGTCACCTATCCTTAGGTGATTACTAAAACATGAACACAATTTTCCCAAAATGATTTTGAAATCAATCATCTATCCTTAGATGATTTCTTTTGGCTTTGTGCCTTCCAAATTTTCAAAATTTTGTCAAAGTTTGGGTCTAAATAATGTGAACACGTGCAAACTGGAAGGGTGAATGCCTGTACCCTGAGTTTTCTGGCTAAGGCTAGAGTGTTCGTACAAATCCGCAGTATCGGACCAGTCACTCTTACCTGGGAACTCTTGGGGTGAGTGTTCACTTATAGGAGAGCATGTCTTCGCGATACATTATTATGATCCATTTACTTTGATTTGTCACTGTGTGTCGACTGTTTGTTACGAGGTAATAAACAAATGACCACCATCCTTTCTTTTGTTGATAATTATGATATCTCATTTCTCATCATCTCACTCGTTTTCTCTCATGTTTCCTCTTTTAGAATGCCTCCTCGACGTAACGTTAACAACCTAATGCCAAACTGGCAGCTATTATAGCACAACAGATGGCTGCTATGCTACCTGATCTCATAACTCAAATAAACCAAGCCAACAATAACAATAATGCACATGCTCCATGCAATTTCAAAAGTTTTAACTCGGCTAAACCGCTCAAGTTCAGTGGTTCTGAAGGAACAACTGGGCTCCTACAATGGTTTGAGAGTCTTGGGAGCACCTTTCGCCATGTTCAGTGTCCGAACAATCGTAAGGTCGAGTTTGCTTCGAGCGTATTCCAAAAGAGGGCTCTCACATGGTGGAATGGGGTAATGAGAGACCGAGGTGCTGATATTGCTTTGGGTCAGAAATGGGAGGAACTTAGAGCTCTCATGATGAGAGAATTTTGTCCTTGTCATGAACAGAGGGCACTCGAAAATGAGTTCCATGATCTGAAGCAAGACAGTGGTGAACACCGGGCTTATACAGACAGATACTAGGAGTTAAGCTTGCTCTACCCTACAATGGTCACGCCTTTGGATAAGGCTATTGAGAAATACATAGACGGTTTGCCAGATCCTGTTCACGATATTGTCACTGGCAGCAACCCTACTACCGTCCGACAGGCCATTGAGCTAGCTGCAACCCTTACTGAATCGCAAGTCAAAAAGGGTAAACTCCACAGAAAGGGGGTCAAGAAGCAGAAACAATCTGATAGCACCACTGAGAAAAAGGGCAAGAAGGCTGCTGAGTCTTCTAAGAAATCTAGGAAGCGTAAGGCTTCCAAGAACTTCGCTGTTACTACTCAGACTGATCAGGCAGCACAGAATCAGGCTGCACAACCTGCTGCCAAGAGGCAGTATGCTGGTAATGCACCTCTGTGCAACAGATGTAACAGCCATCACCAGCCACAGTTGCAATGCCACATCTGCACAAATTGTTGCAAGTCTGGTCATCTTACGAATACCTGCCGTTTTGCTCCTAACCAAAATCAGGCAGCTCAAAACCAAGTTGTGCAAAACCCTGCCCAGAATCCTGCACGACATCACTTTCCGCCTGGTTCGTGTTACAATTATGGGGATCTGACCCACTACAGGAACAACTGCCCGAGGTTGGCAAATGCGAATCAAGCACAGGCTCGTGGTAGAGCATTTAATCTGAATGCAAATGAGGCACGTGCGGATAACGAAGTGGTGAACGGTACGTTCCTTGTTAGCAACCATCCTGCTTCTGTTCTATTTGATTCGGGTGCCGATAAGAGTTTTGTATCCTTAGCATTTGAGCCTTTGCTTTCGATGACTAGAACAAAACTAGGAAAGCCCTTGACAGTAGAAATAGCTAGTGGTGAACCTGTTGTACTCAACTCTGTTCTTCGAAATTGCCAGTTGAATCTCAATAACCATCTTTTCCCTATTGACCTCACACCGATGCAACTGGGAGCTTTGATGTTATAGTAGGAATGGATTGGTTATCCAAGTACCATGTTGAGGTGGTATGTTTTGAGAAGTTGGTCCGTATGCCGCTTTCGACTGGTGAGATCTTAGAAGTTCGTGGGGAGAAACCCGTCGGTGGTCTTAGGCTTATGTCTTGTACCCAAGCCCAAAAATACCTACGAAAGAAATACGTTGCTTTCTTGGCACATGTTGTAGAGGAGAAGGGCAAGGGTAAGACTATCCAAGATATCCCTGTTGTTCGGGATTATCCTGAGGTATTTCCTGAAGAATTACCTGGTATACCCCCTGTGCGCCAAGTTGAGTTCCGCATTGATCTTGTGCCTGGCGCAAATCCTATTGCTAAGTCACCTTATCGTCTTGCACCATCTGAGATGCAAGAGTTATCTAAGTAGCTTCAGGAGCTATCTGACAAAGGATTCATCCGTCCGAGCTTTTCCCCTTGGGGTGCTCCTGTCCTATTTTTGAAAAAGAAAGATGGATCATTTAGGATGTGTATCGATTACCGTGAGCATAATAAGCTTACCATCAAGAATCGATATCCCCTACCTCGCATTGATGATCTCTTTGATCAGCTACAGGGTGTTACTTGCTTTTCAAAGATTGATCTGCGTTCTGGGTATCATCAACTTCGAGTTCTCGAAGAAGATATTCCCAAGACAGCTTTTCGTACCAGATATGGTCATTATGAGTTTACTGTTATGCCCTTCGGTTTAACTAATGCTCCTGCTGTTTTCATGGACTTGATGAATAGGGTTTGTAAGCCTTATTTGGACAAGTTCATCATCGTTTTCATTGATGACATTTTGATCTATTCTAAGACTCGAGCTGATCATGAGCAACATCTCCGTCTTACAATGGAGCTTCTAAAGAAAGAACAACTTTTCGCCAAATTCTCCAAGTGTGAATTCTGGCTTAAGGAAGTTCAATTTTTGGGGAACATCGTCAACGAACAAGGTATACATGTAGATCCCGCCAAAATCAGTGCGATTAAGGATTGGGATACTCCTACTACTCCTACCGAGGTTCGTTCATTTCTTGGTCTAGCGGGTTACTACCGCCGTTTCATTGAAAACTTCTCCAAGATTGTGGTTCCTCTCACTGCTTTAACTCAGAAGAATAAACCTTTTGAGTGGGGACCCAAACAGGAAGAAGCTTTCCAGACCTTGAAACAGAAACTTTGTAATGCACCTATTCTATCCTTACCCGAGGGTCTCTAAGCTTGTGGGTGAAAGAATCATGCACTCATACCCCCAGAGTTTATACTTATTATCTGCTATAAAGAACCAAAGAAAGGATTGGCTCACTCCAATAGTCAATGCTACCCCTACCAGCCATATGGACCCAAAGAAGAAGCGCTCTAGCGCGGATGACGGATGACACCTACCAGAGCCAAGTGGAGCATGCATGAAGGAGTCAGACGCTTCTTCTATTCTTTTCCCTGGCGCAGCTGGGCCATCCTTATTGAAAACTAAAGCAAGAAGGGAGAAGGTTGACTTTGAGAAAGAAGGTGCTTGTTGCCACTTTATTAGTAAGTTTACCTCAAGAAAGGCGAAAACTTGCTTGACTATGACTAAGAAGATAGAAAGGGCTTTTCTCGCTTAGTATGAGTTTGTTGTGTACTACGATGCATCCAATTTAGGCCTTGGCTGCGTTCTTATGCAAAGAAACAAAGTTATAGCCTATGCATCAAGACAGCTGAAAGTGCATGAGAAAAACTACATGACTCATGATCTTGAGTTAGGCGCAGTAGTTTTTGCTCTTAAAATCTGGAGACACTACCTTTACGGTACAAAGTGTGTAGTGTTTACTGACCACAAGAGTCTCCAGCATATTTTCAATCAGAAAGAACTAAACATGAGGCAACGACGTTGGGTTGAACTCCTAAACGACTACGATCGCGAAATTCGCTACCATCCTGGTAAGGCGAATGTCGTGGCTGACGCATTAAGTCGTAAGGAACATGTCAATCTTCACTGTGTTCAGGTTCGATCTGACATTCAAACCCGCATATTCAGGCTCAACATACTTGTGTTACACAAGACTTGATGGGTAAAGAGTTACCGTGTCATACTAAGCCTGAGCTTGAACTGAAAGACTTTGGGATATTCTATTTCATGGGCCGTTTGTGGGTCCCAAGTATAGACGATCTTCGCACCTTGCTTATGGATGAAGCTCACAAGTCTCGTTATTCTATTCATCCTGGTGCAGACAAGATGTTTAAGGATCTTCGAACCCAGTATTGGTGGTCGGGTATGAAGAAAGACATTGCCTTATATGTTTCCAAATGCCTTACTTGTCTTAAGGTTAAGGAAGAACATCAACATCCCTCTGGATTATTGGAGCAACCAGAGATTCCGATTTGGAAATGGGAAAACATTGCTATGGATCTCATTACCAAGCTGCTACGCACTAAAAGAGGTCATGATGCCATTTGGGTTATTGTTGATCATCTTACAAAGTCAGCACATTTCTTGCCGATCCGTGAGGATCTTTCTGCTGACAAGCTTGCTAAAATTTATGTAGATGAGATGGTATCTCGACATGGTGTTCCGTTGAACATTATATCTGACAGAGATGCTCGATTTTCATCTCACTTTTGGAGAACCATGCAGTCTGCCATGGGAACCCAACTTAATTTGAGCACAGCATACCATCCGCAGACAGATGGTCAATCTGAAAGAACAATCCAGACACTGGAGGATATGCTTAAAGCTTGTGTGATTGATTTTGGTGGTAGTTGGGATTCGCATCTACCGTTGATCGAATTCTCTTACAACAACAGTTATTGTCACACCCCCAAAAATCCACACGCGGAGTACCACCGCATGGGGGCGTGACATGACCAGGATCAAGCCACCAATCATATTGAACAATAGCAAATGTAATTCAACCAAACAATATGAAAGGTGTTTCAAAACAAAAGTATGGTTTCAATGTTTAGCGGAAGCATAAATGTAAAACCCAACATAAGTAATAAGTTTGAAATGTCATAAATGTTTAACATGGCATCCACGATCCATGTCCACAACGACCGCGCCTCCCAGTGCAAGCTCCATGAGTACCTATTGACCTGCAAGGCATGTAACAACGAGTCAACAACAAAGTTGAGCGAGTTCACAGTTGGTGGTTTAGTTATAGTATTCGTTTCGTAATTCACATGTTCGTTTTGTAAACCATGTATCGTATTTATTTGTATCGCGGCCTTCCAGGCATGTTTGCGAAGATTAGTGGGGGTTTCCCAAGTATTCTAGACTAGTTATATTTGTATCGCGGCCCTCCAGGCATGTTTGCGAAGATTAGTATTCGTATCGCGGCCATTCCAGGCATGTGTGCGAAGATTAGTATTCATATCGCAGCCATTCCAGGCATGTGTGCGAAGATTAGTGGGGGCTTCCCATGTGTTACTAGTCTAGCTGTATCTATAAGTGACCTTCCCTTAACGAGGTCAGTGGTACGTATTCCGGTAACGATGAAAGTACCGGTAATCAATCAATCCCATTCCCAACCCCGGGAATCCCATGCCTTGGTAAGAGTGTGAACTCACCTTGGTTTGCTCGGCAGATAAACAAAAGGTCACTTGAGCTGTATGTGGTCAACCACGTCCTAACATGGTTACCATACAAGTCAGGTCTATGGTTTAAGTAATGCACGTATGGTTTTCTACACGTATACTAACAAGTTGTGTACAAGTATTGATCATGGCATACACATGTAATTATGGCAGTTAACATCAGTTCATACGAATTCAACAGTTAGCATACCCACAAATATACACAACCCAGATGTGCGGCCCAAAAAGTTGGGCTTGTAACAGTATGTAAGTCCAAAACAGTGTGCACGTGTATATGGTCTCGAGTCGAGACTAGAGATCCCGAGTCGAGACTGTACGGTCTCGAGTTGTAGCCTACGAGTTCTCGAGTCGCAACTGAGGAGGTCTCGGGTCATACGTTCATTACTCGAGACTAGGCGGTCTCGAGTCATGTCTCGAGTCGCAACAAGACTCACAACCATGATCTCGAGTCATGCTGTTTGTGCTGGTGATGTGTGATCTCGAGTCGAGACAGTGGGGTCTCGACTCGCAACCTTTGTCGAGATCAGAAGATGTAACAAATTTCCTTAATTGCAGCTTATTATTCCCGTAACATTTGCAAACAACTTTGGCAGTTTTAAACCGGATCAAACAACATTCAATTCAGAAATCAAACATATTCATTCAACCCTAATCATCATCTAATCAAGAACAATTAATCAGCATCATATGAACATACAACCGGATCATCCGACTATTGAACTCAAAGACTAACATGTAACCCTAAGTCATGTGTACATCAAACCAATCAATACAACACATCATATGCTCGAAAATCATCAATCCAGCACAAGCATTCGGTTCTAAATAACCTTAATCGGTCGTATAATTCTTTCACATGTTTTCAATAAATCAACAAGGGAGTTTTCCCCGCATATGTTAATACCGAATTTAACACATAATCTAGATTTGTGATCATAGTTTCGTCCACACATTTACTATCATGCAACCCTAGTTCATCACATAAAACATGACATCAAAACATAGCAAACAATCAAGGATTAACACTAACCAGAAAGCCGAGAAGATTAGTTTGCTCGAGATGGGTGGGCTTCGGGGGAGGGGGCTACCGTCGCATAAAAGGGAGAGAAAAGGAGAGAGCTTAGGGTTTGTGTGTTCTTGTTTTGCAAGTAATGAGAAAACTAAACCCCCTAAAGGTTCATGTATGCATATAAGGAGTGGGCCGAACCCATTAATGGGCTGCCCTTGGTCTCGAGTCGGCCAAGTATAGTGAGCCGAGAGAGAGGGGTGTACGGCCCAAAAGGGCTTGTGCGATTAGGACAAGTGTTATGCAACCATACTTATAGCATTCACATAAAATCACGTAGCACATAATATAACAACGTCGTAACATACATTGAAATCAAGCACATCAATCAATCAAGTAACGTTCATACAAGTTGTGTCAAAACACAAAGAAAGGTTCTGGAATACGGGTTGTCACATTATCCCCAAGTTGAAAGAAATTTCGTCCCGAAATTTAGCACGCGGTTACTCAGGAAGCTAGTTAAGTTGTATGGTTTTCCTGGGGTGTCACATCCTCCCCCCGTTGGTTTGGAATTTCGTCCCGAAATTCCGCAGTAGCTTCGGCCTCAGTAGTGGTTGTACTGTTTTTGAACAGTTGGGGATACTTTTGTTTCATCTGATCTTCGCGTTCCCAGGTGAACTCTGGGCCACGACGGGAGTTCCAACAAACTCGAACAAGAGGTATTCTGGTGTGCTTGAGGACCTTAACATCCCGGTCCGTGATTTTGACTGGTTCCTCGATGAATCGCAACTGATCGTCGATAGTGAGCTCCTTCAAAGGAACTATGAGTTTCTCATCTGACTGACACTTCTTCAGATTCGACACGTGGAAAACGTTGTGAACTGCACCGAGTTCTGCTGGTAGGTTTAGTTTGTAGGCCACTTTGCCTGTTCTTTCTATGATTTCGAACGGTCCGACATACCGCGGATTGAGCTTGCCTCGTTTGCCAAAACGAACTACACCTTTCCAAGGTGAGACTTTGAGTAGCACTCGATCCCCAACCTGGAACTCGAGTGGTTTCCTGCGCTTATCAGCGTAGCTTTTCTGACGGTCGCGAGCTGCCGCCATTCGTTGTCGTATCTGAGCAATTCTTTCCGTTGCGTCTACGACAAGTTCTGGACCAGTAATCTGACTATCACCCACCTCTGCCCAACATAGAGGTGATCGGCATTTATGCCCGTACAATGCCTCAAATGGAGCGGCTTGAATGCTGGTGTGGTAGCTGTTATTATATGAAAATTCTACTAATGGCAGATGCTTTTCCCAACTGTTGCCAAAGTCAATCACACATGCCCTAGGCATGTCTTCGAGGGTTTGAATAGTGCGCTCAGACTGCCCATCCGTCTGAGGGTGATAAGCTGTGCTTATGTCTAACCGTGAGCCAAAAGATTTGTGCATTGCTTGCCACAGTTCTGAAGTAAAGCGTGCATCACGATCGGAAATAATAGAGGTTGGCACCCCGTGCCTCGAAACCACTTCTTTGAGATAAACGTCTGCTAGAGTGGAGAACTTATCCGTTTCCTTAATAGCTAGGAAGTGTGCAGACTTTGTGAGTCGATCCACGATCACCCAAATAGTATCATTCCCACGTTGAGATCTAGGCAGGCCAGTAACAAAATCCATGGAAATTTCCTCCCATTTCCATTGTGGTATCTTTGGTTGCTGAAGTAGGCCTGAGGGTTTCTGATATTCTATCTTGACTCTCGCACAAGTCAAACACTTGCTAACGTAAGTTGCTATGTGGGCTTTCATGCTAGGCCACCAATACATAGTTCTGAGATCGTGGTACATTTTATCCGAACCTGGATGTACCGAGTAGCGAGACTTATGTGCTTCATCCATTACAAGCTCGCGTAAGTTGCCATAAAGTGGGACCCAGATGCATCTTGTTACGTAGTAGGCGTCGTCTTCCTTTTGTTCTAACCGTTGCCTTGAGCCGCGTAGGGCTTCAGCCCTGACGTTTTCTGGTTTTAATGCTTCTACCTGAGCATCTCGTATCTGTGCCGGAAGACTAGACTGGATGGTAAGTTGTAATGCTCGTACGCGTCTAGGTGCAGTGTCTTTTCGACTGAGAGCGTCAGCCACTACATTGGCCTTGCCTGGATGGTACTTGATGGCACATTCATAATCGTTTAAAAGTTCGACCCATCGTCGTTGATGCATGTTCAATTCCTTCTGCTTGAAGATATGCTCGAGACTCCTGTGATCGGTATAGATGGTGCACTTGGTACCGTACAGGTAATATCGCCATATCTTAAGCGCGAAAACAACAGCTCCCAGCTCTAAATCGTGCGTAGTATAGTTTCGTTCGTGAACCTTAAGTTGACGTGATGCATAAGCAATGACCTTGTCACGTTGCATTAACACACATCCATGACCTTGAATGGATGCATCGCAATAGACCACAAAATCGTCCTTGCCCTCTGGCAATGAGAGGATAGGTGCGCTGCAGAGCCTATCTTTTAAGTGCTGAAAAGCTGTTTCCTGTGTATTAACCCAACGGTAGGTGACACCCTTCTGTGTCAGTAGTGTAAGCGGCTGCGCAATCTTCGAGAAGTCTTTGATAAACCTTCTGTAGTACCCTGCCAAACCCAAGAATTGGCGAATTTCCGTTGGTGTACGCGGTGCAGGCCAGTTCTTAATTGAGTCTACCTTGGATGGATCCACATGAATCTTGTCCTTGTTTACCACGTGGCCTAGAAAGTGGACCTCACGAAGCCAGAAGTCGCATTTCGAAAACTTGGCGTATAATTGTTCTGTTCGAAGGAGTTTCAAAATGAGTCATAAATGATGCTCGTGTTCCTCCTGACTCTTAGAGTAGATCAGGATGTCATCGATGAAGACAATCACAAACTTGTCCAAGTAAGGTTTGCACACCCTGTTCATAAGATCCATGAAGACCGCAGGCGCGTTTGTTAACCCGAATGGCATAACTAGAAACTCGTAGTGGCCGTAGCGAGTTCTGAATGCTGTTTTGGAGACGTCCTCATCCCGGACTCTCAGCTGATGGTATCCTGACCTCAGATCTATCTTTGAATAATAGCTCGACCCTTACAATTGGTCGAACAGGTCGTCGATGCGTGGAAGAGGATAACGATTCTTCACGGTCACCTTGTTAAGCTCACGGTAGTCGATGCACATCCTGAAGGTACCGTCTTTCTTTTTCACAAATAGTACTGGAGCTCCCCAAGGTGAAGAGCTAGGACGAATGAAACCCTTATCCAAGAGTTCTTGCAGTTGCTTGGACAGTTCTTCTAATTCTGATGGAGCTAAGCGATACGGTGCACGAGCTATTGGTGCTGCTCCTGGAGCTAGTTCAATCTGGAATTCGACTTGGCGATGAGGCCGTAGCCCAGGCAATTCTTCAGGAAACACTTGAGGAAAGTCACGCACTACAGGAATATCCTCTAATCTCTTCTCTTTCGATGATGCGTCAGTAACCAGTGCCAAAATGGCAGTTTGGCCCTTTCGTAAACACTTATGGGCCTTCAGGAAGGAGATGATGCCAACCACGGCACCACTCTTATCACCTTGAACTTCGAGAGGTTCTTTACCAGAACGGGGAATACGAACAATCTTCTCCTTGCATAGGATCTCTGCTTGTTGTTGGGATAACCAATCTGTCCCAATGACGATGTCGAAACTACAAGAACTATGGGAATGAGATCGATAGAGAAAGTTTGACCAGCGAGGACAAGATTACAACCCTGAACTATGTGTGTGGCCTCTAGACTTTTACCATTAGCTAACTCTACGACATGCTTGGTGTTTAAGGGTGTTGGTGTACGCTTTAACAATTGACTAACTTTCAGAGACATATAACTGGTATCCGCACCCGAATCAAATAATACAGTAACATAAAAGTCGTCGAGAAGAAACTTACCCATCACCACGTTAGGATCATTCCTTGCATCACCCTGACCCAGTACAAATGCTCGACCCCTAGCGCCATTGTTATCATTGTTTCCCCCGTTGTTGTTCCCATTGCCCTGATTATTGTTGTTGTTGTTCTGGTTCTGGTTTAACTGGGGGCAGTCTCGCTTGAAGTGGCCTTCAGCACCACACTGATAGCATCCCCTGTTGCCTCGCTGCTGTTGTTGCTGCTGGTTTTGTGACAAATCGAGTTTCTAAGATTCCATCTTCGCACTATTGCACGTTAATTGTTTTGATTGTTTGTTGACATGACTTGTTTGTCTCACAACTGTACGTGTTTGTAATAAGTTAAATTGTATTGTGGTTGGTATGTTATACATGGTGGGTGTTAAGCATGTTATTTTTAGATGTGTGATATGCATTGCATTTGAGTGTATATTCAGAACATGTTTTAAGTTAACATGACATTAAAGATTAATAAAATATGAAACTTGTGCCAAACACCCCACCCGAAAACACCTAAGTGTTTTCGTCCCATATGAAGCCGACGGAATCAAAGATGGGCCTTGGCCCAGCGGCGAATATTTCTTTTAGTCCGGCTATAACTCGTACACGAAAACTGTATTCAAAATACGTTGTGCAAACCCTAATCACCTCCCCATCTTTCTCTCGTTATTCCTTGAACTGACGGCTGCCATCTCTACATTGGAAACCAGATATTTCACCCTGCGATTATTTCTTTTCGGTTAGTGTTCCTGCACATATTTAACTCTAGTTCTGCATGGACATTCATTGTGTCTTGATTGTTATTGCATGATGTTTTCGGTCCAATAGGATCCATATATCATGGGATTGTCGGTCATTGATTTTGATTTTACATAAGGCAACTGATATGATTAACCTTGACATACTAAAATAGATTCACATGTTTGCATGTGATCATCATGTCAGTAGCCATGTGCTTGCTATGTAATGATGTATGATGAACCGATTTGCATGATATGTTGGTCCAGTAGAATTTTAATAGGTTAGTGTTTGGTCAAATTAAAATCAAAAGGGCATGTGATGTGATTAAGTGTTTTTGCATGAAAAGTCATATATGTGTAATCAGTAAGTGCTCCCGTCAATCGATGATATCATAATTGTGTCTAATGATTTGTTTTCAAGGATATGTTTGGTTGAATATGCTAATGATTAGAATTCGGTGATGTAACTGTTAGTGATGATGATCAGCTAAACCACGAAAACACAAGGTTCAGACGAAAACACAAGTGTTTTCGTCACATCTTAGATACGACGAAAACCAAAGGGTTTTCGTCCAATAATTTCGTTTCGGCCCAAATGGTTTTTGGCCCAAAAGTGATTTGGCCCAAGTGTCTTCGTCCAACTAGTGTTTTCGTCAAATGGGGATTTCGCCAGTTAAGGGTTTTCGCCAGTTGGGTGATTTCGCCATGCATGTGATTTCGTTCAATGTTTCTCACACTAGTACTGTTAGTTATATAACTCTCTTAGTTATTAACACTGTTAGTTGTTAAGCATGTTAACTCTGTTAAACTATCTAACTCAGTTAAGTTGAGCGCGTAACGCATTTAGTTACTAGTTCTGTTAGATGTTAACTTTGTCAACAGTGTAACCTAGTTGGTATATGTTAAATTTGCTAACCCTGTTAAAGTGTGTTATTGGTTAACTACATTAGATTGTATGAACTGCATGATATTGACTTACTGCCTACCTGATATATGATGTTAACTGCCAAGCACACTTTGTGTCATAAACTGCATACGAAACTTTACGAACTTGAACTGATTATGTATACGTGCATAACTATAGGACTTGACTGATTCCTTGTGAGCACATAGTTTAGCATACCGAGCAAACCAAGGTGAGTTCACACTCTTACTAAGGCATGGGATTCCCAGGGCATGGGAATTGGGATTGAAGGATTGAGATTGAATAGAACTGTACTTACACTGTTACTAGACTACCATACCATCGTCCTCGGTTGTGCAGGACACATACGTAAAACCTACGTATACTTGTATTGCTCACTGTCCTCAGGTTGCGAAGGACACTCACGTAAAACCTACGTGAACTTATACTCACTACTGCCTCGGTTGTGTCAGGCACTTACGTAAAACCTACGTAAACCCCCGCGTACCCTATCCTCGGTTGTGAAGGATACTTACGTAAAACCTACGTAAATCTGTACGTATTATTGTTCTCGGAATATGTAGAACACTTATGGTTACGAATAGTCTAGTGGATATACAACATGGGAAGCCCCCACCAATAGAACGTACTATCGGCCCAGTAGAGCCACATGTTACAAACGAACTTACCATTACGCATTTACTTTCTGTGAACTCGCTCAACTAGTTGTTGATCCTCTGTTACATGCCTTGCAGGTCGTTAGGTACATGGAGCTTGCACAGGGAGGAGCTGGTCGTTGTGGGCTTGGATCGGGATTGTTTGTTAAACACTTTATGACATTACATACTTATTTATGTTGGGTTTTATCTATACGCTTCCGCTAAACAATGATGACTTACTTACGTTTTGGAACACCTTTCATATGGATTTGGTTTGGTTTAATAGCAAATACTTTTACTATATATATTGTTCTATATGATTGGTGGCTTGATCCTGGTCAGTCACGCTCCCAAGCGGTGATACTCCGCAGGTGGATTTTGGGGGTGTGACAGATTGGTATCAGAGCCATTGGTTATAGAGAACTTGGTTTTAATATGGGGAAAACGTTTTTATTAAAACCAGACTATAACCAGAACAGTGCTCTCAACGATCCACAACGACGCTTCGCTCCACGTGCAAGACTCAACATACTAGGTAATAAGATTTATGTTTATTGCCTGCATGCTAGAATTGCATAGAACTTTGCTCGTAGTATGCTTAGATTACACTGCTCATTACTTGTTATTGCTTGAGAACACCTATGTGCTTACACTCTTCTGTCATCGCACTATTCGCGAACCTTTCTCACTTATGTTGCCTTTGATGTGAAGATCAATGGCCGGATGAATTAACATGACACAAGCCCAGTTGACGGCTTTCGTTAATGAACAAGTTGCTGCGGCACTTGCAGCTGCTCAAGCAGGTAGTATACCCTGCAGTTTAGACTCACACTAGGATCTTTAGATCCTACATTAATTCTTGTGTTTAACTTTGTCCTATTCGTACACAATAGGTCAACACGCTCAGCAGCCCGTCTGCACTTTCAAGAACTTTATGGATTGTCGTCCTAGCACATTTAGTGGCACTGAAGGAGCGGTTGGACTCCTCCACTGGTTTGAAAAGCTCGAGTCTGTGTTCGAGATGTGTGAATGCCCTGAGGCTCGCAGGGTCAAGTACGCCACTGGCACACTTGAAGGGATTGCGCTAACTTGGTGGAACGCGCAAGTGCAGATTTTAGGGTTGGCAGCTGCTAACGCCACCCCATGGAATGACTTCAAGGAACCGATTAAAAGGGAACACTGCACTCGGGAAGACATTCACAAGTTGGAAGATGAGTTGTACCATCTGAAAATGACTGGGTCAGAGATCGAGGCTTATACCAAGAGGTCAAACGAGTTGGCTGTGCTGTGCCCAACTATGGTGGACCCTCCAATCAAGCGCATCGAGTTGTATCTCAAAGGTTTGGTGCCAGAGATTCAGAGCCATGTGACATCGGCTAATCTTGACAACATTCAGGCTATTCAGCGCCTCGCTCATCATATCACAGATCAGGCAGTGGATCAGAACAGACTGCCTAAACGTATCAGCGCTACTGCTACCGCTACCACTGCTACTACACTTGCTACTCCCAGCGACAACAAGAGAAAATGGGATGGGGATTCTAGCAAGGGGTCAGCTTCAGTTCAGTCACAGGTTCAGCAGCGAAAGACTGACAGTTACCAGAGTCCCAGTCAGCATTCTTCAGGCAGTCACAGGCAGGGGGGATACCGAGGGAACCTCCCAAAGTGCAACAACTGTAACAGACACCACAGTGGCCAGTGTAACAAGGGTCGCTGTCAAAGATGCCTCAAGATGGGTCATGAGGCCAAAGATTGTAGAAGCCCTCGGCCTGCGAACCAGAATCAGCAGCAGCCACAAGCACAGCAGAATCAGCAACAGGGCAACAAGGGGTGTTTTCATTGCGGCGCAGAAGGGCACTTCAAAAGGCACTGTCCTCAGCTAAACAGGAACCAGAACAACAACAACAATAACAACAATCAGGGAAATGGCAACAACAACAACAACAACAGTGGGAACAACAACGGCAATGAAGCAAGGGGTCGTGCATTTGTGTTGGGGCAGGGTGATGCCAGAAATGATCCCAACGTAGTTATGGGTAAGTTTCTTCTCGACGATATTTATGTTACTGTTTTGTTTGATTCGGGTGCGGATACGAGTTATATGTCTTTGAAAATGAGTAAATTGTTAAAACGTACACTAACACCCCTAAACACCAAACATGTCGTAGAACTAGCAAATGGTAAAAGTGTAGAAGCCACGCATGTAGTCAAGGGTTGTAACATCGTTCTAGCGGGTCAGACCTTCTCGATTGATCTTATTCCAATAGTTCTGGGTAGTTTCGACATCGTCATCGGCATGGATTGGTTATCCAAGCAGCAGGCGGAGATCCTATGCAAGGAGAAGATCATTCGTATTCCTCATGCGGGAAAGGAACCTCTCGAAGTTTAAGGCGACAAGAGTGGTGCTGTGGTTGGCATCATCTCTTTCTTGAAGGCTCAGAAATGTTTACGAAAGGGGCATACGGCTATCTTGGCACTAGTTACTGATGCATCGACGAAAGAGAAAAGAATAGAGGATATTCCAGTTGTACACGAATTTCCTCAAGTGTTTCCTGAAGATTTACCTGGTCTACCGCCTCATCGTCAGGTCGAATTTCAAATCGAGCTAGCTCCAGGAGCAGCACCTATAGCTCGAGCACCGTATCGTCTAGCTCCAACCGAACTGGAAGAACTGTCTAAGCAACTACAAGAGCTCTTGGATAAGGGCTTCATTCATCCAAGCTCTTCGCCTTGGGGAGCTCCAGTACTTTTCGTGAAAAAGAAGGATGGCACTTTCAGGATGTGCGTAGACTACCGGGAACTGAACAAAGTCACAGTGAAGAACCGCTATCCTCTTCCTCGTATTGACGACTTATTCGACCAGTTGCAAGGGTCGAGCTACTACTCCAAGATTGATCTGAGGTCTGGTTATCATCAGCTGAGAGTCCGCGAGGAGGACGTCTCCAAGACAGCATTCAAAACTCGCTACGGTCACTACGAGTTTCTTGTTATGCCATTTGGGCTTACGAACGCGCCTGCAGTTTTCATGGATCTTATGAACAGGGTGTGCAAACCCTATCTTGACAAGTTCGTCATTGTCTTCATCGACGACATTCTGATCTACTCCAAGAGTCAGGAGGAACACGAGCAGCACTTACGTCTTATCTTGGAACTTCTTCGAAAGGAGCAACTGTACGCAAAGTTTTCAAAATGCGACTTCTGGCTTCGTGAAGTCCACTTCTTAGGCCATGTGGTGAACAGGGATGGGATTCATGTCGATCCATCCAAGGTAGATTCGATCAGGAATTGGCCTGCACCGCGTACACCAACGGAATTACGCCAATTCTTGGGTTTGGCGGGGTATTACAGACGATTTATTAAAGACTTCTCCAAGATCGCACAGCCGCTCACTATGTTGACACAGAAAGGTGTCACCTATCGTTGGGGTAATACACAAGAAACTGCTTTTCAGTACCTGAAGGATAGACTATGCAGCACACCTATTCTCTCATTGCCAGAGGGCACAGATGATTTTGTGGTCTATTGTGACGCATCGATACAGGGGCTTGGTTGTGTATTGATGCAGCGGGATAAAGTTATTGCCTACGCTTCTCGTCAACTCAAAGTTCATGAACGGAACTACACGACGCATGATTTAGAGCTGGGAGCTGTTGTTTTCGCGCTCAAGATATGGCGACACTACCTGTACGGTACCAAGTGCACTATTTACACCGATCACAGGAGTCTCGAGCATATCTTTAAGCAGAAGGAATTGAACATGCGTCAACGACGATGGGTCGAGCTGCTTAATGATTACGAATGCGCCATCAAGTACCCTCCAGGCAAAGCCAATGTTGTGGCTGATGCTCTCAGTCGAAAGGATACTTTACCTAGGCGGGTACGAGCTTTGCAGCTCACTATTCAGTCTGATCTTCCTGCACAAATACGAGATGCTCAGGTGGAAGCATTGAAACCAGAAAACGTAAAGGCTGAAGCCTTACGCGGCTCAAGGCAACGATTAGAACAAAAGGAAGACGGCGCCTACTATGTAACAGGGCGCATTTGGGTCCCACTATACGACGGTTTACGAGAACTTGTGATGGATGAAGCTCATAAGTCTCGCTACTCGGTACATCCAGGATCGGATAAAATGTATCACGACATTAGAACAACGTACTGGTGGCCTAGCATGAAGGCCCCCATAGCAACCTACGTCGGCAAATGTTTGACTTGTGCGAGAGTCAAGACAGAGTACCAGAAACCCTCAGGCCTACTGCAACAGCCCAGGATACCACAGTGGAAATGGGAAGAAATTTCCATGGATTTTGTTACTGGCCTACCTAGATCTCAGCGTAGGAATGATACTATAAGGGTGATCGTGGATCGACTCACCAAGTCTGCACACTTCCTGGCTATTAAGGAAACGGATAAGTTCTCCACGCTCGCAGACGTTTATCTTAAAGAAGTTGTTTCGAGGCACGGGGTGCCCACCTCCATTATTTCAGATCGGGATGCGCGATTCACCTCAGAACTATGGCAAGCGATGCACAAAGCGTTTGGCTCTCGTTTAGACATGAGTACAGCTTATCACCCTCAGACGGATGGGCAGTCTGAGCGAACGATCCAAACTCTTGAAGACATGCTTCGGGCATGTGTTATTGATTTCGGCAACGGCTGGGAAAAGCACCTCCCTTTGGTGGAGTTCTCATACAATAATAGCTATCACACCAGCATACAAGCCGCTCCATTCGAGGCATTGTACGGACGTAAATGCCGGTCACCTCTCTGTTAGGCAGAGGTGGGGGATAGTCAGATCACGGGTCCAGAGATTGTAGTGGACGCCACGAAAAAGATTGCACAGATACGACAACGCATGGCGGCAGCACGCGACCGTCAGAAAGCCTACGCGGACAAGCGTAGGAAGCCTTTGGAATTTCAGGTCGGGGACCGGGTTTTACTTAAAGTCTCACCCTGGAAGGGTGTGGTTCGTTTTGGCAAACGGGGCAAACTAAATCCGCGGTATGTCGGACCGTTCGAGATCATTGAGAAAATAGGGAAAGTGGCCTACAAGCTAAACCTACCAGCTGAACTCGGTGCAGTTCACAATGTATTTCACGTGTCGAATCTGAAGAAGTGCCTGTCAGATGAGACCCTCATAGTTCCTTTTAAGGAACTCACTATCGACAAGTGGTTGCAGTTCGTCGAGAAACCAGTTGAAATCACGGACCGGGATGTGAAGGTCCTGAAACACAAGAGAATCCCTCTTGTTCGAGTTCGTTGGAACTCCTGACGTGGCCCAGAGTACACCTGGTAACGCGAAGACCAAATGAAAGAAAAATATCCCTAGTTGTTCGCGAACAGTACAACTACTGCTGAGGCTGAAGCTACCACGGAATTTCGGGACGAAATTCCAGATCAACGGGGGGAGGATGTGACACCCCAGGAAAACCATGCAACGTAACGAGCTTCCTCAGTGGGTACGTACCAAATTTCGGGACGAAATTTCTTTTAAGTTGGGGATAATGTGACAACTCGAGTTTCTAAGATTCCATCTTCGCACTATTGCACGTTAATTGTTTTGATTGTTTGTTGACATGACTTGTTTGTCTCACAACTGTACGTGTTTGTAATAAGTTAAATTGTATTGTGGTTGGTATGTTATACATGGTGGGTGTTAAGCATGTTATTTTTATATGTGTGATATGCATTGCATTTGAGTGTATATTCAGAACATGTTTTAAGTTAACATGACATTAAAGATTAATAAAATATGAAACTTGTGCCAAACACCCCACCCGAAAACACCTAAGTGTTTTCGTCCCATATGAAGCCGACGGAATCAAAGATGGGCCTTGGCCCAGCGGCGAATATTTTTTTTAGTCCGGCTATAACTCGTACACGAAAACTGTATTCAAAATACGTTGTGCAAACCCTAATCACCTCCCCATCTTTCTCTCGTTATTCCTTGAACTGACGGCTGCCATCTCTACATTGGAAACCGGATATTTCACCCTGCGATTATTTCTTTTCGGTTAGTGTTCCTGCACATATTTAACTCTAGTTCTGCATGGACATTCATGGTGTCTTGATTGTTATTGCATGATGTTTTCGGTCCAATAGGATCCATATATCATGGGATTGTCGGTCATTGATTTTGATTTTACATAAGGCAACTGATATGATTAACCTTGACATACTAAAATAGATTCATATATTTGCATGTGATCATCATGTCAGTAGCCATGTGCTTGCTATGTAATGATGTATGATGAACCGATTTGCATGATATGTTGGTCCAGTAGAATTTTAATAGGTTGGTGTTTGGTCAAATTAAATCAAAAGGGCATGTGATGTGATTAAGTGTTTTTGCATGAAAAGTCATATATGTGTAATCAGTAAGTGCTCCCGTTAATCGATGATATCATAATTGTGTCTAATGATTTGTTTTCAAGGATATGTTTGGTTGAATATGCTAATGATTAGGATTCGGTGATGTAACTGTTAGTGATGATGATCAGCTAAACCACGAAAACACAAGGTTCAGACGAAAACACAAGTGTTTTCGTCACATCTTAGATACGACGAAAACCAAAGGGTTTTCGTCCAATAATTTCGTTTCGGCCCAAATGGTTTTCGGCCCAAAAGTGATTTGGCCCAAGTGTCTTCATCCAACTAGTGTTTTCGTCAAATGGGGATTTCGCCAGTTAAGGGTTTTCGCCAGTTGGGTGATTTCGCCATGCATGTGATTTCGTTCAATGTTTCTCACACTAGTACTGTTAGTTATATAACTCTCTTAGTTATTAACATTGTTAGTTGTTAAGCATGTTAACTCTGTTAAACTATCTAACTCAGTTAAGTTGAGCGCGTAACACAGTTAGTTACTAGTTCTGTTATATGTTAACTTTGTCAATAGTGTAACCTAGTTGGTATATGTTAAATTTGCTAACCCTGTTAAAGTGTGTTATTGGTTAACTACATTAGATTGTATGAACTGCATGATATTGACTTACTGCCTACCTGATATATGATGTTAACTGCCAAGCACACTTTGTGTCATAAACTGCATACGAAACTTTACGAACTTGAACTGATTATGTATACGTGCATAACTATAGGACTTGACTGATTCCTTGTGAGCACATAGTTTAGCATACCGAGTAAACCAAGGTGAGTTCACACTCTTACTAAGGCATGGGATTCCCAGGGCACGGGAATTGGGATTGAAGGATTGAGATTGAATAGAACTGTACTTACACTGTTACTAGACTACCATACCATCGTCCTCGGTTGTGCAGGACACATACGTAAAACCTACGTATACTTGTATTGCTCACTGTCCTCAGGTTGCGAAGGACACCCACGTAAAACCTACGTGAACTTATACTCACTACTGCCTCGGTTGTGTCAGGCACTTACGTAAAACCTACATAAACCCCCGCGTACCCTATCCTCGGTTGTGAAGGATACTTACGTAAAACCTACGTAAATCTGTACGTATTATTGTTCTCGGAATATGTAGAACACTTATGGTTACGAATAGTCTAGTGGATATACAACATGGGAAGCCCCCACCAATAGAACGTACTATCGGCCCAGTAGAGCCACATGTTACAAACGAACTTACCATTACGCATTTACTTTCTGTGAACTCGCTCAACTAGTTGTTGATCCTCTGTTACATGCCTTGCAGGTCGTTAGGTACATGGAGCTTGCACAGGGAGGAGCTGGTCGTTGTGGGCTTGGATCGGGATTGTTTGTTAAACACTTTATGACATTACATACTTATTTATGTTGGGTTTTATCTATACGCTTCCGCTAAACAATGATGACTTACTTACGTTTTGGAACACCTTTCATATGGATTTGGTTTGGTTTAATAGCAAATACTTTTACTATATATATTGTTCTATATGATTGGTGGCTTGATCCTGGTCAGTCACGCTCCCAAGCGGTGATACTCCGCAGGTGGATTTTGGGGGTGTGACAGGTTTCGTGGAGCTGGTTGTTGTTGATTCTGATTCACAGGTCGTGAGCTCCTGCAATCTTTAGCTTCATGACCCATCTTGAGACACCTCTGACAACGACCCTTGTTACACTGGCCATTGTGGTGCCTGTTTCATGTATTGCACCTTGGGAGGTTTCCTCGGTATCCACCCTGTCTTTGACTACCAGAAGATTGCTGACCAGGGCTCTGGTAGTTATCAGTCTTTCGCTGTTGTGCCTGGGACTGAGCTGTATCTGAACCCTTGCTGGAATCCCCATCCCATTTCAGCTTGTTGTCACTGGGAGTAGCGGGAGTAGTAGCATTAGTAGCACCGATACGTTTGGGCAGCTTGTTCTGTTCCACTGCCTGATCTGTGAGGCGATGAGCAAGACGAGTAATATCTTGGATATTAGCAAGGTTGGCCGATGTCACATGACTTTGGATTTCTGGTGCTAGCCCTTTGAGATACAACTCAATACGCTTGATAGGAGGGTCCACCATAGTTGGACACAAGATGGCCAGCTCGTTTGACTTTTTCCTATATGCCTCAATCTCTGACCCCGTCATTTTCAGATTAAAGAACTCCACTTCTAACTTGTGGATGTCATCACGTGTGCAGTATTCCCGCTTGATTAGTTCCTTGAAATCATTCCAAGGGGTGGCGTTAGCAGCTGCCAGCCCTAACATCTGAACTTGCGCATTCCACCAAGTTAGCGCAATGCCTTCGAGAGTACCAGTGGCATACTTCACCCTGCGAGCCTCAAGGCATTCACACATCTCAAATACGGACTCGAGCTTTTCAAACCAATGGAGGAGTCCAACTGCTCCTTCAGTGCCACTGAATGTGCTAGGACAACAGTCCATGAAGGTCTTAAAGGTGCATACAGGTTGCTGAGCGTGTTGACCTGTTGTGTGTAAGAACATGACAAGGTTAAGCACAAAAGTTGGTTTAGGAGTGTAGGATCTAAAGATCCTAGAGTGAGTTGCAACTGCAGGATATACCTCCTTCTTGGGCGGCTGCAAGTGCCGCAACAACTTGTTTGTTAATCAGAGTCGTCAACTGGGCTTGAGTCATGTTAATGCGTCCACTCATGATCTTCATATCAAAGGGAACATAAGTGAGAGAGGTTCGCAAAAAGTGCAATGACAAAAGAGAGTAAGCACACAAGTGTTCTCAAGCAATAGTGGTTACGTTTATCTAAGCATACCATGAGCAAAGTTCTATGTAATCTAGCAAGTAGGCAATATAAACATGAATAGCAGTACCTATAGTGTTGAGTCTTGCACGTGGAGCGAAGCGTCGTTGTGGATCGTTGAGCACTGTACAGGTTATAGTCTGGTTTTAATAAAAACATTTTCCCCTTATTAAAACCAAGTTCGCTATAACCAATGGCCCTGATACCAATCTGTCACACCCCCAAAAATCCACACGCGGAGTACCACCGCATGGGGGCGTGACATGACCAGGATCAAGCCACCAATCATATTGAACAATAGCAAATGTAATTCAACCAAACAATATGAAAGGTGTTTCAAAACAAAAGTATGGTTTCAATGTTTAGCGGAAGCATAAATGTAAAACCCAACATAAGTAATAAGTTTGAAATGTCATAAATGTTTAACATGGCATCCACGATCCATGTCCACAACGACCGCACCTCCCAGTGCAAGCTCCATGAGTACCTATTGACCTGCAAGGCATGTAACAACGAGTCAACAACAAACTTGAGCGAGTTCACAGTTGGTGGTTTAGTTATAGTATTCGTTTCGTAATTCACGTGTTCGTTTTGTAAACCATGTATCGTATTTATTTGTATCGCGACCTTCCAGGCATGTTTATGAAGATTAGTGGGGTTTCCCAAGTATTCTAGACTAGTTATATTTGTATCGCGGCCCTCCAGGCATGTTTGCGAAGATTAGTATTCGTATCGCGGCCATTCCAGGCATGTGTGCGAAGATTAGTGGGGGCTTCCCATGTGTTACTAGTCTAGCTGTATCTATAAGTGACTTTCCCTTAACGAGGTCAGTGGTACGTATTCCGGTAACGATGAAAGTACCAGTAATCAATCAATCCCATTCCCAACCCCAGGAATCCCATGCCTTGGTAAGAATGTGAACTCACCTTGGTTTGCTCGGCAGATAAACAAAAGGTCACTTGAGCTGTATGTGGTCAACCACGTCCTAACATGGTTACCATACAAGTCAGGTCTACGGTTTAAGTAATGCACGTATGGTTTTCTACACGTATACTAACAAGTTGTGTACAAGTATTGATCATGGCATACACATGTAATTATGGCAGTTAACATCAGTTCATACGAATTCAACAGTTAGCATACCCACAAATATACACAACCCAAATGTGCGGCCCAAAAAGTTGGACTCGTAACAGTATGTAAGTCCAAAACAGTGTGCACGTGTATATGGTCTCGAGTCGAGACTGGAGATCCCGAGTCGAGACTGTACGGTCTCGAGTTGTAGCCTACGAGTTCTCAAGTCGCAACTGAGGAGGTCTCGGGCCATACGTTCATTACTCGAGACTAGGCGGTCTCGAGTCATGTCTCGAGTCGCAACAAGACTCGCAACCATGATCTCGAGTCATGCTGTTTGTGCTGGTGATGTGTGATCTCGAGTCGAGACAGTGGGGTCTCGACTCGCAACCTTTGTCGAGATCAGAAAATGTAACAAATTTCCTTAATTGCAGCTTATTATTCCTGTAACATTTGCAAACAACTTTGGCAGTTTCAAACCGGATCAAACAACATTCAATTCAGAAATCAAACATATTCATTCAACCCTAATCATCATCTAATCAAGAACAATTAATCAGCATCATATGAACATACAACCGGATCATCCGACTATTGAACTCAAAGACTAACATGTAACCCTAAGTCATGTGTACATCAAACCAATCAATACAACACATCATATGCTCTAAAATCATCAATCCAACACAAGCAATCGGTTCTAAATAACCTGAATCGGTCGTATAATTCTTTCACATGTTTCCAATAAATCAACAAGATAGTTTTCCCTGCATATGTTAATACCGAATTTAACACATAATCTAGATTTGTGATCATAGTTTCGTCCACACATTTACTATCATGCAACCCTAGTTCATCACATAAAACATGACATCAAAACATAGCAAACAATCAAGGATTAACACTAACCAGAAAGCCGAGAAGATTAGTTTGCTCGAGATGGGTGGGCTTCGGGGGAGGGGGCTGCCGTCGCACAAAAGGGAGAGAAGAGGAGAGAGCTTAGGGTTTGTGTGTTCTTGTTTTGCAAGTAATGAGAAAACTAAACCCCCTAAAGGTTCATGTATGCACATAAGGAGTGGGCCGAACCCATTAATGGGCTGCCCTTGGTCTCGAGTCGGCCAAGTATAGTGAGCCGAGAGAGAGAGGTGTACGGCCCAAAAGGGCTTGTGCGATTAGGACAAGTGTTATGCAACCATACTTATAGCATTCACATAAAATCACGTAGCACATAATATAACAACGTCGTAACATACATTGAAATCAAGCACATCAATCAATCAAGTAACGTTCATACAAGTTGTGTCAAAACACAAAGAAAGGTTCTGGAATACGGGTTGTCACAGTTATCACTCTAGCATCAATATGGCTCCTTTCGAAGCTTTATACGGCCGAAAATGTCGTTCACCGGTCTGCTGGAATGAGATAGGTGAAGCTCAGCTTACGGGACCTGAACTCATTCTAAAGACTACAGATAAGGTCAAGAAGATTCGTGATAACCTTTAGACAGCTAGAAGCCGTCAAAAGAGTTACGCGGATCGACGACGCAAGCCCTTAGAATTTCAAGTCGGTGATCACGTCCTACTCAAGGTGTCTCCTTGGAAAGGTGTGATTAGATTTGGAAAGAAAGGAAAACTTGCACCACGCTATGTTGGACCATTCAAGATCGTTGAAAGAGTCAGAAAAGTAGCCTACAGACTTGAGCTACCTCCAGAACTTAGAAATGTTCATCCAACATTCGACGTGTCCAATCTTAAAAAGTGTTTAGCTGATGAGAACCTCCGCATACCACTTGATGAAATTCGTGTTGATAACACGATGCACTTCGTTGAGAAACCTGTGGAAATCCGGGACCGTGAAGTCAAAAAGCTCAAACACAAGCGCATTCCTATTGTTAAAGTTCGCAAGGAATCTAAACGTGGCCCAGAGCTTACTTGGGAACGTGAAGATCAGATGAAAGCAAAATACCCACATCTATTCTCACAAGTTTCCTCTAAATAAATTTCGGGACGAAATTTCCTAAAGTAGGGGAGACTGTGACATCTGTGCTTGTGTAATCATTTTACAAACTCTGAACAATTCAATATTAATAAAAAATGTATTTTGATCCCAATGTTTGTCATTTATGTTTGATTTTATGCACATGTTGGTTTTTGATTGATTTTGAACTCTATATTGCTTTCTGGAAAGTTATACGCAAACTGATGCGTAAACGCGATCAGTGTAACGCGACAAACACTCTGGAATAGCAACATAAACTTACCATACCTTAAATATCCTTTACATAACTTAGAAATAAGTTTTAAAGGCTTTGGTATGGCAAAAACAAGTTTATTCGCTCACAGGGACTATTTGCGTCAACTTGCAAAAGTCTGCCGTTTCGTAAGGCAATGTACAGTCCAGAACATGATCATAAGTTAAACATACCATATATAACCTAAACATGGCTTAGAAATAAGCTTTGATAGGTTCGGTGTGCGAAAATATGCTTATATGATCTTAGATGGACTAAAAGTGTCAAAAAAGGCGTAAGTTTGCATTTTCGCGCATATCTTACATTCTGACCACATCTGGACATCCAAAATTTTTGTACACACTAAAGTATTTTTTATTTTAGTGATCGGCATGCAAAAATACCATTCGTCGCTTAATTTGGTTCGTTTTCGCGTCCGTTTGAGTTTCGTCGTAATTTGACGAATATCGCGACTGTACGACCAAACGAGCCGACATCCGAGATATTTCCGGGCATATTTTGAGTCCTCTAAACTTTATTGACCTGGTAGAGCCTTGAAAATGGCTTAATGGGTGTCAGAAGTGCCTAAAATGGGCTTATGCAAGTGCAGGGACTAAAGCTGTAATTACTGGAAACTTTGGCTGATCTGCAGAGTTCACACGGGCCACGTAAGCCCAGTGTGACTCTTACGCGGGCCACCTGAGAACGCCCAGTTCCAGAAACTCATTTTTCAGCAACTGTTTGTTATTTTAGGGGCTGTTATGGTAATTTCTTGGTGTGTTAACCAAGTTAACACCTCTCCAAGGCATTGCACCTGCTCCTAACACTTGTATGGCTAGGATTTTTGCTTGGAGATCACACAAACAAGTGTCATGATCTTGTAAGTTTGCAACAAGTATAAATAGGCATGCCATTTCATTGTTGCAACTCACACTTGATCTAAATTCTCTAAGTTGATGTTTTTATAACTTCATACCTGAGAATTATAAGGTCAAGTTCAAGCAAGGACCTTTTGTAAGCCTTCTTTCATTCTTTTATTGCTTTCTAGCTTAAAAAGTCAAACAATGTTTGACTTTCAGTTTGACCAGTCAATGGTCAACGCAAATTTCGTTTGAACTTTGTAACGTGATTGTAATCACGATGGTTATAATCCTTAGCGAATATACCTACTGATTACCACGTTAACTAGGCGTAGTGACGAGTCAAAATTTCGGTCAAAATGCGTTTTAGCACGCATTTTGCCACGGAACTACTTTTAGGTATCAAAACACTTTGTTTTGATACGAAATAAGTTTTCTAAGAAGGTTAAACATGTTTTGACATGTTTAAGTCGTCACTATTAGTTTAGTGCTTGTTTAGGGTCGTAAGTTAAGCGATCTAAATAACCGCTTAGACTTTCGAACCCGACCCGTTTGGTCGATCATTAGGATCCGACCAAGCTTGTTTAGTGATCATAGTTGCATAGGGAATAACCTCTGAGGTTATACCTTATGATCACATAGGATCGGTTAGTCATATGTTAGTTAGCTTATATGCCCATAGGAAATGACCAAAACACCCTTTTGAAGCATAAATCCGTATTTTGCCTATGTGAACATATTTTTGACATATAATCTAATTTAGTAACATGTTTAGGGATAATTGGGCATGTAAGACTTGACATAGCACATAGTTAACCATCCGAACATAGTTTTACGCAAACGACGCATTATAGTAGCCTATACTACCATAATGGGTCGAAACGGGTCAAAAACACATAGGTAGACTTTCAAATCAGAATGTAAGCTCTATTAAATCATACCATATGAGTTCAAATACTCATTTGATTTATAGAACATCATTCTATCCTATCTCCCGATTTAGGATGCGATTATTAACATAGTTACCTATATTAGGTGCCGTTTGATTCGTGATCCTTAGATCTTTAGTTGGTCTTATTCTCAAGACTAATAAGCAATCCCAAGTGAGTACATAGTTCCCCTCTTTTACCACTTTCAAATATTTTGGGGTGATACACATGTACATATGTGTTACTTTCGCGCATTTCACGCTTTTATGACATAAACATGCTAGTTTCACCAAGTACATATCTAGTACATGTTTTCAATTATGTTTCGCTATGTATGTTAAGCATGCTAGCACATTGATTTATTACACATTTGTTTCATATGTTTACTTAGCATATGTACAAATTGTTTTACATGATATTTCGGCTATGTATGTTTACTGAGCATGCTAGCACATTGTTTTGCATGAACATTTCTACTAGGCATGTTTACTTAGCATACCTAGTACATGGTTTTCATAGCATGCTTACATTGGTTATGACATTTGGTGTGTTTAATCGGGACAGTAATACATTCATTAACATTGATCATGCCGCTCGGTAGTATGTAATGGTACGATAGGAATTGACAACTCCCGTTTCCGACTTCCTAGGTTTGTTTGGAAGTTGGGAATGACAGAATCCGATATACATAACTTAGATAAACCTTTAATTTGTTTAAAGGTTATAACTTAGATAAACCTTTAATTTGTTTAAAGGTTTGTCGCCACAGTCGCAAGGCTTGAATGTATGCGATTAACATTACTACATAAATGTTTGTAATCATAAAGCATTGTTTTCTACAAAGCATAACATTTGATTTAAACTTAGGTTTATTCAAAAACCTTGTTTTGTACATTCTTCTATGGGGTTGAGTAATTACTAGTTATTCACCATACATGACATTTGTTTCACATTGACATCATTACATAGTTTGAGTAGGTACTTGCTACTTGCTATGCATATCATTTGTTTATACATGATACATGTTACACATGACATTGAACATGGTTTATACATATACATTTTGACATTAAACATGACATTTTGGTTGGTTATTGATAAGTGACTTATGTAACGGGGCTATGTGTTATATGATAAAAGCATGGTGGATACGCCGCTGGTACTTCCTATATATAAGTGCTTTTATTGTATTATACATTATTGCGTTATCTAAACCACTTGGGCAAGGCATGAAACATTTTATACAAGAACATGACATTGTTTTACAAATTACATATTTTATACAAATTCTCTTTTACTTGGTTATTCATTTAACCATGCATTGTCCTTTCATTATCATTTGATTCTCACATCGATTTTCACATGATTTTATAAAGGAAAACATTTTACGAGGTCCATGACTATATTTTGCAAAAACACTTCTTTTAAACTACAAGTCATGAATCCTGCATAAACAAAACCTATGTATCTCACATGCATTTTTATGCTGACATACCTATTTTTACATGTGTTTTAGGTGCTAATGCATGATGATGTTTGTGCTTCACTTAGGCGGACTCGGGCCTTAGTGACTTAAAAGACTGTTAATTATGTTATTTTAGTTTGAACTCAAAAGACAATGTAAACTTTAATCTCAATAATACATAACTTTAATTACCATGGTTGTTGAAACAATAATTCTGTCGCATCACTCCCCGACGTTTCCGCCGCGGTTTGTTGTTTTACGCGGTCGGGGTGTGACATACAATCTTGCCATTGTTTAAAAATCTCTAGATGATGTAATCCAATGGCCCAGATTAGTTCACACAGTTCACTCTCAACCTAGTGTTCACTCTAGAACCCTACCATATATATATATATATATATATATATATATATATATATATATATATATATATATATATAGTAGGGTTCGCACGGAAAGTGTGTTTTTCCTAGAAAGTCTAGGAAGCGATCTGGTCCATCCGATTGGTGTGTTTAAGGGTTGAGATTAAATCAATGGCAATCTTGTAATATTTGAGTTATATAATTAGAGACTTTTAATATAGTGAGGGTATTTTGGTAATTGGAAGTGTTTTAAATAAGTTAAGAAACTACCATATCACTAACCAATCCCTAAATTCATGCAATTTCCCCTCTTTCTCTCTCTCTTTCTCTCTCTTCCTCTCTTAACCGATCTCTTTCCACTTGCTGCTGGCGACGCAAAACAGGACCCCACGAGCATTTAGATTTCAGTTCCAAGGCTTGTTCATACCCCTTTTCTTCACTAGGTATTCATATCTTGTGTTATGATTAAAGTTCTTGAAGTGCATATACGTTTTCGGTCTTAATCTGCTTGTAACTTGGATGCGTTTTTTTCTGTTTTAATTGATGATTGTAGAGAGGCTTGTACCGCTGTTTCTGAGTCGTTCTTGATAAATGGAAGGATTACCAGCATGGATGGTAAAACACGGCGTCAAGAAATCTGCTTTCTATTAAAACACAGCGTCAAGAAATCTGCTTGCTATTAAAACAGAATGTGAATAATCCTCCAGCAATCTGCTTGCTGTTAAAACACAGCGTCAATAAATCTGCTTGCTGTTAAAACACAATGTCCAGAATCCTCCAGCAATCTGCTTGCTATTAAAACACAGCGTCAAGAATCTGCTTGCTGTTAAAACACAACGTCAAGAAATCTGCTTGTTGTTAAAACACAGCGTCAAGAATCTGCTTACTGTTAAAACGCAACGCCTGCTTGCTGTTAAAACACAATGCCTGCTTGCTGTTAAAACACAATGTGATGTAACGTGACATATACAATAACATAAAACACATTCAGAGTGTTAAAATGCAAAAGAACTGTTAAAACACAACCTTATTATATATTGACTTCAGAGTGTTAAAACACACTGACTTCAACCTCTATGACTGGTAAAACACATCACCAAGAACATGCTGATAGTTTTCAGATAAACACATTAACTTCCAGATTTGAATTCGAAAACAATAAAAATTCCGAAAATCATGGAATTTTAGTTAATGAAGATACATTCCGAAAATAAAATTAAAATGTGAAATTACATGATAGCCCTTCTACTTAAAATCCCTCAATGACACATGTCCAATTCTTATTCCTTCCTAGACTTTCTAGGAAAAATAGACTTTCCACCCAACTCCTACTCTCTCTCTCCCCCCCTCTCTCTCTCTCTCTCTATATATATATAGATATATATATAGATATATATAGAAATGGGATCGGGATAAAACGATCAAAAGTGTGAGAACGGTGAGAACGCTTCCTGGCCCAACACGTGTCACGCCGCTTAGAAAAGGGCGGAGGGGCTTTTTTGTCCTTTCATCTTCTGCTTTTACAGTTCCGCTTTTTCCCAATGTTGTTTTAATTTTTGGTTTTTAAGATTTTTGGCGTTAACCAAATTCAATAATTAATGGCGTTTTAATGGTTTCATTGTATCAACATTTTGGCATTTATGGCGTTTATTCACAACGTATGCCATTGGAGCCCGGGGGGTAGGAAATCTATTTGAATGGCGTTTTTGAAGGGGTTTTAAACAAGATGGCTCATTGTTCAATTATTTTTCTATAAACATTTTGGCATTTGGGTTATCTTGCCGTTTTACAATTGTTGGATTATATTTCAGCCACAGTAAAAAAAATACAAGCAAAGAAAATAAATTAGAAATGCTAATCGGACCTCTCTTCACAATATTCACTGTCATCAGTCTCTCTGTTCTTTAATAGTACAAGAACTGACACCAAAATATGGCGTTTTATGTAAAACTTAACAAACCCATTGGTTTGATTATTTTACCTGCTCGTCTGTTGTAGTGGCTTTTTTCTGGATGTTTGGGGACACAGATCTATGAAGTGTGGGTGGGTTTTTCGCTTTTTCTTCATGTTAATCTTCATCTTTATCAGCATACCACTCTTCAGTGTTATTGATCTCTTCTCCTCATCCAAGCCTTCTTCAAGAACAAAAAATACAAAATGCCATATGACTGGCATTAGTATCTTTTTCTTGAATTTTTGTCCATCTCATGCAGCAAAATCTTACTAAGTTACTTGCCTCCTTAACAATTCATTCAGTGAAACTTGACGAATAAAAATACTGAATATCCAAGAAAGCATATTAGCCATCTTGATTTTTTTGGCGTTTTATAGTGAGTGGTATTTTAGTAGTATTGGCGTTTGTTTGTTTGTTTGTTTGTTTGGTTTGATCAAATGGAAGTTGCTAAGATGTATCATTTTATAGGATCTCTTTTTGGCGCGTAAGTTAGGCGGTGCGTTATTACAATAAAGTATTCGTCTTTTCAGTTACTGTTTATAATTATTGTTTTTGACAAGCTTTATCTCTGAAGTCTGTAACACGTCCCATCTTTCAAGTTTGGCATTTTAGATTCTAATATAATAAATTTTCCATATCTTCAGTTTTTCTGATTTGAAGTTACTGTTTCTAGTTACATTTTCAAGTTTGTTTTTTATTTTTTATTTTTTTGTGTTTTTTATAATACTTTTTTAAACT
Organism: Helianthus annuus; assembly: GCF_002127325.2. Classification (NCBI taxonomy): domain Eukaryota; kingdom Viridiplantae; phylum Streptophyta; class Magnoliopsida; order Asterales; family Asteraceae; genus Helianthus; species Helianthus annuus. The sequence goes on along the minus strand of NC_035447.2, from coordinate 168,011,372 downwards.
AATTTATTATAGTTTGGGAGTTTTTGGTGGGGCGTTTCAACTGAATGATATCGTTTAAACAAGCATTTTGGCTGTTTTGGCGTTTTTATTATATACAACAATCAACTGAAAAGGAAAATAAAAAAAAAGAATACATAAAGAAAGTTTTTTTATAATACTTGTCCTGTGACAACTGGCACCCAACCGGTAATTTCCGTACACTTTAATTATTATTTAATGACTGCAATTATGTGCTTAAATGTCAACATTGTCTGATTACATACTATACAAGTGAATTCATGCACGTTTTATACTACAAAATATTGCTTATTGCATTAATGATAGCGTTGCGTCAGAAATACTAGTAAACTCACCGGTAAGACACATTGTGTCAACAAATCTGCAGAAAGCAGTCAGACAAAAGAATTGGGGCCTAGGTGTAGGTCCAACGTCAAGAATACATTAAAACCCAAGAGTACATACAAGGGTTAACATATAGACTTTCCGGAAGCTAAAATACGCACTAAAAAGCACCCGAAACACACTTTAAATGCTGAATTTTACATATTTCAGCAAAATTCAGCAAAATTCAGCATTGTAACAAGATTGTACCATGTAAAAATATGACAAATTGATCCAGAATACTTTCCTAAGTATCGGGAATTGAAAGTATCACAAAAGGGGACATAAAGGACACTAAACGGTGCAATTTAACACTTTAACGAACCGGTATCTAACCGAACAACCGGACATTACCCGGAACATCAAAATATTGCTAGAAGCATTGTTTATTTATTTCTGAACTAGTTATGGTCCCCGAACACCCTAACATACTACATAATGCATCATACACTTAAAAAACTAGACTTAACATTTAACCTCCAACTAATTACACAAGTTACCATTTAAAGTTACACTTTACCCCCCCCCCCTCTCTTGGACGGTCACCATGGACCCCACCAAGATTTTCCTAATCTTCCATGATCTTGCTTGGATTTGGAAAGATTTAATTAGATTGTGATCTTGTAAGAAGATATGATTTGTACTTGTGAAAATCTTGTGAAGATATGGCATGGATATAAGAACATCATCTCCCTCATTCACCATTCACCACACCGCAACACTCCTCCCTTACCCCCATTCTCGGTCGTAACCTCCTCCCCACACACCACCATTTTTCATTCCAAGTTCATGCAATCCAAGCTTCACACAAGGTGTAAGGAGCCATATTAGAAGGCTTGGTGGTCTCGGATCTTGAAGGACCTTCTTCATTTGCTTTTATCCATCCATTTTGTCATCTTCAACTTCTAGTATTCTTCCCTAGCCTTGTTGCTAGTGGTGAGCCCTCATGATCTCTTATTACTTCATATCTTGATGGTTAAAAGATGATAAATAATGTTAATCACAAGAACACTAAAGAACATGATCATGATACTTTAACATAAGCTTAAAAATATAAGAATACATGTTTAATGTGTTGATTTGCTTCTTGTTGATTTATTATTAGTGTTAGTGATGTTAGACATCATATGGAGCCTACTAGATTGTGATTAAACACATGATCTAGTAAGTTAAGGTGGTGATCTTGTGAAAGACCAAGATCATCATACTTTGTGCCTTCATGAACTTGAATGATGAAATTAGTTTTCCTATGTAAAGATGATTTCAACAAAACACAAATCTTGTAAATAGATGATTACAAAAATAATTTTCTCAAGAAACCACGTTTATTTATGAGATTTACAAAGTCATGGTTTCTAAATAAACTAACCATATTTTTAGTGTTTAAACAAAACTAGAAACATGTGTGTAACAAGAAAAATACAAAAGAAATATTTTTAGAAAAATCTTCTTACAAGTTGTAAATGGCTAAATCTTGCAAGAAAGTGATTTACAAACAAATAACCATGTTTTTAAGGGTAACTAAACCTACTAAATAACATGGTAAGTTACTACAAGCTTTTACAAAAACTTCAAGTTCATGATATAGTGTAATTTACTTGATTTTGACACTTGGTAAGTGTTGAATGAGTTGTTGATGTTTGATGTCTTGATGATGATTTAAAAGAAAATAAACACATGTTTTGAAAACATGGGAAACCTCCATTTTTTGGGGAAACTATGTCAAAATTTTTATAAATTTTGACACTTAGAAAAATATAAGTTTTGGTGAAACTTATTCCCTAAAAATTCACCTAAAAATATTTACCAAGGTTTCCCTAATTTTTATGTAAATTTCAAGTTAGGAAATGATGATTTCTTCAAGATAAAAATTGATATTAAGTATGTATATTTTTGAGAAAAATATATATATTTATTGGTCACCAAATTTTGTGCTAAGTGTATGTAGTATGTATTATACGTGATAGTGTATTAGGACTTGAAAATACACTAAGTACTCCCAAGGAGTAAAAATACAAAATACACATACAACATGCCTAGACAAATACAAGAAAATATATTTATGAAAATATATTTCTTCATATAATAAATAACTTGGACAAGTTATGAACATGAAATGAAGTTTTTGGACAAAATACATAACTCGGGTGAAAAATACAAGACACTTATATTTTATTTTGAGAAAATAATATAAGTAAGATACACAGTTAAAAATATAAATTATTTTTAACACACAAAGAACAAATACATAAAAGATGGTGACTTGTACTTGTGCGATACAAGTCTAGTGACTAACGTTAATAAAACACGTATAGGTCACGACGCTATATAAGCAAAACCGGTGAAGTTTACGGCGCAAGAAACGCAAAGTTGTGAGTTCATGTTCCCCCTTTTCTTTTAACTGTTTTTAGTTTTATAACTTCGGGGGTGAAGTACATGTTACTAAATGTTTACAGACAAGAGAGTTCATATCCCCACTTTTAAACTATTACATACTTTTTAAACTTGGGGAAAATACATGTGTTATGGTATGATGGATACAAGAACTAAGGAATGATACTTGAAATCGTGTCACGAATAGGGTACCAGAAGCACCATTAATCGTGTACATACTAAGACCGCAGAACAAAAGGTTAGATCTAATGGGTTTTCGGGCAGCCACACTCTTGGTGATAACTAGTACCAAGCAGTGCTTTTGTGTCTCAGTTGTGAATCGACAACTAGAAAAATGCCTATGGTTTGGATGCTTCCTATGTCGTGTCACATGTTAATGGCCTTGCTACCGATTAACAACCTCGATACATACAGAAATACTTGATTTATACAAGATACATACCATGTTTTCATACAACGTATACAAATGTTCAATACAAAAACTGCATGAATTCACACCAACCTTATGTTGACGATTTTCCAAAAACTCACATGTATTTCAGGTAACTAAAGTGGATGTGCGCGCGGTCTTACTCTTGCTCTGGGATGTCGTTTATGTTTATCTATGAATAATGCTGTAAACTTTTCAGACAACGTTTTATGATATGATGTAAACTCCAAACTTAACCTATGTTTTCAGTTATGTAATGTTAATGGTATTTGAAGTTATTTTTACGAGCATGTAGTATGTTTACCATTCGTATGCAATAAGAACCTTTCATGATCACACCTCGTGCTTCCGCCTAAGAAAGGGGTGTGACATAAAGTCATTTTATGATGGTTTGATAAACGCCAAAGGTGTAAGACATTTGCCCTTTTTGGCGTTTTTATTAGATATGGCGTTGTTTATTAAATGACAATCAACTGAAAAAGAAAATTAAACAAAATAAATATTGATCTTCAAATCTTCACTGTCACCAGTCTCTTTCGTCTTTTGAAGCATCTTCACTGGCTGTTTCGACTTTCGTATGAAATCAGCCTCTTTTTCTATAATTTTTGTCCATCTCATGCAGCAAAAATGTTATTGATTTTACACTCTTTCAGCCAAAATGTTATCTTTGCTGGCGTTTTACCGATAAAAAGAACGCTACAAAATAAACCATCTTAAAACTGTAAATTTGATCATGCTAAAATCAATAAAGTGTTGTTGTATGGTGTTGGATAACATTGTTAATCCTCAGTTAAGAAATATAACTGATAATGTTGTCCACACCATACAGCTACACTTTTATTGACAGCAATATATTTGATGTTTAGGGTTTCTGGCGTTTATCAGTCTAATGGTATATATTAAATATGGCGTTTGGGGGTTTGTGTTTTTTTAATTGAATGTCTGGGTTGTTGTATATATAGGATTTTTTGGCGGTTTTTTAGGCGGGATTTTACTATAATTAAGTTTGGCGTTTTATATCTAATGGCGTTTTTAGCAGAATGCTGTGTGATTTTTGTTTTGGCGTTTTATTTTCATGAGATGGCATTTTGTTTGGAGTAGTCAAAAGACGCTTTTACCCTTAATGAAGCGCGTCCACGTAATAAAATTGATGTTATTTACGAAAACGCCACCGCGCCAATCTAGTCCATAGATTGTTTTGATCGGACGATCGATAAGCGTTCTCACACTTTTGAGCGTTTTCTCTAAATCCCGACCCTATATATATATAGGGATCAAGAGTGAACAATGTTAATTTTGTGAACAAAAATGAACAGATCCTGGCCATTGGATGAAGAGATCTTGATTTTAGGAGTTAAATGATTTTTTAATTAATAAAAACAAAAAACTGATTTACAATAACTGCATCAGGGCACAATCATAATTAGGTCTTCTTAAAATCCATTGAAACCCACGTTCTAATAATCTGTTTACCCAGAAGATGAATAGACTGCATCTTCTTCTATCTCCCTATTTCAACGGCGATTTCTTCAATCTTTCAATGGCGATTTCTGCAAGCATTATATCAAGGTATCGTTGAATAGTGTATTATTCCTGAAATCATTGTGTATACTACTTGTTTATACACACGAATCTTTCTTCAAAATCTAGGGTTTATTTTGGTATGTCTAATAAGTCGTTTGGTAGTGTATTCTTTCCGATTTGGTAGTGTATTATTCTTATTTATATAGATTGTAATCCGATTGTAGTTGTTAGGCGAATGTATTTTATGGTTCTGCCCTTATGTCTCGAAATCGTTCAACTATTAAGCTAGGGCTTAGTTTACTGTGTATAATGAACCAATTACATGTGTATTTGTTCAAACTACATCATGTAACATTCTGATATGTTGTGTATTTTTGTCGATTTTGAAATCCTGATCGAATGTATACGTATACCCTCTTCATGTGTGTATATCGGTATTGCGAAATCCGTTCTCTTTAAAATTTGGATTTACTTTGTTGTGTATGAAGAAAGGAGTATCTGTGTATTTGGACTGATTACATAGTGTAGCATCTTGATTTTTTGTGTGTTTGTGCCAGTATATAGAAATCTTATATTTGTTGTGTATGAAGAAAGAAGTATATATGTATTTGGACTTATTACATAGTGTATCATCCTGATCTTTTGTGTATTTCTGCCGATATTATAAAAACTTGTAGTTTGTTTTTTTTTTTTTTTTTGCTCAATCGATTTCTTTGTGTATTAAAAAACTGTTTTGCTCTGAGCTTTTTAAATAATACACATGTGTAAGTGATGAAATACACATGTTTATAAATAATACAAATGTTTTGTACTGAGATTTCATTGTGATATATGTTAACTTAACAGTTACTATATACATGTGTAAGCTACGAAATACACATGTGTATAAAAGTTGGGAAAATTTATATGTACATATTTTTATGTGTTGCAAATGCATTGGTTTTTTTTCACCAAGTTAAATTGTGTGCAGAAAGATGTAGTTGTAAAATACCTGAAGCGTGTTCGTCATCCACGATGCTATGAGATTGAAGCTCGCGAACCTGTTGGTTTGGAGATTGGTTGGGCAACGATAGGAAACTATGAAGACTACGGAATATATGCGATGCGACACATGATGGGAATCATTGAAGATCGCTGGACGTTTTGAGCTGATGTCTTTGAAATGGTTTAACCTGTTAGCTTAACTACTATAGTAATACACAGTGTAAGTGCTATGAATACACATGTGTATACATGTTGTGGAGACTATTGGGTACATAGGATAAGTGTTGGTGATGAAGTACACATATTTTGAATTTGATTTACATAAACTATACGATCTATCGATTTAATTGGTGTGAAAAAATGGATTTCAACATAAGGTTGTTCAAAATCATGTAAACTGGTGGCTTAATTTTTATGCTAATACACATGTGTACGTGATGGAAATACAGATGTGTTTAAATATTGAACAGACTGATGTGTAAAGGAATGACATATTCTGTACTACCTATGGCACCCATCTAATGCACTTTTGTATACTGGATCTGCTACCAAATGTGTGTCTGAGTTCTGGGATCATAGACTGTTGGGCTACTATACAAAAGTGCATCAGATTGGTTGGATGACAATAGGAAACTATGAAGACTGCGGAATATACGCAATGCGTCACATGGAAACCTGGATGGGGATCATTGAAGATCGCTGGGACGTTGGCTTCCCAACCGAAATGGCTAAAGCAAAGACGAAAATTGCACAACTAAGGAGGAAGTATGCGGTGAAATTGATAACATCGGAGGCGAACAAACATCGCAAACGTATTTTAGAAGAAGCCTACCAATTTGTCAGCATCAATAGAAAGAAATAGATCAAAAGAATGCTACTGGATTTTATGACATGTAGTTTAATTATGCTGGTGTTCAAACAATAACTTTACTTTTGTTTCGCTCGTTTTGCTCAACAGACTCGTTACTATGCTTAGTTTCGCTTGGTGTTAATCATGTTATGTGGACCTATCATGTATGGGATAACGTTTACCGTCAGCGTAATGTTCATTTTCTGTGTATATAGTTGTTGGTTGTATGGTCGCGCGGATGTGCATTCTTGAAATTACAAGATAGTACAGCTCGTTCAAAGACTGATTAATTCGTACACATGTGCAACCCAAAATATTGTAATTACTGATAGTAATAGAAAAACCAAATACACATGAGTTACGGTAGAAAATAATAACCTACTGAACTAATAATCGACGAAAATATATATGGTTTGTCAATTGTCATGGAGTATCGAATTGCACATTTGTATTCATATAATTTCAATTGGGTCTCAATTATTTTTAAAAAAAGCTTTTTGTAGTGATGAGCGCTTTAACACTATCCCACCCCGACCCGGTAACGAATCGAACCGACCCAATAACCAAACATCTTGTAGATTATTACCCGAAATAATACCCAACATAAAAGGGTCGGTTCCGACCCATTTTACACTCGGTTTCGGTTACGTATCGGTCACTACCCGAACCTAAATCTAATTGAAATCTTCAACTCCAGTAAAGGGTGTTTTGACATCCAGCATTTGTTCAATACCATCCACCATCATTTTTTTTGGAACAAACAAATTAAAATATTGCATTTGTTTAATGGAAAAGTGCAATGTTTAATGATCAAACTGTCAACTATGCTTGTAAATCTCATATACAGAAGTTATACATTGTTGTTAAAGACTTTAGGTTATCGTATGATGTTGGGATTCGACCCAATATAGTTAGTAAACTATGTGTTTTTCGGTCCAGACTGTGTAATTTGGTTCTTCCTAATTCCTGACACCGAACCGACCCGATCCCCAAATGACTACAGTAATAGGAATCGAAGAAATACCTGAATTACTGTATTAGCATCTGGTTCGGGAACTATTCGCTTCGATTATCGGGTTTTTTTGGCTCGGGTCTCCTATTAATCACCCCGGCTTCTGGACTACTGCTGGTTGGTTCTTCCTAGGCTGTTTTGACATTTCCGTTGTGTTTGTTAGGCGCCAAGTTGGAGCATAAACTTATCAGGCGTATTCCGTCATAAATCGGTGAAACCGGCTTTAGTTTCATTCAAAACCGGCTAGCCCGACACATGCTAAGTTTTTTTACAACTTAAAACTGGGATGACAAAAAAGTATACGCTGCTGATTTCTTAGCTAATGTGTAGCGTTTATAAGAATCGTTTACATAAGGCATCTGCAAAATGTAGCTATTGCTAGCAACACAAACAACACATAATACACCTATGTATTCACATTACAACGATTCTTGATACAAACTTGTATAAACAACAGTTTTAACATAATACCTTGATGCTGTTCTTCTGCTCGTTCAGAGCTTAGAGGAATTAACAAATTGGCTGCACCGTCGCCCAGATCGTTCGTATCTTTTATAAGGTAACCTCTATCAAAAATAATAAATCTTAAGTATTATAAATGTCACACCCCTATCTGCGGCAGAAGCACGACGAGTGATCATGAATGGTTCTCATTGCATACGAAAGGTAAACATACTACATGCTTGTAAATATATCATCAAACACCAAACATTTCATAATTTGAAAACGTAAGTTAGCGTTTACATCGCGAGATAGCTTAAAACATTGTCTTAAAAAGTTTACAACTTTATTTAAAGATAAACATAAGCGACATCCACAAGCATGAGTAAAGTCGCGCGCACATCCACTTCTAGTTACCTGAAATACATGTGAGTTTTGGAAAAATGTCAACATAGTGTTGGTGTGAATTCATGTAGTGATTGTTTTGAATGTTTAAATACTTGAATGAAAACATAGTATGAAACTTGTAGAATGTATGAATGTTTGAATGTAACTTGTAAAACGTATCTGTAACTGAGTACTATGATTGTTTGAATGTGTGAGATTGCTAGTGGTTTGTAAGGCCACTAACATATGTCACGACATAGGAAGTCACCAAACCTAGGAATTTTTGTCAACTTTGTCTGAGACACAGAAGCACTCGTTGGTAGAAGTAGGCCAAGAGTGGGGTTGCCTGAAACCCATTAGATCTAACATTTTGTTCCGCGGTCTGAATGTATACGTTGATTAATGGTGCTTATGGTACCCTATTCGAGACATGGTCTAGAATGTTTCACTTGAATGTTTTTGTACTCGTCATAACACATGTAAACATTGTAAAATTTGTAACATGTATTTCACCCCCGAAGTGTAAAACAAAAACAGTTAGAGAAAAGGGAGAGCATGAACTCACAACTTTGCGTTTCCTTGCGTCGTAAACTTCACCGGATTAGCTTATAGTGCGTCGTGACCTAAACGTGTTTTATTATCATTAGTCACTAGTCTTGTATCGTACAAGCACAAGTCACTATATTTTGTATATGTATTGTTGTGTTAAAAATATTTTATATTTTTAACTATGTATTTTACTTATATTATTTTCTCAAAAATTAATATAAGTATTTTGTATTTTGCACTTTGCACCCGAATTATGTATCTTTGTTTAAAACTTCAGTTTAAGTTCATAACTTGTCCAAGTTATTTATTCTATCAAATAATATATTTTCACAAATATATTTTCTTGTATTTTGCCTAAGCATGTTGTATGTGTAGTTTTGTATTTTCACTTCTTACGGGTGTTTAGTGTATTTTCAAGTCCTAATACACTAGCACGTATAATACATACTACATACACTTAGCACAAAATTTGGTGACAAAATAATAAATATATTTTTCTCAAAGATATACATACCTAATGTCAATTTTTAACCTTGACGAAATCATCGTTTCTTAACTCAAAAATTAGGGAAACCTTGGTAAATACCTCGGTATACATTTTTAGGAGATAAGTTCTTCAGAACTTATATTTTTCTAAGTGTCAAAATTCATAGAAATTTCGACAGAGTTTCCCCTAAAAATGGAGGTTTCCCATGTTTTCAAAACATGTGTTTATTTTCTTTTAAAATCAACAACAATATCAACAACACAATCCTTATTTACCATACTTGTCAAAACAAGCATATACCACAAACTTATGAACTTGAAAGTTTGCAAAAATATGTAGTAAGTTACTAACATGTTTAGTAGGTCTTGTTATCTTTAAAAATAAGTTTAGTTTCTTAAAAACTTTATTTTTAAAGGAAGTGCATTTTCACATCTTCTAGTCTTATTTTCCAAAAATATTTCTTTGTGGGATTTTTTTGTTACACAGGTGTTTATTCACTTGTTTACTTTCTAAAAATGATTTTAGTTCATACAAGATCCGGGTTTTTAACAATCTAGTATTTTCCACTTGGTTCTTCCGAAAAACCACTTGTAGGTCTTTAGATCTACAAGTTTGTAACCTTATTTTCCAAGAAAATTACATTTATTCAAGTTTCAAGTTCATGGGTGGATGGTTTCATCATCCTTCATATTTCTAGCATTTACATCTTGCTAGTTCATGTTCTTAAACATGATTTAGTAAGTCTAGGTGATGAACCATCCTACTTCTACTAACAAATAACATGTATTAAGCACAACAATACAAGATCAACATCATTTCAACATCAACATATCCCTACTTCATCATTTATCCATTCTTTATCCTTTATGTTCAAGATTAGTTCAAGTTCTTTAAAGTTTTCTTAATAATTATCATTCTTTCATCTATTAACCATCAAGAACATGAAGAGGATGATGATTTAAGAAACTTACCACTAGCTTAAAGCTAGGGATGTTCAAGAGAAGAAAACAAGTGGATAAAAGCAAATGGTTGAGGTTCTTCAACTTCCGAAAGCTCCTAGCTTCGCTATGCACCTTCTAACACCTTGAGGAAAGCTTGGAATTGGATGATCTTGGAGTAATGATGGTGGTGGTGCTTGGTGGTTCTCGGCCGAGGGTGTAGGGAGGAGGTATGTGTTGTGTTGTTGAGTGGTGAATGGTGAGAATGAGGGGGGGTCTAATGGTTAAATACTACAAGTTCTCCAACAAGCCATTAACCTTTGGATTTCATGTCCCTTAATTACCAATCATACCCATTAATTTAATCAAGAAAATCAAAGAGATGGGGGACACATCCTAACCGGTTTGGGGGGGGGGGTTGGTTTAGTTACAATGTAATGGTAATTAACTAACTTAGTTAGAAGTTAAGTGACTAAGTTAGGCGGTTTGTGTGTTATGTCATTATATAGTGTGTTAGGGTGTTCGGGGTCCCTAACTAGCTCAGAAAAACAAAAACAATGTGTTTGACAATATTGTTGTGTTCCGGGTAAAGTCCGGTTGTTCGGTTAGATACCGGTTCGTTAAAGTGCTAAATTGCACCGGTTAGTGTCTTTTAAGTACCCTTTTGTAACACTTTCAATCCCCGACACTTAGGGAAGTATTCTGGATGATAAAACGTAAATTCTGCATAATATTTTGATGTTAAAAAGCTGTTTTGAGCTGAATTTATTAAAATTCTGCACTTAAAGTGTGTTTCGGGTGCTTTTTGGTGCTTATTTTAGCTTCTGGAATGTCTATATATTAACCCTTGTTTGTACCCTTGGGTTTTAATGTATTCTTGTCGTTGGACCTACACCTGGGCCCTATTTCTAATATCTGACTGCTTTCTGCAGTTCTGTTGACACATTGTGTCTTACCGGTGAGTTTACTAGTATTTCTGATGCAACGCAGTTCATTAATGTATAATGTAATTCTTGTAGTATAAAACGTGCATGAATTCACTTGTGTAGTATGCTATCAGATAATGTTGACATTAAAGCACATAATTACAGTCATTAAATAGTAATTAAAGTGTACGGAAATTACCGGTTTGGTGCCAGTTGTCACAGTCTCCCCCCGTTAAAAGAATCTTGTCCCGAAATTCAGGCCGTACTAGCTCTGGCAGGGGTCTTCTTGAACAGGTGGGGATACTTTTCTTTGAACTAGTCTTCACGTTCCCATGTGTACTCGGGTTCGTGTTTAGAGTTCCAACGTACTTTGACAAGTTTGACACTGCTCCTTCTGGTCTTATTGACTTTCCAGTTGGTAACCTCAACGGGTTGTTCTGCAAATCTCAGGGTGTCGTCAATATGCACTTCATCCGCAGGGATGATCACGTTTTCTTGTGTTGGATTCTTCTTGAGGTTGGATACATGGAATGTATCACGTACTCCATTAAGTTCTTCCGGTAATTCCAACTTGTACGCCACGGTACCAATCCTATCTAAGATCTTGAATGGTCCGATGTATCGTGGATTCAACTTTCCACGCTTTCCAAATCTGACTACGCCCTTCCAAGGTGAGACTTTCAACAAAACCGTGTCTCCCACCTCGAATTCCAATTACTTTCATCTTCGATCAGCGTAGCTCTTTTGTCGATCTCGGGCCGCCTTAATGCATTCTCGGATCTGCGTAATCTTGTCGGTTGTCTCTTGTACAAGTTCAGGACCAACCACTCGCTTGTCTCCAGCGTCTGCCCAACATAAGGGCGATCGGCACTTGCGGCCATACAGAGCTTCGAACGGTGCGGCTTTTATGCTTGTATGATAACTGTTATTGTAGGAAAACTCAACTAAAGGTATAGTCCGTTCGCGCTGGCCGTCTGTTTGTGGATGGAATGTCGTGCTTAGATCTAGCTGAGATCCAAAGGCTTCCTGAAAGGATTGCCAGATTCTTGAGACAAAGCGTCCATCTCTGTCTGAAATGATTGAGATAGGCACTCCATGACGCGTCACAATTTCTTTTAGGTATAATTCAGCGAGCTTTCCAGTGCTATCCTTCTCGGGGATTGGTAGGAAATGCGTAGATTTCGTCAATCGATCAACTATTACCCATATCATATCGTGCCCCCTCGGAGTCCTGGGTAATTTCGTTATGAAGTCCATCGTTTGTTCCCACTTCCACATGGGTATCTCTTGTTGTTGTAGTAGGCCGGACGGTTTCTGATATTCAACCTTAACCTTAGCATAGGTTAGGCATTTTCCAAAATAAACAACAACGTCGCTCTTGAGTCTCGGCCACCAATAGTATTCTTTTAAGTCTTGATACATCTTGTCCGATCCTGGGTGGATCGAGTATCTCGATTTATGCGCTTCTTCAAGAATGACTTCTCGAATACCACCATAGAGCGGGACCTATATACGTTTCTTAAAGTATAAGGCTCCCTCTTCATTTGGCACCATATATTTCAATGCACCCCGGAGGTATTCCGCTTTACGGTTTTCCATCTTAAGGGATTCTTGTTGTGCGTCACGGATACGTGACGTGAGGTTCGTTCGGATAGTCATTTCCAATGCTCGAACCCTTAGGGTCTTAACCCTTTCTTTTCGACTTAAAGCGTCCGCTACAACGTTTGCCTTTCCAGGATGGTACTTAATCTCACAGTCGTAATCTTTAGCAACTTGACCCATCGCCGCTGGCGTATGTTCAGTTCCTTCTGATCAAGTATGTGTTGCAGGCTTTTGTGATCTGTGAAGATTGTACATCGAGTACCATATAGATAATGTCGCCAGATCTTCAAGGCGAATACCACCGCGTCGAGTTCCAAGTCGTGCGTGGTATAATTTCTTTCATGTACCTTCAATTGTCTTGAAGCGTAAGCGATGACCTTTTGGCGTTGCATGAGCACGCATCCCAAACCTTGTCGTGAAGCGTTGCAGTATACCACGAAGTGTTCTGTGCCTTCGGGTAATGATAGTATTGGTGCATCGCATAGCTTGTTTTTGAGTAGTTGGAAGGCTTCTTCCTGCTTGTCCCCCCAGTCGTACTTCTTGTCTTTCTGCGTAAGGGTCGTTAGCGGTTGAGCTATCTTTGAGAAATTCTCAATAAACCGTCGATAATAGCCCGCTAAGCCCAAAAATTAACGAACTTCAGTTGGGGTTTTGGGGGCTTCCCAATTCTTTATGGCTTCGATCTTGGATGGGTCTACATGGATGTCCTTCTCATTCACAACGTGACCAAGAAATTGTACTTCGCGAATCCAGAATTCTTATTTTGAGAACTTTGCGTAAAGCTTCTCCTTCTTCAGTAGTTCCAAAATGGTTCTGAGGTATTGCTCATGTTCGTCCTTCGTTCGCGAGTAAATCAGGATATCATCGATAAATACAATCACAAATTTATCGAGATATGGTTTGCGTACGCGGTTCATCAGATCCATAAATACCGATGGCGCGTTCGTCAGTCCAAATGGCATCACAAGAAACTCATAATGCCCATAGCGTGTTCTGAATGCAGTCTTTGGTACGCTTTCCTCTTGTATTCTTAACTGGTGGTATCCAGATCGAAGGCCGATCTTGGAATAGTAGCTCGATCCTTGCAACTGATCAAATAAGTCATCAATCCTCGGTAAAGGGTACCGATTCTTGATAGTGAGCTTGTTCAGTTCTCTGTAATCTATATACGTCCGCAGTGTTCCATCCTTCTTCTTCACGAACAGTACTGGAGCTCCCCAAGGCGAGAAGCTTAGCCTTATGAATCCTTTATCCAACAACTCCTGGAGTTGTGTAGATAACTCTTGCATTTCGGATGGTGCAAGCCGATAAGGTGCCTTGGCTACAGGAGCGGCTCCTGGAACCAAGTCTATACGGAATTCGACTTGTCGTTGCGGAGGTAGTCCTGGCAGGTCTTCGGGAAAAACATCAGGGAATTCTCTCACCACAGGAATGTCTTCGATTTTCGGCTCCACAGCCTTCCTATCTACAATGTGCGCTAGGAAAGCGACACATCCTTTCCTTAAGCACTTCTGTGCCTTCATACAACTGATGATTCGTAGAGGCGCGTCTCGTTTTTCTCCATGTACGATGAGAGTTTCATCATTCGCCAAAGGGATGCGAATGGTCTTCTCATGACAAATAACTTCAGCTTTGTTCTTGGACAACCAGTCCATTCCGACTACTACATCGAAGCTACCCAATTGAATAGGTAAGAGGTCGATGCTAAATCTTCGTTCACCAAGTTCTAGGGTGCAGCCTCTAACAACTTCACCCGATTCAACAAGTTTACCATTGGCTAATTCTATGGAGTAAGGAATATCCAATCTACTAGACTCTATCCCAAGCATACTTTAAATTCCATAGACATGAAACTATAATCGGCACCAGTGTCAAATAATATGGATGCAAAGTGATTGTTAACGAGAAACGTACCGGTGACCACGTTAGGGTCCTCGCGTGCGTCCCTTGCTCCAATCACAAATGCTCGAGCCTGAGTGTTGTTTCTCCTTGGGCAGTCTTTCATGAAATGTTCATTGATTCCACAATTGAAGCATCCTTGGTTTCGCCCAGCTTCATCTCCAACCCGGTTATTGTTGCCATTTCCATTTCCATTTCCATTTCCACCATCGTTCCCATTTCCACCACCATTACGGTTTCCATTCCCGTTCCTATTACCGTTACCATTGCGGCCTCCAATACCTTTACCCCAACAATCCTCGGTACGGTGGCCTGACTTTCCGCAGTTCTCGCACTTCCCAACGCGACAATTTCCCACATGGTGAAAGCCATAGCGGTTACACTTGGGCAGCGTGTCCTGATATTTCTTAGCTCCAGACTCATTTGCAGCTGCGAAGGTTTTTGCCTCCCTAGGTGGGTTAGTGTCACGCTTCTTGTTGTTCGAACCCTTGTTGTTGCTGCGGGTTGCTTGGCTCAAATTTGAATGCTTCCTCTTCTTGTCACCAGACGACTCAGCATGCGTCTCGGTCTTCTCTGTTGGGTTCAACGATAACTTCTTCATACGAACACAATCTTCAGTAAGGCTGACAGCCAGAGTTACAGCCTCAGTGATTGTTTGGGGTTTGGCTGAAGTTACCATGCCGCGAAACTCTGGGGCCAGTCCCCAAATGTAACGTTCAACGCGCTTGAATTCGGGAGTCACCATGTAGGGAATCACCCTAGACAAATCATGGAACCTTCGAGTATACCCAGTGATGTCAGCACCTACCATAGTCAAGTGCCAGAACTCCGTCTCCAACCTTTGGAGTTCGGCACGAGAGCAGTACTTCTCCCTCATTTTCTCTTTCAGTTCATCCCAAGTCATGCCATACCCGGCGTCATAACCCAAAGTTTGAACTTGCAAGTTCCACCAAGTTAGAGCTTCATCGATAAACAACCCAGTAGCAAAAGTGACTTGCTGATCCGCGGTGCATTTGCTCTTGCGGATAGTGGCTTCAGTCTTTTCCGTCCAGCGTACAAACGCCACTGCTCCTCCAGTGCCATCGTAGTTCAATGGTTTGCAGTCGAGGAACTGCTTGAAGGTGCAGCCTGTAATTGACCCAACCAACTCACATGTGAGCAGTCGAAGAAATAATGAAACAAAGACCGTTCATAAATTTCTCCATGCTTAGCAAATTGCCCTAAGGTTACCTTGAGTTGCGGTTCCTCCGGATGAATCTCCATGTCCATTACGTCTGGCATTGCTTGGCCCTCCACTGTCTGGAGTACGGTTTGCCTCGTATTGGGCGATAGCAGCCGAGATCCTCTCTTCCAATAGAGCGTTCAGCTCTTCAGCAGTTCTTGGCAGTGGAGGAGGAGGAGGTTGATCACGAGCGTTCACAGCTTTCCTGGGTGCCATGTTCTGACGGAACATAACACAACAGGGTTAGATGTTTGTTCGATATCGTCATAATAGTAGTACATATATACACAGGCATATACCACATAAATGACATCAAACAATTACTCTAGCAGAGTATTTAGTAGGCTGGAAGGGGTATTCACGTTTGACCTTTATCTTTCACTAGGGAAATCTATACGCGATAAGACTTGTTGTGGTTTCCGTGCACTGAATTCCATAATTATGTATGCATGCATAATTACGTAACTCTTGCACAGTCCGCACAGTTCGTTCCATCCTCGTATTTCTTCCTCCAAATAGGCCATTGTTTTCAGGTAAAGTCATGTATACTAGTGGCATCCTACTTCTAGTTCATGTATATGCTATTTATCACACATAATTGCAAGTAATGTCTCAGTTAAAGACAAGTGCTACTCCTGTGTACCCTAAGTCTCGTAATGTCTTTTCTAGACTCATGTAAACAGTTTCAGGCAGTGGATGTCGCGGGAAGTTTTATGCAATGAAAACTCTTTGAAAAATTGTTTTCGTGAAGGATCCTAGAGATTGTATACTAGACTCGAGAAGGAATCCTGGTTCACTACAATCGCAGCTCTGATACCAATCTGTCACACCCCTATCTGCGGCGGAAGCACGAGGTGTGATCATGAAAGGTTCTCATTGCATACGAAAGGTAAACATACTACATGCTTGTAAAAATATCATCAAACACCAAACATTTCATAATTTGAAAACGTAAGTTAGCGTTTACATCGCGAGAATTTAGGGCTGTAAACGAACCAAACGTTCAGCGAACAGTTCGTGAACCGTTCGGCGGGAAGTTCATTTATGTCCGTTCGTTTAATAAATGAACGAACATGAACAAGAAATTTTGTTCGATTAGTTAAATGAACAAACATGAACAGAGCTCTCGTTCGTTTGATTGTGTTCGTGAACGTTCGGTAAGGTGTTCGTGAACATTCGTTCATTTGCGTTTGTTTATGTTCGTATGTTTGTGTTTTAATTGAATATTTTTGTACTTTCATATATTTTATCTATAATTTTATATTATTAAACTTTTATTTATTTTATTACCCTAACAATGAAACTAGGAAACCCTCTTTCACCTTGTTTATGCACCATTTCCCTTTCATTTCTTATTATTTATATCTATCACACCCCCAAAATCCACATGCGGAGCACCACCGCTTGGAGGCGTGACTGACCAGGATCCAGCCACCAATTATATTGAGCAATTTAATTAATAACATAAGTAATACTCACCAGCCACAAGGTTGGCAAATCTCATAATCATAGTTCAAGAGTATTTAAGTTTAAGTAATAGTTCAGATAAGTAGCGGAAGCATAGACAAAATAGTTTAGAACAAGATTCTTAGTTCAAGTTTGTTTAGAACCCAACACACGGGTTAGACGACCATTACACATCCGCAAGCTGCAAGCTCCTGAATCACTGGGTACCTGCAAAGCATGCAGTAAGGTGTCAACGTAAAGTTGAGCGAGTTCACTAGTTGTCCAGTTTTAGTTTTCGAAAATATAAGTTGTTTAGATAAAGCATTTATAATCACGTTGTGGGGAGCTACCCCATCTGTAAGCTCACTAAACTGTAGATACCGAAACTTTTGACGGAAAGTTGTTGTGCCCCGAGTCAATGTCTATCGTCATTGACCAAGATGCAAGGTCTACTAGTTCACGCCCGATCTCCCCCGGTCACGGTGTGAGGTTGTCAAACCTAATAGCGCTATCAATTAATAACCCGTTCGCCCCGGGCGATTAATCGGTACTGTAAGCAGGGACTTAAGGTGATAGAGTTTCGTTTAGCTTGGCTAGTTGTGATTTATAAATAATATCCAAACATATCTCCCCTGGAGATAGTAAATACCCATTCGGATTTCCCCCAGAAATAATAGTTCAAAAGTATTTTTCCCAAAGTTGGCAGTTGTCCGTGTCCCACCCTGGGACGCATGCGTTTTGTGTGTGAACTCACCTTGGGTTGCTCGGCAGATTAGGTTACTTGTCAAACACGCTGGTCACCACGTCCTAACATGGTTACCAGTATAGGTCAGGTTTGGGTACAGAGAATGTCACGTATATTTACACATAATCTAACACATAGCATGCATACAGTTACATGTTGAGTTATTGGGCATGTTCTACTATTGGATCAGTCAACAGTATCAACTAACACATAGTTCAGTTAAACAGGCAGCCCAAACAAGTCACGTTATGGCCCAATAACTAAAGTGAACAGCCCAGTCGAGACAAGGTGGCCTCGACTCGAGAACATGCGGTCTCGAGTCGCAACCATGAGGTCTCGGCTTGTAATGGTTGGTCTCGAGTGGTGCAGGCATGACTCGTAACCTCGTAGATCTCGAGTCCCGTCTCGAGTTGTCACGATGTGGTCTCGAGTCGAGACCTTGATGGTCTCGAATCCCTGAAGTCTGTTTTGAAGTTGCTTGGCCCAGGTCTCGAGTCGCAACCGTTGCGGTCTCGAGTTGTAGCTCCATGGTCTCGAGTCGCAACCGTTGGTCTCGAGTCGTTTACCTGCTGATTCTGATGCATCTGCCCGAATCGTACTATGCAGCAGAATTCTGATTTCATGCCCTTATGTACTATCCAATAAGGTTTCACAAACATGTTTCCTTGTCTAGCACTTAACCAAAATGGATCAAACAACAAGTTTTTCAAATATTTGTAACAACATTCAAACACATTCAACACATATTCATCACATGTTCATCTAGTTCATCTTTAGGATTTCTCCATAACCAACATGTTCCTCCTACATAACCATGCATTCTAGGAACAAAATCACTTAGATATCAAGATCATCTTGCAAGAAACAAAAGAAGCATTTGTTTTATAACATTGAACATAATCCGGATGGTCATAAACACTCTTTAAACTATCATTCTTTTATCATTTTGAACATCCTAGCAAACATCATCATAGAATAGTTCACACACAATATCAAACTCACCAATCAAACAAACATCGTACAAAAGACCTCTAGACTAGACATATTTCTTATTCATTAACACACCAAAACTCTTAACACACGTTAACACTAACCGGTTGATGATAAGGCACCGAGTCAAGGAAGATGGTGAGAAAATGAAGTATCCGGTGATGATGATGAGCTTTGACCGAGATTCCTTGTTGCCGGTTGAATCCGAGAGAAAGGAGAGGAGAGGTGATGCTTGATTGTTAGGGTTTAAGGTTTTCTAGAGAAAGAGGGAGTGAGGATGAAGTGAGAGAGAGTGTAAAGGAGAGTGTGAGGGTTTTCGGGTATATGTATATGGTGGTGCACCCTAATTGGGTTTCGAGTGGGCTAAGGGAGGTTGCGGCCCAACCGGCCCAACCGTTACTGTTTACTCGAGACCGAGAATGGTCTCGAGTCGGGTTCGTAGTCTCGGTTCACTAGTATTTATACATTTATATATATACTACACATACATACATAGCAAAAGGATCACATAGAACATCAAGGTAACACGCACTTTCATTTAATAACGTATATACACACAATGTTAATACAAAAGGGTTACTCGGGAAAACCTAGAGTGTCACATTATCCCCAAGTTTTAAGAACTTTCGTCCCGAAAGTTAAGGCAGCCACTGTCAAGCTAGTATGAGTGAGCGTTTCAACAGGGTGTCACATCATCCCCCCGTTAGTTTGGAATTTCGTCCCGAAATTCGGTTGTAGCTTCAGTGCTGGGGGTTTCGTTTGGGAACAACTGGGGATACTTGTACTTCATCTGGTCTTCCCGCTCCCAGGTGAACTCTGGGCCACGTCGCGAGTTCCAACGAACTCGCACGAGGGGTATCTGGCTACGTTTGAGGGTTTTGATTTCTCGATCCATGATCTCAATCGGTTCCTCAGTAAAGTGTAGCTGTTCATCAATAGTGAGTTCCTTGAAGGGGATTATGAGTGTTTCATCTGACAGACACTTCTTCAGATTAGACACGTGAAAGACATTGTGCACCGCACTCAGCTCTTCAGGCAGATTCAACCTATAAGCAACCTTACCGATTTTCTCGGTAATTTCAAATGGTCCAACATATCGTGGATTCAGCTTGCCCCGTTTACCAAACCGAACCACACCCTTCCAGGGTGAGACTTTAAGTAGAACCCGGTCCCCGACCTGGAATTCTAGCGGTTTCCTACGCTTATCAGCGTAGCTTTTCTGACGGTCACGAGCTGCCGCCATGCGTTGTCTAATCTGGGCAATCTTCTCCGTTATGTCTACCACCAGTTCTGGGCCTGTGACCTGGCTGTCACCAACTTCCGCCCAGCAAAGAGGTGATCGGCATTTACGACCGTACAATGCCTCGAAGGGTGCTGCCTGAATGCTGGTGTGGTAGCTGTTATTGTAGGAGAATTCCACTAGCGGTAGATGCTTCTCCCAATTCTTGCCAAAATCGATCACACATGCTCTAAGCATGTCTTCCAGGGTTTGGATGGTGCGTTCAGACTGCCCATCCGTTTGTGGGTGATAAGCGGTGCTCATGTCCAAACGTGAGCCAAAGGATTTGTGCATAGCTTGCCACAACTCGGAAGTAAATCGTGCGTCTCGGTCGGAAATAATGGAGGTTGGCACCCCGTGCCTTGAAACTACTTCCTTTAAGTAAACCTCTGCCAAGGTAGAAAACTTGTCTGTTTCCTTAATGGCCAAAAAGTGTGCGGACTTGGTCAATCGATCTACTATCACCCAAATAGTGTCATTCCCGCGTTGGGATCTAGGTAGGCCAGTAACGAAATCCATGGAAATTTGCTCCCATTTCCACTTCGGGATTTCTGGTTGTTGGAGTAGGCCCGCTGGTTTCTGATACTCAGTCTTGACTCTCGCGCAGGTCAAACATTTGCCGACATATGTTGCTATGTGGGCTTTCATGCCAGGCCACCAATAGGTGGTCCTTAAGTCGTGGTACATCTTATCCGAACCAGGATGTACTGAGTAACGGGACTTATGGGCTTCGTCCATCACAAGTTCACGTAGATCTCCATAGAGTGGAACCCAAATGCGCCCTGTCACATAGTAGGCGCCATCTTCTTTTTGTTCTAAACGCTACCTCGATCCTCGCAGGGACTCAGCCCTGATGTTCTCCGATTTCAGGGCTTCAACCTGAGCGTTTCGAATTTGAGTAGGGAGGTTAGACTGGATGGTAAGTTGTAGCGCTCGCACGCGCTTGGGCGTAGTGTCTTTTCGGCTGAGGGCGTCTGCCACGACATTGGCCTTGCCCGGATGGTACTTGATTGCGCATTCATAATCATTCAAGAGTTCAACCCATCGGCGTTGTCGAATGTTTAATTCCTTTTGCTTGAAGATATGCTCGAGACTCCTGTGATCGGTGTAAATAGTGCACTTGGTACCGTACAGGTAATGTCTCCATATCTTAAGCGCAAAAACCACTGCTCCCAGTTCCAAGTCGTGCGTAGTGTAGTTCCTTTCGTGAGTCTTAAGTTGTCGAGAGGCGTAGGCAATAACTTTCTCGCGTTGCATCAGCACACAACCAAGCCCATGAATGGACGCATCGCAGTAAACCACAAAGTCGTCGGTACCTTCCGGTAATGAGAGAATAGGAGCACTACAGAGGTTATCCTTTAGCTTTTGAAATGCGGATTCCTGAGCCTCATTCTACTTATAAGCAATACCCTTCTGAGTGAGAGCCGTAAGAGGCTGAGGGATCTTTGAGAACCCCTTGATAAACCTACGATAGTATCCTACCAATCCCAAGAATTGACGAACTTCGGTCGGAGTCTAGGGGTAGGCCAATTCTTTATAGAGTCGATCTTAGCTGGGTCGACGTGAATCCCGTCCTTATTGACCACGTGCCCAAGGAAATGGACTTCTCGAAGCCAGAAGTCACAATTCGAGAACTTGGCGTACAGTTGCTCATTGCGAAGGAGTTCAAGGATAAGGCGTAGGTGTTGTTCATGCTCTTTTTGACTTTTCGAGTAGATTAGGATGTCGTCGATAAACACAATCACGAATTTGTCGAGGTAAGGCTTGCACACTCGGTACATGAGGTCCATGAAAACCGCAGGCGCGTTAGTCATTCCAAAGGGCATGACAAGGAACTCGTAATGACCATAACGAGTTCTGAATGCAGTTTTGGAGATGTCTTCATTACGGACTCTTAGCTGATGATAGCCCGATCGTAGGTCGATCTTAGAGTAGTAGCTCGATCCCTGCAACTGGTCGAATAGGTCGTCGATACGTGGGAGAGGGTAGAGATTCTTGATGGTAACCTTGTTCAGCTCACGATAGTCGATGCACATTCGGAATGTGCCATCCTTCTTCTTAACAAAGAGTACTGGCGCTCCCCAGGGTGATGAACTGGGACGCATAAATCCTTTATCCAATAGTTCCTGCAGTTGCGTAGAGAGTTCCTTTAGTTTCGCGGGGGCCAGTCGATAAGGCGCACGAGCTATAGGCGCTGCTCCGGGAGCCAGCTCGATTTGGAATTCGACCTGACGGTGGGGAGGGAGTCCAGGAAGTTCTTCAGGGAATACCTCGGGGTAGTCGCGTACCACAGGGAGATCTTCAATCCTCTTTTCCTTTTCCTGTGTGTTGGTGACAAGTGCTAAGAGAGCGGTGTGCCCCTTTCGTAAACACTTCTGGGCTTTCAAGAACGAGATGATGCCTGTGACTTCTCCGCCCTTGTCACCTTGCACGATGAGGGGTTTGCCAGAACAGCGGGGAATGCAAACCATTTTCTCTTGACAGAGGATTTCCGCGCGATGTTTGGATAACCAATCCATACCGATAACGACGTCGAAGCTTCCAAGAGCAATAGGGAAAAGATCGACACTATAGGTCTGACCAGACAGTACTAGTTTGCAGTCGCTGATAACATGTGAGGCCTCGATGTTTCTACCGTTAACTAGCTCGACGATATGCTTAGAACTTAGTAACGAAGGCGGGTGCTTAAGCTTCTTACTAATACGTAGGGACAAATAACTAGCATCGGCTCCAGAATCAAATAATACAGAAACATAACGATCATCGAGTAGGAACTTACCCGCCACGATGTTGGGGTCATTCCTCGCTTCTCCAGCTCCAATCACAAAAGCCCTTCCCCTTGCACCATTCCCAGCGTTGTTGTTTTGATCGTTGTTTCCAGCTCCCTGATTGTTGTTGCGGTTCTGGTTCAGTTCAGGGCAATTCTTCTTAAAGTGCCCCTCAGCTCCACACTGGAAACAACCCTTGACGTTCCCATGATGTTGCTGTTGCTGGTTCTGCCCAGCGGGACGTGGGCTCCTACAGTCCTTGGCCTCATGCCCCATCCTGTTACATCTCTGACACTGACTTTTCCCACAAGGCCCGCTGTGGTGTCGATTGCACTTGTTGCACTTGGGGTGGTTCCCACGATATCCACCCTGTTGTTGAGGGCCCTTGTTGTTGTCAGTTTTCCTTTGCTGTGTCGGGGTCTGAGTGGGGTTAGCATCCTTGCTTTGATTTCCTTCCCACTTACGCTTGTTGTCATTAGAAGTTCCAGCAGTAGCACTGATCCTTTTGGGCAGCTTGCCCTGTTCCACGGCCTGATCAGTGAGTTTGTGAGCAAGACGAACGACTGGCTGAATGGTATTGAGGTTGGCTGCAGTCACATGGCTTCGAATTTCTGGAGCCAAACCCTTGATGTACAACTCGATTCTTCGGTACATGGGTCGAGACATGTTTGGGCATAGAGCAGCATAGTCGTTGGACTGTTTGGTGTATGCCTCGATCTCTGATCCAACCATCTTGAGCTCATAGTACTCGTTTTCGAGCTTGTGGATGTCATCCCTGTGACAATACTCCTCCTTAATCATGTCCTTGAAATCCTCCCACGCAGTAGCATTAGCGGTTTCCAAACCAAACATCTGAATTTGCGCCTTCCACCAGGAAAGCGCGTTTCCTTCAAGCGTACCAGTAGCAAACTTCACCCAATTCGCAGGGGGACACTCACAGACAGCAAAGACAGCTTCGACTTTCTCAATCCAGTGCAGAAGACCTATGGCACCCTCAGTACCATTGAATGGGAGAGGTTTGCAATCCATGAAAGTTTTGAAAGTACACACGTGTGGTTGCGCAGGTGCATGCTGACCTGTTGTGAGAAGCGAAGCGAATAGGTTTAGGGGTAAAAGGCGATGCGGTGGTAGGACCTAAACATCCTAGGATAACGAGTTTACCTCCAGGGTGAGCTGCGAAAGTTGCAGCCACCGTGTTAAGCAGGTTAGTGAATTGAGCCTGAGTCATGTTAATGTTTCCCCTTCCACGTCCACTCATTGTCTTCATAATCAGAAAACATAGTATGAGTGTGATGTCGTAATATAGCGAGTATGAGATAGAAGAGGGAGGTGTATCTATCTAACTAGGCACACTAGTACGTATAGCAAAACAGAAAACAGAAAACATAAAGCAAGCAAGCGAGTAAACACTAGTCCGAGCTATGAGGTCTAATGTGTTGAGTCTTGCACTTGGAGTGTAGTGTCGTCGAGAGTCACGGGTTATAGTCTGGTTTTTCTCAAAAAGATTTCCCCTTTTTTAAAACCAAGTTCACTATAACCAATGGCTCTGATACCAATCTGTCACACCCCCAAAATCCACATGCGGAGCACCACCGCTTGGAGGCGTGACTGACCAGGATCCAGCCACCAATTATATTGAGCAATTTAATTAATAACATAAGTAATACTCACCAGCCACAAGGTTGGAAAATATCATAATCATAGTTCAAGAGTATTTAAGTTTAAGTAATAGTTCAGATAAGTAGCGGAAGCATAGACAAAATAGTTTAGAACAAGATTCTTAGTTCAAGTTTGTTTAGAACCCAACACACGGGTTAGACGACCACTACACATCCGCAAGCTGCAAGCTCCTGAATCACTGGGTACCTGCAAAGCATGCAGTAAGGTGTCAACGTAAAGTTGAGCGAGTTCACTAGTTGTCCAGTTTTAGTTTTCGAAAATATAAGTTGTTTAGATAAAGCATTTATAATCACGTTGTGGGGAGCTACCCCATCTGTAAGCTCACTAAACTGTAGATACCGAAACTGTTGACGGAAAGTTGTTGTGCCCCGAGTCAATGTCTATTGTCATTGACCAAGATGCAAGGTCTACTAGTTCACGCCCGATCTCCCCCGGTCACGGTGTGAGGTTGTCAAACCTAATAGCGCTATCAACTAATAACCCGTTCGCCCCCGGAGATTAATCGGTACTGTAAGCAGGGACTTAAGGTGATAGAGTTTCGTTTAGCTTGGCTAGTTGGGATTTATAAATAATATCCAAACGTATCTCCCCCAGAGATAGTAAATACCCATTTGGATTTCCCCCGGAAATAATAGTTCAAAAGTATTTTTCCCAAAGTTGGCAGTTGTCCGTGTCCTACCCTGGGATGCATGCTTTTAGTGTGTGAACTCACCTTGGGTTGCTCGGCAGATTAGGTTACTTGTCAAACACGCTGGTCACCACGTTCTAACATGGTTACTAGTATAGGTCAGGTTTGGGTACAGAGAATGTCACGTATATTTACACATAATCTAACACATAGCATGCATACAGTTACATGTTGAGTTATTGGGCCTGTTCTACTATTGGATCAGTCAACAGTATCAACTAACACATAGTTCAGTTAAACAGGCAGCCCAAACAAGTCACGTTGTGGCCCAATAACTAAAGTGAACAGCCCAGTCGAGACAAGGTGGCCTCGACTCGAGAACATGCGGTCTCGAGTCGCAACCATGAGGTCTCGGCTTGTAATGGTTGGTCTTGAGTGGTGCAGTCATGACTCGTAACCCCGGAGATCTCGAGTCCCGTCTCGAGTTGTCACGATGTGGTCTCGAGTCGAGACCTTGATGGTCTCGAGTCCCTGAAGTCTGTTTTAAAGTTGCTTGGCCCAGGTCTCGAGTCGCAACCGTTGCGGTCTCGAGTTGTAGCACCATGGTCTCGAGTCGCAACCGTTGGTCTCGAGTCGTTTACCTGCTGATTCTGATGCATCTGCCCGAATCGTACTATGCAGCAGAATTCTGATTTCATGCCCTTATGTACTATCCAATAAGGTTTCACAAACATGTTTCCTTGTCTAGCACTTAACCAAAATGGATCAAACAACAAGTTTTTCAAATATTTGTAACAACATTCAAACACATTCAACACATATTCATCACATGTTCATCTAGTTCATCTTTAGGATTTCTCCATAACCAACATGTTCCTCCTACATAACCATGCATTCTAGGAACAAAATCACTTAGATATCAAGATCATCTTGCAAGAAACAAAAGAAGCATTTGTTTTATAACATTGAACATAATCCGGATGGTCATAAACACTCTTTAAACTATCATTCTTTTATCATTTTGAACATCCTAGCAAACATCATCATAGAATAGTTCACACACAATATCAAACTCACCAATCAAACAAACATCGTACAAAAGACCTCTAGACTAGACATATTTCTTATTCATTAACACACCAAAACTCTTAACACACATTAACACTAACCGGTTGATGATAAGGCACCGAGTCAAGGAAGATGGTGAGAAAATGAAGTATCCGGTGATGATGATGAGCTTTGACCGAGATTCCTTGTTGTTGGTTGAATCCGAGAGAAAGGAGAGGAGAGGTGATGCTTGATTGTTAGGGTTTAAGGTTTTCTAGAGAGAGAGGGAGTGAGGATGAAGTGAGAGAGAGTGTAGAGGAGAGTGTGAAGGTTTTCGGGTATATGTATAAGGTGGTGCACCCTAATTGGGTTTCGAGTGGGCTAAGGGAGGTTGCGGCCCAACCGGCCCAACCGTTACTGTTTACTCGAGACCGAGAATGGTCTCGAGTCGGGTTCGTAGTCTCGGTTCACTGGTATTTATACATTTATATATATACTACACATACATACATAGCAAAAGGATCACATAGAACATCAAGGTAACACGCACTTTCATTTAATAACATATATACACACAATGTTAATACAAAAGGGTTACTCGGGAAAACCTAGAGTGTCACAATATCGGCAAATATGGTCGACCTCCGGTCCACAATAAGGGATTCAAGTTCCAGTGCTACTCTCTGAGCCATATACCTTTATCCTTTGTCGTGTTCGCCAAATTTATTTTTGTTCGTTTGTGTTCGTGAACCGTTCGCGAACACGCTCATTTCCTTAATGAACGAACACGAACATAAAATCTCGTTCGGTAAGTGTTCATGAACCGTTCGTGAACACATTTATTTACTTAACGAACGAACACGAACAAGGCCTTGTTCGTGTTCATTCTGTTCGTTTACAACCCTACGCGAGATAGCTTAAAACATTGTCTTAAAAAGTTTACAACTTTATTTAAAGATAAACATAAGCGACATCCACAAGCATGAGTAAAGCCGCGCGCACATCCACTTCTAGTTACCTGAAATACATGTGAGTTTTGGAAAAACGTCAACATAATGTTGGTGTGAATTCATGCAGTGATTATTTTGAATGTTTAAATACTTGCATGAAAACATAGTATGAAACTTGTAGAATGTATGAATGTTTGAATGTAACTTGTAAAACGTATCTGTAACTGAGTACTATGACTGTTTGAATGTGTGAGATTGCTAGTGGTTTGCAAGGCCACTAACATATGTCACGACATAGGAAGTCACCAAACCTAGGCATTTTTGTCAACTTTGACTGAGACACAGAAGCACTCGTTGGTAGAAGTAGGCCAAGAGTGGGGTTGCCTGAAACCCATTAGATCTAACCTTTTGTTCTGCGGTCTGAATGTATACGTTGATTAATGGTGCTTATGGTACCCTATTCGAGACATGGTCTAGAATGTTTCACTTGAATGTTTTTGTACTCATCATAACACATGTAAACATTGTAAAATTTGTAACATGTATTTCACCCCCGAAGTGTAAAACAAAAACAGTTAGAGAAAAGGGGGAGCATGAACTCACAACTTTGCGTTTCCTTGCGTCGTAAACTTCACCGGATTAGCTTATAGTGCGTCGTGACCTAAACGTGTTTTATTATCATTAGTCAATAGTGATGTATCGTACAAGCACAAGTCACTATCTTTTGTATATGTATTGTTGTGTTAAAAATATTTTATATTTTTAACTATGTATTTTACTTATATTATTTTCTCAAAAATTAATATAAGTATTTTGTATTTTGCACTTTGCACCTGAATTATGTATCTTTGTTTAAAACTTCAGTTTAAGTTCATAACTTGTCCAAGTTATTTATTCTATCAAATAATATATTTTCACAAATATATTTTCTTGTATTTTGCCTAAGCATGTTGTATGTGTAGTTTTGTATTTTCACTTCTTACGGGTGTTTAGTGTATTTTCAAATCCTAATACACTAGCACGTATAATACATACTACATACACTTAGCACAAAATTTGGTGACAAAATAATATATATATTTTTCTCAAAGATATACATACCTAATGTCAATTTTTAACCTTGACGAAATCATCGTTTCTTAACTCAAAAATTAGGGAAACCTTGGTAAATACCTCGGTATACATTTTTAGGAGATAAGTTCTTCAGAACTTATATTTTTCTAAGTGTCAAAATTCATAGAAATTTCGACAGAGTTTCCCCTAAAAATGGAGGTTTCCCATGTTTTCAAAACATGTGTTTATTTTCTTTTAAAATCAACAACAATATCAACAACACAATCCTTATTTACCATACTTGTCAAAACAAGCATATACCACAAACTTATGAACTTAAAAGTTTGCAAAAATATGTAGTAAGTTACTAACATGTTTAGTAGGTCTTGTTATCTTTAAAAATAAGCTTAGTTTCTTAAAAACTTTATTTTTAAAGGAAGTGCATTTTCACATCTTCTAGTCTTATTTTCCAAAAATATTTCTTTGTGGGATTTTTTTGTTACACAAGTGTTTATTCACTTGTTTACTTTCTAAAAATGATTTTAGTTCATACAAGATCCGGGTTTTTAACAATCTAGTATTTTCCACTTGGTTCTTCCGAAAAACCACTTGTAGGTCTTTAGATCTACAAGTTTGTAACCTTATTTTCCAAGAAAAATTACATTTATTCAAGTTTCAAGTTCATGGGTGGATGGTTTCACCATCCTTCATATTTCTAGCATTTACATCTTGCTAGTTCATGTTCTTAAACGTGATTTAGCAAGTCTAGGTGATGAACCATCCTACTTCTACTAACAAATAACATGTATTAAGCACAACAACACAAGATCAACATCATTTCAACATCAACATATCCCTACTTCATCATTTATCCATTCTTTATCCTTTATGTTCAAGATTAGTTCAAGTTCTTTAAAGTTTTCTTAATAATTATCATTCTTTCATCTGTTAACCATCAAGAACATGAAGAGGATGATGATTTAAGAAACTTACCACTAGCTTAAAGCTAGGGATGTTCAAGAGAAGAAAACGAGTGGATAAAAGCAAATGGTTGAGGTTCTTCAACTTCCGAAAGCTCCTAGCTTTGCTATGCACCTTCTAACACCTTGAGGAAAGCTTGGAATTGGATGATCTTGGAGTGATGATGGTGGTGGTGCTTGGTGATTCTCGGCCGAGGGTGTAGGGAGGAGGTGGGTGTTGTGTTGTTGAGTGGTGAATGGTGAGAATGAAGGGGGGTCTAATGGTTAAATACTACAAGTTCTCCAACAAGCCATTAACCTTTGGATTCCATGTCCCTTAAGTACCAATCATACCCATTAATTTAATCAAGAAAATCAAAGAGATGGGGGACACATCCTAACCGGTTTAGGGGGGGGGTTGGTTTAGTTACAACGTAATGGTAATTAACTAACTTAGTTAGAAGTTAAGTGACTAAGTTAGGCGGTTTGTGTGTTATGTCATTATATAGTGTGTTAGGGTGTTCGGGGTCCCTAACTAGCTCAGAAAAACAAAAACAATGTGTTTGACAATATTTTTGTGTTCCGGGTAAAGTCCGGTTGTTCGGTTAGATACCGGTTCGTTAAAGTGCTAAATTGCACCGGTTAGTGTCTTTTAAGTACCCTTTTGTAACACTTTCAATCCCGAACACTTAGGGAAGTATTCTGGATGATAAAACGTAAATTCTGCATAATATTTTGATGTTAAAAAGCTGTTTTGAGCTGAATTTATTAAAATTCTGCACTTAAAGTGCGTTTCGGGTGCTTTTTGGTGCTTATTTTAGCTTCTGGAATGTCTATATATTAACCCTTGTTTGTACCCTTGGGTTTTAATGTATTCTTGTCGTTGGACCTACACCTGGGCCCTATTTCTAATGTCTGACTGCTTTCTGCAGTTCTGTTGAC
Organism: Helianthus annuus; assembly: GCF_002127325.2. NCBI lineage: Eukaryota > Viridiplantae > Streptophyta > Magnoliopsida > Asterales > Asteraceae > Helianthus > Helianthus annuus. The sequence continues at coordinate 167,980,859 of NC_035447.2, read as the reverse complement.
ACATTGTGTCTTACCGGTGAGTTTACTAGTATTTCTGACGCAATGCAGTTCATTAATGTATAATGTAATTCTTGTAGTATAAAACGTGCATGAATTCACTTGTGTAGTATGCTATCAGATAATGTTGACATTAAAGCACATAATTACAGTCATTAAATAGTAATTAAAGTGTACGGAAATTACCGGTTTGGTGCCGGTTGTCACAATAAAAACCAAAACAAAACATAATACACCTACGTATTACCATTACCATGATAGTGGATATTGATTTGTATAAACAATTGTTTAAAAATTATACCTTGACGATGATCTCATGCTCGTTCAGAGCTCTGAGGAATTAACATTTTGGCTGCAACCTCTGGCTGATCGTTCGTATCTATCAAAAGGGTACCCTCTGTCGTAAATAACAAATCTTAAATGTTTTCAAAATAAAACAAACCATAATACACCTACCTATTAAACTTACAACAACACTGGACACTGAATTGTATAAACAATTGTCTGAAAATTATACCTTGAAGATGACCTGGTGCTCGTTCTGAGGAATTAACAAATTGGTTGCAACATCAGGGTGACGGTTCGTATCTGTCACAAATTATACATCTTAATACACAATTGTTTTAATATTATACCTTGTTGTTGTTGTCCTGTTCGTTCAGAGTTCTGATTAATCAACAAATTCGCAGAAACAACATGTTGATCGTTCGTTTGTGTCATAATTAGTAAACATTTAGTGGAACAAATTCACTGCTCAATTGTTTGTTGATGATCTGAAGAACCAAGTGAATGATGGTTGATGATCTGCAGAACGAACTGGAAGATATGGAGTATGGATGCATTTTTTTTTGTTGATGGATTGAATTTGAATTTGATCGACATATTGAAGTGTGGGTGGTTATGATCTGATAACTGCGAGAAAATAATTAAAAAGATAATTATATATAAAACTATAAATTTAAAAGACGATCCTACCCTTATGTATTAGTTAAGAAGATCTACGGCCAGGATTTGTTCGTTATGTTCATCAATTAGGAAGTGTTCACAACTGAACCTAAACCTATATATATATATATATATATATATATATATATATATATAGGGGTGGGTTCAAGTGAAAACTGCTTTTATTGTGAAAATTTAAAAACTAACTAAAAAAGCCTAAAAAACATACCAAAAACATTTTTATTTTTTTACAATTTTTATCAATTTTCGCTACTTTTTATATATAAAAAAACTTTTTTTCAAAAAAAAAAAAATTGTAGTGCACATGTGCAATAATGCACATGTGTAGTACACATATAATGCACATGTGCAGTAAAAGTTTTTTTCTTTTTTTTTGAAAAAAAAATTATATAAAAAGTAGCAAAAATTTGTAAAAAAATAAAAAATAAAATTGGGCATGTTTTTTTAGGTTTTTTGTTAGTTTTCAAGTTTTCACAATAATTAGTAGTTTTTAATTGAACCCACACACACACACATATGTGTATATATATATATATATATATATATATATATATATATATATATATATGGAGAGAATCATGAGAAAACTACATGTAAATGAGAAAATTAAAAAACTAACTCAAAAAGCCTAATATAAAAATTTGCTACTTTTAATGTATAAAAAAACTTTAAAAAAAACTTGTACTACGCATGTGCATTATATGTATACTACGCATGTGCATTATATGTATATGCTACACATGTGAATTATATGCTTAAAATTAACTTTTGAGTTTAGTTTAACTTTTAGGGTTAGGTTTTTTGGAGGTTTAGCATTAGGTTTTTGGGCGTAGGGGAGGGGGGTTTAGTTTTTGGTGCGGGTGGGGGGGTAGGTTTTTTTGGGGTGGGGGGGTAGGCTTTGGTGCGAGGGTGGATTTAGGTTTGGGGTGGGGGGGTTTAGGTTTTCGGGGGTGTCGGTGGGGGTGGGTTGGGTGGTTTAGGTTTTTTCATATTATTGCACATGTGCGGTACAACTTTTTTTTGAATTTTTTTTATATATTAAATATATCGAATTCTAACAAAAAAAATTGGTATGTTTTTACGCTCTTTTAGTTAGTTTATTGGTTTTCTCATTTAAACTAGTTTTTTTTCATGATCCATCCCCTATATATATATAAAGTGTTTTGACATTTCAATCAAAAATCCCTACTACACTTAGCTTGCCCCCGGGGGGGGGGGATGTTTAGTGATAGTATTAAGGATTCAAAGTGTACAACAACGTAGCCATAGAATTCTCACTAATAGCCGGTCTGGGGAATGTGAGATGTAGGCAAGATAGAGAGGTTGTTTCCAGTGAGAACCTTAGCTTCAAAGAGAAAAACCACAACCACACATGTAACATCACATATATAACATGGACAAGTACCATATCAGAAAGACACACAAACAAGCGATTACATGCAAAGACCACACACAAAAAAACTAAGAACCTAGGCTCGTAAGGTAAGACTAAAAGAACAGATAGTACCCTATTCCTATAAGTCTTTAATCTTAATCTCATGTCTAAATGAACTCATATCCTCAGCCATGTCAGTTCCGGTCTATCTCTACTCCTCCCATCCACCATAAGAGTTTCCATTGTTTCAATTGTGGTTATCACTTGTCGCCTCCAACATGGCTATACCATCTCAACCTTCACTCTCTCATCTTATCTAATATACTAGTCACCCCAGTCTTTACCTAAAGACCTCATTTCTTATCTTATCTAGCCTAGTGTACACACACATCCACCTTAACATCCTAATCTTTGCTACCTCCAACTTACAAGCATGCGTCTTTTTAATGGCCCAACAATCTGTAACGTATAGCCTAGCCGATCTAACTGCAACCCTATAAAACTTTCGCTTTAATTTCGCCAGGAACTTCTTGTCACATAATACCTCGGTGGTTGCTCTCCACCTACACCATCCAACCTGGACGCAGTGCGCCAGATAATTGGTGTATATAAACCACACCTCGTGTAACCCTAATCACGTTACTACAATCTATTTACATTATCCTAGTTTAATTTATATACATGTCTCTACAAAACACATACACACACACACGCAAAACATACAACCGTTGTAATTTGTTTCGGACAAAAACCAACGAAGTTTCAAGCAAGTTCATGATGACGATTTTTATTTTAACGTAACCAGGTTCGGAAAACGGGTCAAATAAAGGATCCGTTCAGCCGAGGTTGAAATATCATAAAAATAAACCACAAGATGATCACATTTGTATTTACAAAGTAATAAACATCATACATATTTATAGTAATGATTGTATATATGGATAGGACTGATGTTAATTGAGAGAAGATCTCTCAATCCTCTTTTATATATATTGCAGGTTATTGATCAATACAATTCATTCAGAATCATTCTATCTTACATGGTATCAAGCCTAATTTTCTCCCAACCCTATTTTTTCCTACGAGCTGTTTCCTTCGACTATTCTCTTCTGCCGCCGCTTGTCTTTTCTTTTCTTCTAGTCTCCATGGATTCTAAACTTTACTAAGCCATGACAGTGTCTAGCATCAAGAACTTCATACCCATCAATCTTGAGGTTGAAACCAACCATTACACAACCTGGTCTGAACTTTTTAAGGTTCTCTGTACAGCCTATGATGTTCCTGACCATCTCAGTCCCAGGTCTACCGTTGCTTTTACAGCCAATGGCAAGGTTGTCACGCCTCCCTCTGATGCTGACGCCCTATGGAAACGGATTGATGCAATAGTCCTACAATGGATCTATGGCACCATATCCACAGATCTTCTTCATACCATCTTGAAACCTGGTAACACAGCCCACGAAGCCTGGACCACCCTGGCCAACCTGTTCAAAGATAATAGCAATACAAGGGTTGTTTATCTCCAACAACAGTTCTCCAACATCAAACTTAAAATTTCTCCAGCGTGGCAGCCTACTGTCAGGAAATCAAGCTTCTTGCTGATCAACTTGCTAGTGTTAGTGCTTCGGTTGACAATCAAAGCCTTGTTCTTCAACTGCTCACTAGTCTCACTGAACACTATGATGGTATATCCACAATCCTGCAGAACCGATAACCCCTACCCGACTTTCATGAAGCTCGCTCCCGCCTCCTCGTGGAAGAAACTAAGCGTAAACACCGTGCATCTACTTCTGCCACAGCCCTTGCGGCCACAGTTTTCACCGCACACAGCAGCCCTGATACACACACCAACCCTGGTTCCACCACTGATCGTGGGCACAGCCAGGGTAGTACACGGGGTCGGGGCCGTGGTCGCAACAACGCAAGGAGAGGAGGACGTGGTTTCGTCCCGTCAAATCAACACCCATACATTGTTTTCTCACAATCTTGGGCCTCTAATCAGTTGATGATCCCAGATTTGATGCTCAAAGACTTAATATGGCAAGTAGATTTCAACAAATAGGAAAATATTGTGCGGAACTAGAAATCAAACTTTCAAGAAACAACTTACAGAATTTTCAAGTATATTGATGACTTTGAATAACAAAGTAATTGACTGTTACAAATGAATGCTTAAAGAATTTTGTGTGAAGGGTAATGGAGTTTGTGGTGTGTGTATTAAATGCTTAGCTCAACTCATTTAACCTTCTGGGTTGACATCTCTATTTATAGAGAGTCTAGATCATGAATAAACATTTGTTTATTCATGCACTTGCTTTGCACAAAGTAGCTTTTTGGCATATTCATTGAATCCGTTATTGTCAACTTGCTACTTTTTAGTTGTGTCAGGGCTTATCTTCAAGACTAGTTGGTTCATCAGAAATTCTGATGACTAGCTTACCATAATTCTGATGAAATTGATCATCAGAAATTCTGATGATCAGACTTACCAGATTCTGATGATAAATACCAGATTTATCATCTTATTTGTCTTGATCACTTCCTGATATTTAGGTGAATATGTGTCTTTCATTTCTTCTTGTCCTGTTATCATGTAGGCACCTTTTGTTGATCTTTCTTGACTGTATCTTCAGCATATGATCAGGTTGATCATCTTTTTCTTCAATACTTACATAAAAGTTTCCTAACATCAATGGGCCAGCCTCATAAACCAGGCCTAACAATGGCCAGTAGAAAATCCCAGCCCACCATGCCCATACCCTTCCATGCCCAGGCCCAATACAGGTGCTGGTATACTGGGCGCTGCTCCATTGTAAGCTTACACTGTAGGACCAGTTCCAACCGACATTGCTCAAGCCCTCTAAACTTTGTCTCTCAATCAATAGGATCCAATCGGAATAATGGATATTGGAGCTACCAGTCACATGACAAATCAGCAAGGTAACATTTCTCGATCTGTTTTTAATGATTGCACTTCTAAACATATTATAGTCGGAAATGGCATGACCATTCCCGTCGTTGGACAGGGTAACCACACCTTACCACCCCTTCCCACCCCTCAAACTAAATAATGTCCTATATGCACCACATTTAATTAAGAACCTTATTTATGTTCGCCGCTTTACTACTGATAATTTAATATCTATTGAATTTGATCCGTTCGGTTTTCTTGTGAAGGATCTCAAGACCAAGGCTCCTATCCTATGATGCAATAGCTCGGGTGATCTATATCCCCTCACTACTCCTCTCCACAATCTATTCTCTCCACCTCAACATTTGCTGCCATTACCCAGGACCGTTGGCATCAACGACTTGGGCACCCGGGACAAAATTTATTGAAATCTTCTTCTTGTATTAATTTTGGACAATCCAGTACTACTATTTGTCAATCTTGTGTTTTTGGCAAGAGTGTTAAACTGCCTTTTTATGATTCATTGAATAAAACGTCTTTCTCTTTTGACATTATACATAGTGATTTATGGACCTCAGCGGTTCTTAGCACAGGTGGGCACCATTACTATATATTGTTCCTTGATGATTACACTAATTTTTTTGTGGACATATCCAATCAGTAACAAGTCACAAGTCTTTGAACGTTTACGAACTTTAACAACTTTATACATACCCAATTTGAGCGCAAAATAAAATAATTCCAGTGTGACAATGGAAAAGAATATGCAAATAATAACTTTCAAAACATTTGTCACCAAAATGGCATTTATTTCCATTTTTCTTGCCCCCACACCTCCTCCAAAACGGGAAAGCGTAACGCAAAATCTGCACAATTAATAACATGCTTCGCACACTTCTCGCTCAATCATCTATCCCGCCTAACTTATGGCATCATGCGCTCGAAGTTGCAACCTATCTCCTCAGCATTCTCCCAAGTAAAAACCATAACTTTCTCTCACCACCACCCTACTTTACAAATGCCAACCAACTATGAACACCTACGCATGTTTGGCTGCTTGTGTTACCCCATTCTTCCCTCCAACACACTTCACAAATTAGCTACCGTTCACAACCCTGTGTTTTTTCTCGGGTATCCCTCTAACCACCGAGGGTACAAGTGCCTTGACCTACATACCCACAAAATCTTCATTAATCGCCATGTTTATTTTGAGGTATCTATTTTTCCTTATCAAATAAGTTTTCCCACCACCACTTCCCTCCTACGATTTTTCATTCTATCTTACACAAAGCAATACTGATTATTCAAGATAATCAAGCAACATATTATTATTGTAATTTGTATCTAATACTTCTTTATATAGAACTTTCCTGTCTCACTTATCTACATGCATAGTAATATACAACTAAGAAAAGAAAAAGGTTTAAAGTGAAAAGAAAGATAAAGAACAAAGGGTTACCTTGCCACTATACTAAACTTTATAATAAACTCAAATTGCAAGAGACCTCACTTCATCCTCTTTCCAAAGCCCTTCTTCATACTTATACCACCTCAAAGACCCTTCATCAAGCCTTGTTCTCCTGCACATGACACATAAATCATCCATACAAGTCACGAACTCACGTATTCTAGACGCCTTAGTAATTAAGATGAAACATGTTTAACGCCCTGAGTCCCTGTATTTTTGCAATTGATAACCACGAACTGAGATTTACAAAGAATAAAAAGAGCCATAGAAGACTAAACATGGAAAATAAAATAAGAGAAAATAAAACAATATAATCGTTTTCTTCTTTATTCTCCCTCAAGTTGGAGCATGGAGGTCACAAATGCCCAACTTGGCAAGTAGTAGTTGCAATTGTCGAGATCCCAACACTTTAGTAATTAAGTCGGCTACTTGTAGTTTCGTGTCAATGTACGTTGGCTCTATTTCTTCAAACACGACTCGTTCTCTAAGAAAATAACAAGTCACTTCCACGTGTTTCGTTCGTTCGTGGAAAACTGGATTGTTGGCGATGTGGTTGGCCGCTAGGTTGTCACAAAAACTAAACGAATTAATGGAGAGGGTTACCAACATCCGCAAAACTCAAGCCGAACTACAAGTCTCAGTTGACACGCGTTATGCGCGTTATAAAGAAAAACGGATGTTAAAAGTTTGATTTGACATAAGTTTGTAGTGTCTCCACAAAATTAATTGTAAATTTTGTAGTTAGCATAGAGTCGATGTTATTATCATTAAGTTTCATAGATTAGGTTTTAGGATGTTTAGTTGTAAATTTTCCAAAATTTAAATACGGCACTTTACGGACACGTGACAGATCCGCGGGGCAGCGCCTGTGACTAAAATGCTAGTTATGGTCAGTTATAAAAAAAATTCAGTACTTTTACATCTTGTTAGACTTTTTGCATCTTTTGTTCTGTTGTTATTGTAATATATATTATTTTTGTTTGATGAGTTAAAACAAATTTGAAGTTTTCCTGTGCTTTTTATTAAAAATTGTTTTATATAGATATTTTGCTCTTTTTTGACATGGTGAAAGATTTGTAAGTATTTTTATTCTTATTATTTTGATAACTCAATTGTGACATGGTGAAAGATTTGTATTTTGTAGGTATTTTTGTACTTATTTACCTATATATTTAAAACACAATTCAATGAATAGTAATAAAATTTATTTATTTTACTTTACCTATATATTTAAAACACAATTCAATGAACAGTAATAAAATTTATTTATTTCATATTAAAAAGAGAATTGAATGAACAGTAATAAAAATAGAATTGAATAAATAGTAACATCACTAAGGAATGAGTAAATGGTATCGGGTACTGGTATCGGTATCAAATTTACCAAACCGGGTGTATTTTCGGTACCGGTTTGACACCGGTATTCATCGGTTTTTACCCTCAAATATCGTTGTCGTACCAGTACTGACCGTATCGAGTCGTACCGTACCAGGTATATTCGGTATCGATACCCACTTTTGAGGATTTCCGTAACGGTATTTTCGGTACCGGTTGGTACCGAGCTCATCAAATCCTGTAGCAACGTAGCAATGCAAGTAATTGCACCGTTTAGATTAGTTTTTATACATACAGTAAGTAAACTGTATTTCGTTTGAATGAGTTTTATATACACAACTTATTTTGCTTTATTTTCTGTCTTTTTCTGTAATGAATAAATTGTAGCATGTAAAATTAACTTGGATATTTAGATTATTGATTAGTAAATCGTATCAAATTCCTGTAATCAAACCGGTATCGTATCGGTACCAAATTTACTATACCAAATAATTTTCGGTACCAATTTGGTACCCACCTTTTGGCGTTTTCAGAATCGTTACTTTCGATTCGACACCGGTCTAGCACCATACCTCTATTTATTGATTTTTACTTTCAAATACCATACCGTATTGTACCGAACATTTTCGGTGCCGGTACCTAATTTCGATGATTTTCCGGATCGATACTTTCGTTGCATTACCGGTACCGAGCTCATCCATATTTTAACGTGTTAGCACCGTAATAACTGAACTGAAAACAACCGAATTTCCAATATGTAGGACGTGCGGGTCCTATTATTATATATTAGGTTATTTAAAATCGTTTTTTTAGGACGGAGTGACTATCCTTTTCACGACATTTTTATTTATGTTTTGATATTCAGTATCTGCTTGCCGTTACTGACACGCGTTTTGCAGTCATTGGGTCCCCGCCGCAACGCGCGGGCGGAAAATCAACTAGTTATTTTGATAACTCTTATTACCTGTATAGAGTATGTTTGACATTAAGGGTATGTTTGGCATGGAGCTTTTAGGAGCTTCTAGCTTTAAGCTTTTAAGAAAAAGCTCCTACTCAATAAAAGGTCTTGTTTGGTTGAAGGAGCTTTAAGCTTTTAGGTTAGGAGCTTGAAGCTTTTGGTTGAACGCTACTACTAGTAGCGTTTAGAAGGAGCTACAAGCTTTTAGGGAAAAAATGACTATTTTAACCTCTAAAAATAGGAAACATTTTAATGCACCAACTTTCTAAATTTTTAGTTATGTCCATTTTGGTCATTTTATACATTTTATTAAAAGCTCCAGCTACTCTACCAAACACCAAATATATCTAAAAAGCTACAGCTACTAGCTACCAGCTACAGCTATCAGCTTCCAGCCACCAGCTACCAGCTTACAGCTTTCAGCTACCAGCCACCAGCTACTTTTGCCAAACATACCCTAAGTTTTTAGGAGCTTCTAGCTTTAAGCTTTTAAGAAAAAGCTCATACTCAATAAAAAGTTTTGTTTGGTTGAAGGAGCTTGAAACTTTTAGGTTGGGAGCTTGAAGCTTTTGGTTGAACGCTCCTACTAGTAACGTTTAGAAGGAGCTACAAGTTTTTAGGGAAAAATGACTATTTTAACCTTTAAAAATAATAAACTTTTTAATGCACAATTTTTTTAAATTTTTAGTTATGTCCATTTTGGTCATTTTATACATTTTATTAAAAGCTCTGGCTACTCTGCCAAACACCGAATATATCTAAAAAGCTGCAGCTACTAGCTACTAGCTACAACTACCAACTTCCAGCTACCAGCTTTCAGTCACCAGCTACTTTTGCCAAACATACTCATAATGTATTAATTTCGGCTATAGTTCATGCAAACAATTAAGATAGTTTTAATTCATATATATAACTATTTTCATTTAGTAAAATTTAAACTAGAGTAAACTGCCATTTTGGTCTCTGTGGTTTGGGCAGTTTTGTCATTTTAGTCCAAATCTTAAACTTTTTAAATCTGGGTCCCTGTGGTTTCACTTTTATTGCCATTTTAGCCCAAAATTTAAAAACTCCCTTTTTTACTGTTACAACCTGCCTATTTTATCTTTTTGTGCAGGGGTATTTAATTAAGAAATGTATTTAATTTAGTTTTTTTAATTAAGAAAATGTTAAATGAAAATCAGTTGGACAAAAATACTTCTGCACAAAAAGACAAAATAGGCAAGTTGCAACAGTAAAAAAGAGAGTTTTTGAATTTTGGACTAAAATGGCAATAAAAGTAAAACCACAGGGACCCAGATTTAAAAACTTTAAGATTTGAATTAAAATGGCAAAACTGCCCAAACCACAGGGACCAAAATGCCAGTTTACTCTTTAAACTAAAAAAGATTTGTCCCAAACAAACTCCCTTCAAATATACAAACTACAAAGTCTAATATGGGATGCAAATTTTAATTTATTAAAGTTTTTCAACAACTTTAACACCACTGCTTGTCTAGAAGCCCTAGCTGCTCCAAATTGACCCACTAAACTGCCATAGACTCAACAATTTTTCTCCCATGTTTTTGTTTTCTTCTTTTGTTAAACACAATAAAATATTTATTATATCATGAATCTTTTGTTATACATATTAACATTGTATATATAAAATTCATAATAAAGCATATGTAAATATTAAAAAAAAAGCTCGTATCTATATTGAAAAGGTTCGATACCGTGCATAAGGATTGATTCGATTTTAAGGGGGTGTTTGGTGTTGCGTTTTCAAAATAGATTATGCGTTTTCAAAATAGATTTTGCGTTTTAAAAACTGCGTTTTGAAAAAGCATGTAGGTACATGCTTCTCCAAAACTGCGTTTTGGAGGCAGATAATCACTTTTTCATCCAAACACCTTTTTAGATTATTTATATTTTACAAACACAATAATCAAATAATCACTTTAAAACGTAATCCCAAACACCCTCTAAATCTTCCCGAGTTTAAATTAAAGTTCTTCGGTATATTTTAACCCTCGTCAACTCCACATAGGTGTTACGTTAGCCACTTTTCTCCATTTCACTCAGCCTCACCCTAAAGAAATAGTTTAATCTCGTCAACTTCATTTAACCCTATTTTTTGAGGTTACTATATTATACAAAGGAAAAAGAAATTAATGCAATCTCTTAATATCTCGTTAACATGTAACCCCTTTAACGCCTCTTAACACAAGTATGGAGTGGTGTGTAACGCCGGTTAATGTATCATGTCACTTTTAACACCCATATGTCTTAGATGACCAAGTAGAAGTTAATTATGTCTGGAATTGTCAGGCAAAAAAATAATAATAGCTTACTTTTTATATAGTTTCATAATTTTTTTTTATAAAAGAATACAACTATTACATACTTCAATTATTGTTAAATGTTATTCAATAAAATCAAACATTTATATTCTGTGGTTCGTTTAAATGCTATATTTAACATTTAAAAAATGTGTTAGATAAAGTGGCATATACCATGATCCGCGCACGAAATCATTAACACGATACGTCTAACGGTCTAAGTTAAACGAAAACCCATTACACGTTGTGTCTAACCAAAGCTTTTAGTAATACATAAACATATATAAATTACTCGCAAGTCAAGCTTGAACATTACACGTGACCTAGGGTTGTTTATGAGCCAAGCCAAACCGAACAGACCTTTGCTCGTACTTGGCCCGTTTACAAATTTAAATCGAGCGGAGTGGCTCATTTAAAACCGAGCCTCAAATCAAACGGGCATTTTCCAAGCAGCGCATATTCCGAGCGAGCGTCAAGCGAACTTTGAGCGATTTTGACAACTGTGTCGCCCGATTTAAATTTGCATAGAGAGATAGTGACAACGTTGGGTCTCGAGCTTTTATGTCTTTAAAAACATGTACATTTCATGACATTATATTTTTCTTATGATTAACAATGTTGTGGCCGATTAGGCGATGATCATATTGCACGAACAATGACGTTGAGAGTAGGAGACGACCGACTTAGGGTAACAACATAAGACATTTGGGCGATGAGCAGACTGTCGTTTAGCGGTTTAGAGTTTAAATTTTAGACTTGGTGTAAATTTTTTATCGGCTTGATTGAGGTAGTATATAGAGATTTAGTTGTAAATTTGTATATAGTGGACCAAAATTTAATTAAGTGGTATATATAAAATATAAATTTAATTTTTATTTATGTATATATATATAGGGGAAGGTTCATTTGAGAAGAAATTTAATGTAAGAAAAAAAAGAAGAAAGAGCATATTAGTAAAATAATATTTTATTTATAACTCATATCATTAATTTTTAACTCTTTAATTAATTAGTCAACTAATTATTAATTATCCTACATATAATCTACAAAACCTACACATATCAAAAATTTCCTACATATACCCTACACATTATAGAATTTTATTCTACACAGTCGAAATTTATCCTACACACCTCGAAATATATCCTACACAACTAGTAATTTATTCTACACTTTAAATTAAGTTGTTTTTTTTTTTTAATTTGGAAAAGTATATATTTTGAAAATGAGTTACAAATTTAATTTAGTTAGTTATTAAAGAGGAATAATACAAATTAATGATTTTTGTAATTTTACCAATATACCCTTATATTAAAATTACATGCAAATATTAAATGAAGTAAAATGAAGCATTCTTATTGGTTGAAACTTCTTCTTTTTTCTTCTTACAAAAAAATTCTTCTCATTTGAACCCTCATTTAATATACCCTTATATTAAAATTACATGCAAATATTAAATGAAGTAAAATGAAGCATTCTTATTGGTTGAAACTTCTTCTTTTTTCTTCTTACAAAAAAATTCTTCTCATTTAAACCCTCCACTATATATATATATATATATATGTATGTATAATTTATATTTGTATATATACGTGTTTATATATGTAGGGTGTGGTTCAACAATAAAGTCCATTTTTCCTACACAGTGTACAAAGTCATAAAACACCACAATTTCAGCCATAAAACACACTCCAAACCCACAATTACAAAGTGAAGATCTATAAAACACAATATCCAAACCCTAACAATCCATTAAAACTTCAAACACACCATCGTAGAACTATGAATATAAAACACAACATGATAATCAACATAAAACACACTAATGTTAGTCATTCGATAATCAAAGCCTTATCATCCAAAAGACAACACAAAACACACAAATATAGCTTTTAGTAATCTTCACTTTGTTATTTGTGGGTTTTAAGTGTGTTTCATGACTTTTTACACTTTGTAGGAAAAATGGAATTTGTAGCAAACTCTCACCCTATATATGTATATATACTAATTAAAAATAATAATTCGAGTCGAGCGAACTTTTGCTCATGTTTGGGTCGTTTACAAATCGAATCAAACAGATCAGCTCATTTACAACCAAACCTCAAATCAAACAAGCATTTTTCGAGTAATTTTCGAACGAGTGATGAACAGCGAGCGCTTTGAACGGCCCTTAGTGACCCCAAGCAAGTCAAACTCATTGGCCTCCCAAGTTAAAGAAATCCAGCCGTCCTATACATACGTATACATATTTTCCACACTCAATAAATAAACAAAAAAAAAAATCTGTATAAACTTCATTACCAAACTCCTTAAATCTCTCAACACACAAAACTCGTCACAAATCCCTTCACTTTTGCGACACAAGATTATCACTATTTCACACTATTCATGGCGGTTCAACTGTTGGAAACTCTTGAACAGTCCATCACCGCCTACACCGGACTTTCTTCGGCGACTTTCATCACTCTACTTGCGCTATCTATCGCCGGATACTATGCCGTCTCCGGCTTCTTCTCCGGAGACAATCATCCGCCGCCGCGGTCTAGGTCCTACGAAGAAGACATGCAGCCGCTTCCGCCGCCGGTTCAGCTCGGCGAGGTTTCCGAGGAAGAGCTGAAAGGTTACGACGGTAACGATCCGAAGAAGCCTCTGCTTATGGCGATTAAAGGTCAGATCTATGATGTTTCGCAAAGCAGGTATGTTGTTGATTTTGTTTTTTTTTTTTAAGTTTTTTTGTGGCTTTTTAGTTTGATTTTTTGCTTTGTTATGAGTATCTGATGATTTGTTGCTTGGAGAACACAAAATCGGTTGAATTGAGGAATTGATGTTTGTGAAGTTAGGGTTTGTGGTTGAATTTTTGGTGATCGAGTTGATGTTATTCAATTATTCACTGTGTTTGATGCTATTTATTTATATGATTTTTTGTTGATTTTATAGTTTTTTTTTTTTTGTGGCTTTTTAGTTTGCCTTTTTGGTTTGATATTCTCTGAGGTGTATTATTATATTATTAGTATCTGGCTTTTTTATATGTATGTAATTGATGATTTGTTGCTTGGAGAACACGAAATCAGCCAAGTTGAGGAACTGAGGGCTGTAAGCCTGTAAAATTAGGCTTTAAGATTGAAGATTTATAGTTTTTTTTTTTTTTTTGAAGTATTTTTTTTGGCTTTTTTGGTTTAATTTTATCTGTTTGATGTTAGTTTCGGATGCTTTAATTTACCTTTTGAGGACACGAAATCGGATTTTATTGCTTGAAGCCTTGAAGGACACGAAATCGGTTGAGTTGAAAAGATGGTTGAATTTTGGGTGATCGGTTTGATTTTATAGCTTTTGTTTTAAAGTTTTTTTGTGCTTTTTAAATTTGCTTTTTTGGTTTGATATTCTCTCTCTGTGTACCTGATTGATGATTGGTTGCTTGGAGAACACAAAATCGGTTGAGTTGAGGAATTAATGTTTGTAAAATTAGGGCATGTGATTGAATTTTGGGTGATCGGTTTGATGTTATTCACTGTGTTAGATGCTGTTTTTTATTTGATTCCTTGTCGATACCACTTATTCCGGTTTTATAGTTTTTGTTTTAACGTTTTTTGTGCTTTTTAGTTTGCTTTTTCGGTTTGATGTTAGTTTCTGCTGCTTTAACCTTTTGAGGATGGGAACATGAAATCGGTTGAGGAATCGATGTTTGTTAAACTAGGGTTTGTGATGGAAATCCTGTAGTCGATTAAACTTATGCTTTGGTTTTAATTAAATTAGTGACTTTTAATGACCGATTTGATGTTATTCACTCTGTTTGATACTACTTTCTTATTTGATTCGTCGTTGATATCCCTTATGATGATTGATGTCTTTTTCAGTAGGTGGTATTGTGTTATTGAAGTTGCTTTTTTCCTTTTGTTTTATCATATCTTTTGTTTGATAGCTTCAGCAATACAATCTTGAATTCGATAATATGTTGTTTATTGGAATTAATTTTTGTAAGAGTTAAGTGCCATATACGTCCCAGTGGTTTGTCCACTTTTGTCATGTCAGGTCAGGTCAAATTTTAAAATTGTACCATTTCCTCCCTAATATTCTCGAAACGTGCCATTTCAGTTCAAAAAACTAACGCCAGTTAAAAAAAACTCAGTTAGGTCAGGGATGAAAATGAGATTTTATTCTGAATTTTTTGGACTGAAATGGTACGTTTCGAGAATGTTAGGGAGGAAAATGATACAATTTTAAAATTTGGTCTGAAATGGCAAAAATGAACAAACCACAGGGACGTAAATGGCTCTTAACTCTTTTTGTAATAAAAAAGTTTAAAAAACCAGCAAGATATTCTACTACTTTGTACTAACGGGTACGATTATCATTTCAGGATGTTTTACGGACCAGGTGGACCTTACGCACTCTTTGCAGGGAAAGATGCTAGTAGAGCTCTAGCAAAAATGTCGTTTGAAGAGAAAGACTTGAACGGTGATCTCACTGGTCTCGGTGTGTTTGAGCTCGAGGCATTGCAAGATTGGGAATACAAGTTCATGAGCAAGTACGTCAAGGTTGGGACCATCAAGAAACCAGAACCCACACCCGAGCCATCAACCAATGATCAACCAGCCGAGCCATCCGCAACCGAACCTGCTGAACCATCTGCAGCCGAACCTGCTGAACCATCTGCGGCCAAACCTGCTGAACCATCTGCAACTGAACCTGCCGAGCCATCTGCAGCCAAACCTGCTGAACCATCTCTAATGGAACCTGCTGAGTCGACTGCAGCTGAACCTGCTGACCATGTTCCATCAGAAGTTGCGGTTGGAGAAACGAAGGATGAGACTACAAGTGAAGCCAACAAACACGAGTGATTTTGTTTGTGACGCCTTAAGCAAAATATGTAGTATATTGGTGTCCATAATCATGACTTGTTGTCTAATGGGTGAGGTATACTCGTATATTTGGCATAAAACAAGGACTATGATAAGTTAACATTATTTTCCAATTTGTGTTTCAAAATGAATGTTGCATCTGGGCTTGTAGTTGATTTGGATTTTTTTTTTAAATCTTTTTACATGCCACAAAAGAGGGATTTTCTTAACTTCTGAAAACTTATCGCTTTCAACACATTACAAATTCCGAATATGTATGCATCAAGTACAAGTTAATGTTTAAAGAAACACAAGATGCAAGATTGACCCTTGCATGGCCCAAACGGCGAAGTGGTTTTGAGAAGTTTTAGTTGCGACTATGGGCATATAACCCTTTTGTTCAGCCTATACGTTAATAGTCGAGAATCTTGGTTTCGGAAAGCGTGACTGAGGTGTGAAGCGCTAGAGAACGTGAAATGGAGTGATCTCATGAAGTCGTTTGAGGCATGAGGCGCTAGAGGCGATGTGAAGATCACAGGCGCTAGAGGCGATATGAAAATTGCAGGCACGCCCTAGAGGCGATATGTCGATATGAAAATCGTTTCAAAGAATGTGAAATGAGAAGAAAAAAAAGAGAGACTTGTTTTTCTTTTTTTCTAAAGGATTAACAATACTCAGTAAATCCCACCAACAGCAAAGCTAAGGTAGGGTCTGAGGAGGGTAAGATGTAGACAACCTTACCTCTACCCCGTAGAAATAGAGAGGCTGCTTCCAGTGAGACCCCCAGCTCGAAAAGGATTAACAATATAGAAAATGTTATTATTATATGCAATTAGTGGTGGTCAGCTAATGACAAGAAAGGGTCATTAAGGTAATTTAACAGAGATTAAAGTCAACTGTTTCTGTGTTCTTATCCTTATATATACCAGCAAAATGTCAACAACCCTTTTCATAACTCAACCATCTTAACAGAAAAGATTCACTCTTTTACACCCTTTGAAGCATGAAACCATTTGCAGTTCTGATTTTGATCATCATCATCATTGCAACTTTCCATTTTGGGAATTGTAGTATGATCGAAACCGAAGCCATTGAAGGAAGAATGTCATCAAGAAAGTTTCTTTTATCATATAGGAGGGAGTTAAGCACAAGTTCCTATCGAGTCAAGCAATTTCGAAGCAACAATGGTGGTCGAGTGAATGAATCAAAACAACTTGTACCAGGCGGACCGAATCCGCTTCATAATTAATGGAAGTTTTGAGCAAATATGCATTCTTATAACAGATTACAAAATTAGCAATCTGTCAAAGTCATGATTTTTTTTATGTTATTTTTTATAGATATAGATTATGCAGGATGCAGAAATTGATGTATGTATCATATGTTTATATCATATCAAATGAGTAGTAAAGGAAATTTTTGTTATTGTTTTCATTATACAAATATTCGCTACGAATTCACAAGAAATCTGTTGATTTCACATTGCAGTAAAATGTGCTTGATCAAAAACATATATTTTGAGTAGATCGTGGTGCTAAATGGGTCGTGTTTATGGGTTGGCGGGTTGACTGTTGAGCACGAATATTACATGAACACAAGAACCCGAACACAATATGAGTATCCATGGGTTGACATGAACATGACCAACTAACCTCGGAGTTTTGTTTATTTATTTATTTATTATCTTTTTTTTTTTTTTTTTTTCATATTAACACTTAACATTGCAAATTCACAACAACAAATATGTTTAAACAATAAAACCATATTAGTATTCCTTTTTCTTCTTTTTAAATTTTATCATAAAATACCCAATTTGTGTAAGTTATGACAAGAAACACGTTTTAAAAGAAAAAAAGGTTGAACAGGTCAACTTGTAAATATGTCACCCCGCATAGCTAGACATGTCAAGGGTTCAACCCGAAACTAACTTGAACGGGTTAACCAATGCCAGGCCCGTGAATTTCATGTTAGGATCATGTCGCATCTAAAATTTGCACCGATCAGTCATGAAGCTCAGAGTTTTGACTTTGGGAACCGAATATTATAGAAAACAAATTAAAAAAAATTGTGTAGGTACATGAGAGTACAGGAGAGTACATCTTAAGATGACTTCTTAAGGGTGAACGGGGCGTTCTCGGGGAGTCCCATCGGTGAGGCCTTTCCCCGATCGGGAACACCGCCGCCATCACCGCGGGGTCCCGAATCGGGGTGGGTTTTGATTGTGGGTTCACCGATTGATTTTGCGCGTGGATCGAGAATTGACCGTTTACCAACGGTCGAATTTTAAAAAAAAAAAAATCAATTTTTTTTAAAACAATATATATACTAACCAATCTTAATTCATTTTTTACCACATTCACAACAAACCAACACCAAAATTCTCAAATTTATATCTTTCAAACACAAAATGGATTCCAAGTTCCCGTTTCTTTCTACCCTACCCGACTTTCCCGACGATGGAGATGCGTCGTCAAGCGATAGTAGCTTAGTTTTCTTCCAAAATCTCATCCAACAAGCGGAGCTACTAGACACGGCATCGTCTAGTAAAAAAAAATATGTCCGTCGAGATCGTGTGGGGGGCCACGAGACACTCATGGCCGATTATTTTGATGAAAATCCAAAATTTAGTGAAGATACTTTTCGTCACAGGTTTCGTATGTCCAAGTCTTTGTTCCAAAAAATTGTTAGTGACGTGGAAGCGTATGACGAGTGGTTTCAAGAAGGCTTAGACGGGAGAATGAAGAAAAGCTTTACACCGTTGCAAAAGGTTACTTCGGCAATTAAACAACTTGCAACCGGTAACCCACCAGACGAGGGGGACGAGTATTTAAATATGTCTGAAAGGACCTCTCGTGAGTGCCTTGAATATTTCTGCGAGACGGTATGCAAAAGGTATGGCGGTGAATGTATTTTTTTTTTCTAGTTCGAATGTTTTTTTTTTAATTTAATGAAATGTCTTTTATTTAATTTTTATTTTTAAAAGGTATGGCGGTGAATTCCTACGTAGACCAACGAGCCACGACATCGCGCTATTGTATCAGGCTCATGAGGATAGGCATCACCTACCTGGCATGTTAGGGAGTCTGGATTGTACACACTTCGTCTGGAGAATGTGCCCCACAGAATTGCGTGGACAATACATGAGAGGCGATCATCAATATCCGACGGTTATGTTAGAAGCGGTAGCGTCTCAAGATTTGTGGATTTGGCATGCTTTTTGTGGGCCAGCGGGTTCACAAAACGATATCAACGTGCTGCAACAATCTCCGTTATTTCTTGCTCAACGAAATGGAACGGCGCCAAATTGTCCATTTCAAGTGAACAACCATTTATACAAACGCGGGTATTATCTTACTGATGGGATCTACCCTACCTGGTCCGTGTTTGTGAAGTCTTTTCCATATCCACACGACCCGAACGAAAAAAAATTCAAGAGGCAACACGAGGCCGCAAGAAAAGATGTGGAACGGGCGTTTGGTGTGTTAAAGTCGAAGTGGGGAATACTAAATCGTCCAATGCGTTCGAAAACGGTGAAAAAAATAAGGTCCATCGTGTATACGTGCCTTATTTTACACAACATGATTATAAAAGACGACGGAAGGGCGATAGCACCGGTTCATATTCAAGATCCTCCAGTCGAACCCGTCTTCGATGATACAGCCTATACGGAGCTCATTGACGAAGACACGCATTGGAGGCTAAAACACGATCTCGTTGAGCATCTCGGAAGTTTAGATTTGCCTCACCTTGAAGTTGATTCGGACGAGGAGTAGTTTGTTTTTATATTTTTTTAGGTTGAATGTATCTTTTTTTCTAGTTCGAATGTTTTTTTTTTTAATTTAATGAAATGTCTTTTATTTAATTTTTATTTTTACTAATCTTTTTTTAATTTATAAAACATGCATTATTTTAGAATAAAAAAAAAAAAAAAAAAAACAACTCACCTAATAGGTGAGTGCCGCCATCAAAACAAGGTATTAGGGGAGTGTATTAGGGGAGTTGACGTGGCTTGATCTGATTGGCTATGTGTAAGATGGGGGACTCACCTATTAGGTGAGCACCCCTTACACCCTAACAACTTGAACATGGCTAGCAGAAGTTATGGATTCAATGATGACGTCATCATATAACAATATTTATTATTATCTTGAGTTTGACATTTATAATTGTTCATGAGTTTGAAAAGGTAAGCTAAACAAAGGGATGTACATCTCATATTTCAAATTATTTGAAGTCAAAGCCAGCTAAGATATAACCACAAATCTTCATCTTAATAAAGCATATTAAAAAAATATATATAAAATATAACAAATATTTATATTGTTTACATGCCATCTTAGCTAAGCATGTTTCATAACCTAATATACTTGCAGCCTGCAGAATGACATCAAGCATGTTTGGATTCATGCATCTTAACATCTCTTCCAAGTTTAATAAAGACTAGGGATGTCAAATGTGTCGGGTTGGTGAGTTTTGCGGTTTTGGGTTGGCAGCTTGAACTGTTGAACCCGAACACAACCCATATATTTATTTGTGTAAGTGCAGTGGCGGAACTAGAAGAAAAATTTAGGGGTATCCCAATTTTTTTCCTAGAGTCATCGACTTGTCCCTCATAATTCAGGAGCCCTGTACAACTAGTAAAAATGTGCCCTTAAATATTTCTTTTACCTAGGGCCCTCCTTAAGAATTCATGATCTATCAGGGTCCTGTGCGACTACTAAGGATATATATATATATATATATATATATAAATATTAAACAGTTACTAATAAAATTTAGTAATTATAATAATGATATTTTGAGATAAGATAAAAGTGAAATTACGTATTAGTTAGGTAAAGATAAAATTACCTTTCTTAATCCATACTCTGTAATATAGTGCGACTTTCTAAGACCACACGGTGTGGATGTGGAAATCCGGCGTGGTGCACGGCGTTGTAGTTGGGGCTTGAGGATCTCCACCGGCGTGGGGGCAAATACGTGGGTTAGATGGTGGTGTTTCATTGGTGGGTGGATTTTGAGTTGTTTTTTTTTTTTTTTTTTTTTTTTTTTTTTTTATAAAAACGCAACTTTAAAAGAAAATTCATTTTGTAAGGAACTTTTTTGAAAAGCCTCCCTTTATTAATATAGATGTTTTTTTTTGCTTAAAAAAAATTAAATATTAATTCAAGTGTGAGTTTTGACTTTTGCATATTTCTGCTTTTCCATGTTCCCGATGTCTTAATAATAATATTAATATATGTCATCTTCTTCAACCTTTTAACAAAGCCGCTACAACGTCACCGGAAAATTTTGTTTTCTGTCAACTTAAAATTTCATATCATTTATCTTCTCCTACACTCAAGGTTCAGAGGTATCCCCATAAATAAATAAAACGGAGACTAAAAAACTTACATTTCGCTAAAAATGTTAGGGTATCCCGTGCAACCCCTCGCCCACACGTAGATCCGCCCCTGCTACCGATAAGAAGTTGAGCCGTAGCCCGTGCTACGGCTCGTTTAATGCTAGGTCGGGCTACGGCTCGTTTAATGCTAGGTCCGCCCCTGTGTAAGTGCATCAACCCATGGGCGTAGCTTTCAAGGGGCCGGGAGGGGCGCCCGACCCCCTGAACTTTTCTCTCAGTAGTGTTTATGTATGTACGTTTCGTATAGAATTTTTTAGGTATATACCTTTTCGACCCCCGGTTTTATAGAAAAAAAAATTACTTATATAGAATTTTTAGGTCCGGTGACTTCCGACCCCCCCGGTGGAAATTTTCAAGCTTCGCCACTGCATCAACCCTAATACAAACACACTTAAAATCATATAACCAGGACACGGGCCATTTCGCCCTCTATCTAAACGAGTCAAAAGGCTTGAAGGTTTGTAATCAAGTTGTAAATAGATTATAAGCGGGCTATGGTGTACATTGGTGGATCTTGAACCTAGTTTTCGGTAAAATCAGGGGGTTGGATTCTCAAAATCCAATATTTTACACTACATAAAATTATTTTAGGAATTTTTAGTAAAATTTACACTATGAAGTGAAAAACCGGGGGAAGGACCAGTCTGGAGCCATCCATGGTGGTATATGGATTGAAGAGTTGTAAACGGGCTAGTGGGTTGACTTGTCTCTATGACAACGCAATATTTCTGTGTGGTGTTACCTCTAATCTAGATTCATAAAAAAATGTAAAAAAAAAAAGATGAAATTTTATATAATTTGTGAAATAAAATGTCAACTTCAAAAATTTTTAAAATAATCCTTACTTGCTATGCATGCTTAAAACAAAAGTCAACTGTCACATTAAGGCCAAAATGCTAGATGTCATTTAACAGACAATTAACAAGATAAAGAATTAATCAACTTCTGGAACAAAATTCTGCAGTTGACCTTTCTTATACACAAAAAGTTCCTCTCTCTATATATATACCTATTCAACAACCTAAAATCATATCTAGTTTTCTTAAACAATTAACTTTGTTTCATCGTTTCTTTCCTCGAGCTCTTTCCTCGATCCACCTCAACGATGAATCATAAAGTTTCTAGTTCGATGATCATACTTATGATCCTTCTTGTATCGCTAAATTTTCATATATCGAGTTGCAGGAAGATCATCAACCATTCAACCAAAGAAGAAAGAATCCGGGCCAATTTTGTTTCTACTTTTCAGAGACACTTTCACACCAGACCCGAGTTCAAGAACCTTGAGAACGATGAGGTGTACAAAGAGTCAAAACGGCTCGTGCCAGGTGGACCGAACCCACTTCACAACTAATGAGTTCATGTTTAAAAAGTCAAGGACAAACGGGCTAGACCTTCACCGAGGGACTAGTGGTAGAACTGTCTGTCACTGAAGGTCCTCTGATTTGTAGTAAGAGGAAATGAAGATTTTCTTGTGTTTATATATAGGTTTTTTTATATTTATATTCTTTTGGTAAGATTTGTTTTGTAGAATTGAGATTGTAATAGAAAGTTTTATGTTTATTTGTATGTGTATGTATATTCATTAAATGGAAGGAGTGCTTAGACTCGAACCATTTGGTTGGGTTGGGTTAGTGATGTGTGTGAGCCCATATGAACCTAGACCAGATGTGGCTAGAACCCTTTTAACCATCTAGGTTGCAACCAAAAAGTCAACTTTTGAGTTTGAGTGGGTCATGCCAATCCAGCACAGTATTCAAACCGCACTCAAAAAAAACTAATGAAAACAATATCATCCTTTATGTATATGAATATTTTTAACATATATGATTATTTTGTGAGTTTTAGAATGATATATATATGAACATGAATATGTTTTAGCATTGAAATATTTGTTTGGATGTTTAGATAGAGGAAAGTTTTAACTAGTGTTCTCATAATCAGACTGGTCGGCCGGGCATGAAACCACATAGTCAACCAGTCAACGGTCTAATTGAGTATTTTTAAACGGTCTTCATTTGGTCAGAGCCCAGTTATGGTGTCGACCGTTCAAACGACGAAGCAGATCAATGGTTGGACTGTTTTTTCCTTTAATACTATAGGCTTTGCATTGTTTATTCTATTTTTTTCTGTAAATTTTACGGATGCACACCAAAAAATAAAGTAGTCCATATTTTTGTTTTAAATTAGTAATATATATTGTTAATGGAAAAATATTTTATGAAATAGTATAGTTTTTAAAACTAGTCCCGACTAATGAGCTAGTAAAACCGTGTTTTCAATAATAAAGTCACATGGTGTCAATTTAATAAGTGTCGTGCTAAACGTACAACATCTATTTTTATTAAATACGTACTCTCTCTCTTTATATGTGATATACCTCTTCCAATCTTTCATACACTGTCTACCAACTTATCATCCTGCCCATTAAATAATATTCGTATTTAAGTGATCAAGGTGTAATCTTGTCAATCCTCACAAAGTCAAAGATAGAAACTATTATACAAGTTAACATTATCAAAAAGTCAAAATTTATGATCCACATTACTCCCAACGACAATCAATAACCACCATTTTTATAATGCTAATGGGTCAAGATGAAAATGCATACTCAAAAAGATTTTCATATATATCTTGCAACATATTTCATACTTAAATGTCTCTACTACATCTATAGACATATACGTGACCTATACATAACATATATTACACATATACGATACTTATACCACACCAATACGAGACCTAAACTTATACAATAGTATACTATACATACCAGGTACCAAATGATACTATATTACACCTATAGGCTTATACAGACTTATACTACGCAAAAAACTTTCGATAATGCTTGCTAAAAGAAGATTAATTTAACAATGTTTTTTATTTTTATTTTTAAAAGTTTACTTAATATTTTATAAATTTTTGCTAAAACGATAATATTGTATAAAAATGTTTGTAAAAAAAGAACCTTCTATACGCCCATTGGCTAAATGAGGCCTACACGACTTGCGAGGCCCTATACGATGAATATGTAATATTAAAAAAAAAAACTTTTATACACCTCATATAGGCATAGACGAAGTCTATATGGGGCAGAGCTATACGCCCCGTATACACCTATACGAGGCGTATTAACCAGCCGTCAAACATCATATGACATAATTCGTCTTTCTTGAAAATTGAAAAGGCTATACGTCATGTATTGACCAATACGAGGCGCATTGGCGGTGTCTAAATAGGTGACGGGTATTGCTATAGATGGACCCTTTATTTAATACTCATTGTTTATTACTTTTTTTTTTGATTCACCACAAAATTTTATATTAATAAACAGATAATTTACATCGAGATAGTTGGTAAACGGGCAACAAGCTGCGCCGCTACCCCTTTTTGAATAGCAAAACTAAGCCTTTTAAAAACTACGTCCATAGATCTCGGGGTCATAACATTACTATGCATGACCCTTTGAACTCGACTAAGTAGGTCCACAGCCTCTGGCGCCAGAAAACCAAAAGTATCAAAAGCAAAAGGGATAAACACGTGCTGGTTGTCAAGGCACGCTTTCTCATGCTTGATCACTTTACCCGAAGCAGCTTTTAAAGCAGCCTGACCCACTGTGAAAGCACTACTCCCTAAGCCCACTAGCGGGGAAACCCCTGTTAGATCCACACAGGCGTGTTTTCCTCCTACCCATCCAAAGACAAGAATGTCGGCTGGTCGAAGGGTAGATCTCCCTTCCAACGGGTCTGTTAAGAAATTAACGGGTGCCTCTTTCTTAGCAGAAATACCAGCGCACCTGAATATGTCAAAAAGGACATCCCTAACCAAATCATGTCGGTATTTGAACCCCGGGAGCTCTCTACAATGAATTGCATGCTCACCAAAAGAATCCAAACACGCCTTATGACAAACTGGGCATACCTCGTCAACTGGGAATAAAGGAATCATGAGGCGATACTTAAGGATAGTACGGTACTCCACCGGCGACATATGCTGGCCTAACCCATCTATAGGTATAGCAAGAAGAAAATCTTGTGCATATGGTGCTCGGAGACACTCAAAAACGGCTTTTTGTCTAACGGTCAAGTTAAACTGCACTTCGATTTCGTGGACAATTTTACTAAAAAGAGCACTCGCCAATGCATGTTGGGCTTTAGGGGGGGCGGTGTCCTTATTAGTGAAACCGCTGAAGTCAAAGCTTGGAATCGTATCACGAAGACAAGCCAAAGCACAAACATAATCAGAATCCATACCGCATATACCACTGTCTCTTAAGATGTGGTCCTGTAGCACCCACGATTGGGCCCTCGAGGCCACAAAAGCATAGGATGAAGCCTCTACAGCCGAATACAACCCCAAACCTCCAAACCTAATAGGTAAAGAAGCAAGTCGCCACTGGAGGTCTCCAAAGAAAGGACCTCCACAAACCACCAATTCCTCAATCGCCTCACGCAAACCTTTGTCAAAGAACAACGCTGCATCTTCCATGTGTACAGGTTGGCATGTCCTCAAGCCAAAGAAAAGTTTGGCAATGCCCATACAGGATCGAAGCAAGAGTAGTTCACTCTGCGGGTCACCTAATTTCGGTAGAAGACGCATCAAATCTACTGCCTTAGCAGCTCTTTTCTTTGCCAACCCACTAATAAAGCTTGCGTCTCTACTAACAGCCCCCCCAAGAAGCTTAACCCCCACTAATGGCCTCCCGATATCCCTAGGAAATAACCCTTCACGAAACTTGCTACCATCACAAGAAGGCCAAAATAGCTCAGTTTTCTTAAAATTAAGTTCAAGACCCAATGTTGGACCCGACACCCTAATGATGTCCAACACTCTAGCCACCTCTTCTGAACCTCCAATGACAGTCCCATCATCAAGATACCAAGCATGAAGGAGAAGCTTGCATTTGTCTCTAATCTGATGCACAAGGGGGTGCAAAACAAGAGCGAAAAGAAGTGGTCCTAATGGGTCCCCTTGCTGAACTCCCGTGGTAGACCAAATGTGCCCATCTCCAAGATACAATCTTGCTGGCTGTGCAAGAGACCCATCAGTGTGACGTTCACTTAGAACCCTATTGACACTGTGTAAAATGGCCTCAGCGCCACCCGACACGCCGACCCCAAACTGAAAATCATTAAGGTACTTGGTCATTTCTTTACCAACACCCTTCATAGCAACCTTGGAAACCAAACGCCTCCATATAGTACCCACTGCGATAGGTCTAATCCCATTGTCGGGTTTTAAAAGCGGTGTAAGGGGAGCAGACGCGACAAACTCTGCCAAACACGATGGGCATTTCCCCCCTAGCCATAAGTTGACTACCGCAGTGATAGCGCATAAGAGATCAGTGGCAATAGCAGACCCCTCTCCACATAAAGAATCCAAAATAACGCAGACAACTATTTTGTTTTAAATATTTGTCATATAAACCGGTTTTATAATAATCTGACTAACTAATAAAAGTTATTTGATGCCGATTAAATAAAAGTTGTGCTAAATGTATCTCACATTCTATCTTACTTAATGTACTAGTATACCATCTGTATACACCTATATATATCAAATCAAATCAAATCATATCTAAAGAAAACGTATAAGACGAATACCATTAGATAATAAGCATTGCTTCTTGATTGAGAAATGAAGGTGTAATCTTTTCCACTCCTTAAAAAAGTCAACTTCATTGTAGACACACACTATTATACAACTTAACATTACCAAAAAGTCAAAATCGGACCTGTGTATGATCCATAATACTCCAACTACAATCAATAAGCACCATTTTTATAATGCAAAATAATGTAATCAAAATAAAAATGAACACTAACACTTTCCTATGAATCTTTCTCAACATTTTTGCTTGAGTAAACAGCCAAAATAGTTCACGAGATTTAGTCACTTTATTTCAAAACTCAAACCTTTTTAAATCTATTATGTGGTTACAATTTTGTTGTCATTTTTATACAAAAACAAAATCTGATCAGATTTTTTAGTTAAAATCCAGTTTTTTTTTTTCCTCTCTTTTAATGAAGATCATTTTGCCCTTCATTAAAAGAGAGGAAAAAGAAAAAAACACTAGATTTTAACTAAAAAATCCGACCAGATTTTGTTTATATATGAAAATAAAAACAAGAGTTTAAATGCCATTTTAGTCCCTGTGGTTTGGGCCATTTTGTCAGTTTAGTCCAAAGGTTTCATTTTTAACCTGTGGGTCCAAAAAGGTTTCACAGTTGCCATTTTAGTCCACTGTGTTAACTTCATCCATTTTTTCTGTTAACGAGAAGGCCAATTCGGTCATTTTATATGGTTGAATTGCTCTTTTAGTTAACAGAATTACATACAAAATGACCGAATTGGCCTTCTTGTTAACAGAAAAAATGGATGAAGTTAACCAAGTGGACTAAAATGACAACTGTGAAACCTTTTTGGACCCATATGTTAAAAATGAAACCTTTAGACTAAACTGACAAAATAACCCAAACCAGAAGAACTAAAATAATATTTAACTCTAAAAACAAAATTAAAACCAGAGAGTTAGGGGTTGTTTGGTAGCCTCTGAATGGTCATTAAGAGGCTACCTCTTAATGGAACCATTAAGAATTTTACCAATGAGAAGGTAGAAGAATGTGACATGTGATGATTTACCATTCAGAGGTTACCTCTTAACCATTCAGACTTGAGGTTACCTCTTATTCATTCAGAGGTTTTAAACCATTAAGAGGTAGCATCTGAATGGTCATTAAGAGGCTACCAAACAACCCCTTAGTGGCCTAGTAAACAATTTTGACAGTTTATTCTTTTTCCTTTATCCAAAAAACAAAAACATTTGTTTGTCAAACAAACATGTCATCACACGTTACCGATTTACTTCATTCAATCTTTCTTTCACACCCTCTTGACTTCTTCATTCCGTACCCTGAATAACAATCATATTGCATCTAAATAAGCTGCTGCAACTCGATCGATCGGTGGTGGGTTTTCGAGTTTTCGGTTGCAGCCGGTGCACACCAGGTGTTTGTGAAATGTCCCCTGTGAAGTCACCCGAACAACACAGTGTTCGGGATGTGGGGAAAACGAATAAGGCAAGTTTATTTGGGGTTTTTAAACCTATACAGTTATACCCATATCTTCCATTTAGGATCTTTGATTGCATGCTGAGAAATCCCAAATCTTGTTGATGAAATTTAGGGTTTTGATTGATTTGTTTATCAAATGCTGTTTGTTGATTGTATTAGGGTTTATCCCAGAACTTGTGTTGAATTTTTGTGACTGTTGATTCTCTGTTTCTTGAAATTGCTAACACTATTCATTACAGCTGTTGAAGATGAATGTTATCTGTGTTTGATTATTTTGAGATGAAGTTGTAATGTTTGCAAGAATTTAGTTTGTAGTTGGGAACGATGAAGCGGATGAGCTCCCCCCAGGGTGGACAAAGGAGTTGAAAACAAGAAAATCCGGTTCAAGAACAAAAGTTGATCGGGTAAACGATACTGATTAATTTTCCAAATATTTACAATGATTCAAATATTCGATCTGTAGCATAACCATTTGTATCGTTTATGTTTCTAGCGCTACACGGATCCCGTCACTGGATACATATTCCACTCGCTCAAAGATGCCCAACGCTATGTCAAAACTGGTGAAGTGGGAAGCCTAGCGACCAAACCGAAGAACAACGAGTGTGTTGATACGGATAATAAAGATGAAAGATTACATGTTAGTCTGATTATACAACTTTCTTGTTCTTAAACTTTTTGAATAAATGATTCTAATGATTTAGAGTAAATTCCTTTTTGAGTCCCTGTGTTTAAGTGGTTTTAACCAGGTGAGTTCAAAATAAAATATTTTAACTACCTAAATACCTGGTTTTTCAAACCGTAACTATTTGAGTCCAACTAACTAACAATTGCAACAATTTGAGTCAAACTGACTAACTCTGTTCATATGACCTAATTTGCTCGGAATCTCACCGATAAATTGATTCCTACAGATTCAAATCGAACAAACTCAAAATCGCTTTCGGAAACTAACCGTACAACTTATTCCGGCTTAAATCGAGTGGCGTAAGCTGCATGCAAGTTGAAACAGATGCCGGAATGGTGCCGTTGATGAATTTTCTTGTGGTGGTGGTTGTTGTCTGCAAAGAGAAAGAGAGAAGAGGGGGGGGGGGTTGAGTGGTGAGAGTTAGTGTGTGTATGTTTATATATTATTTATTATATTTATATTTTGTTTTTAAGTGACAAGGGTATTTTTGTCTTTTCACCAAAAAACTAATAGACTTTACGGATGACGTTAGTAAAATGTACTCAAATGGTTATAGATTGAAAAATCAGGTACTCAGGTAGTTAAAATTTTTGATTTTGGACTCAGATGGTTAAAACCACTAAAACGCATGGACTCAAAAAAGTTATTTACTCAATGATTTATGATCTTGCTGATTTGGATCAGATGGAGGAAAAAGAAGAAAGGAGTGAATCGAAGGAACAACACAGTGCTCGGGATGTTGGGAAAACAAATAAGGCAAGTGTTTTTGTGATCTTTACTCTGTTATTTGTGGGTTTTGAGTGTGTTTTATGACAGAAATTGTGGTGTTTTATGACTTTGTACACTTTGTAGGAAAAATGGACTTTGTAGCCGAACCCCACCCTGTATAGATATATATATAGTGAAAGTGTTTGTACATTTTGCCTTAACGTACGAGCGTACGCAATCTCAAGTTCGCACGTTATAAACCCAGAAAGGAAATCTCGCATGTGGAAAAAACCAGAAATCGCATGTTAAAAAAAATTTCGCATGTTCAAAAAAAAATCGCATGTTGATATTGCATCTCGTACGCAGGGGCGTAGCATTTAAGGGGCCGGGAGGGGCGCCCGACCCCCAGAACTTTTCGCTCAATAGTGTTGTACATGTAGTTTTCGTATAGAAATTTTTGGGTATATACGTTTTCGCTCGCCCCCCCCCCCCCCCCCCCCCCCGGGGTTCTATAGAAATTTTTGGGTATATACGTTTTCGACCCCCCCGACGAAAACTTCAAGCTTCGCCACTGATCGTACGTTAAGGCAATTTGTACAATAACCGGCCTCTATACATATAGGGTTTATCTCAGAATCTGTGTTGAAATTGTATGATAATTGTGTGTTGATCCTCTATTTCTCGAATATACAAACACTATTATATGACAGTTGTTGAAGATGAATGTAATATCTGTTTTATTATTTTTATAATAATAAAGTTGTAATTTTTGCAAGAATTCAGATTGTAGCTGAGAACGATGAAGCGGATGAGCTCCCCCCAGGGTGGACAATGGAGTTGAAAAAAAGAAAACCCGGTTCAAAAACAAAATTTGATCGGGTAAACGATACTGATTAATTTTCCAAACATTTACGATGATTCAAATATTCGATCTGTAGCATAACCATTTGTATCGTTTATGTTTCTAGCGCTACACGGATCCCGTCACTGGATACATATTCATCTCGCTCAAAGATGCCCAACGCTATGTTAAAACTGGAGTATTGGGGAGACTAGCACGCAAACCGAAGAACAATGAAGATGAAAAATTACATGTTAGTGTTATTAACTGATTATACAACTTTCTTGTTCTTAAACTTTTTTTAGTAAAATGACATTTTCGTCCCTGAGGTTTGGCTAGTTTTGCGACTTTCGTCTAAAGGTTTGTTTTTCCGCATCAGGATACAAAAGGTTTGAAATCTTGCTATTTTCATCCGGCTCGTTAATTCCATCTGTTTTCTCCGTTAAGTCAGGGGTATTTCTGTGTTTTTTGTTAACTTAGTGAAAAAGACCGAATACCCCTGGAAAACGCTGAATTACCCTTTTAGTTAACAAAAAGACGGAAATACCCCTGACTTAACGGAGAAAATGGATGGAGTTAACGAGCCGGATGAAAATGGCAAGATTTTAAACCTTTTGGATTCAGATGCGGAAAAACAGACCTTTGGACGAAAGTCGCTGTTAGAAGAGATATAATAAAATATTATTAGATAAAAACGAAAACTGGCCAAACCTTAAGGACGGAAATGGCATTCTATAAAAAAGACGGAAATACCCCTGACTCTATTTTCTTTTAATAAATGTTCCTACTGATTTATGATGTTGCTGATTGTGATCAGATAGAAGAAAGGAGTAAATCAAAAGATAGTGAAACTTTGAGGCGTAAACGACCACTGGATAATACAGGAACCGAATTTAGCGAAACTGGTAAGTCGGAACTGATTCACCGTGCTTCAAAAAGACTAGCGGCACCATCACCGCCAGAGCCTAAAACCCGTCAAGCTACACGACTAGCGGAAGTGACAGTTGATGCATCGGTCTCATCACCATCACAGGTAGAACCTAAAACCCGTAACGCTACACATAAAGGTGGAATCAAAATCATATCACCACCACCATCACCGCCAGATACCAGAATCAAGATCGATGCATCAGTAACACCGCCACCTGTTTCTAAAACCCGTCAAGCTGCACACCAATCTGGAATCGAAATTGATTCACCAACATCATTGCGAGATTCTAAAACTCGTCATGCGACACCGCTAGTGGGAACGGAAGTTCCATCGCCGCCACCTCAGCCAGAGCCTAAAACCCAACAAGCCAAACATCTATATAGTATCGTAGATAATGCATCACCAGCGTCACTGCCACCGGCTAAAACTCGCAGAGCTACACGACAAGCGGGTATCGAA
This sequence comes from Helianthus annuus, assembly GCF_002127325.2. Lineage (NCBI taxonomy): Eukaryota > Viridiplantae > Streptophyta > Magnoliopsida > Asterales > Asteraceae > Helianthus > Helianthus annuus. The sequence continues at coordinate 167,948,586 of NC_035447.2, read as the reverse complement.
ATTAACGCACCACCACCGTCACTGCCGGATACCCGAACCGGCCGCCAGGCTACCCGAGCTAGACTTGTTAATCTGGCTAGTCCGAAAAAAACCGACAAAAAAACCGAAGCGGAAAAGATGACCGACAAGCATAATCAAGAAAACCATGGGAATCCTAAAGAACATAATAACAAGATTGAGATGGGACCCGCCACATTGCCGCCAGTGTATTTTGAGAAGAAAGAATTGCCTGCGGTCAACGCTACAGTAAGCAACCCAATGCCACAATCCGGTTATGGTTACGGAGGGAACATGAAGTCGTCAGACTCGTCAATCAACTTTTCCATGAACGATTTGTGGACAGACCCGTGCATCGAATTCGCTGTAAAAACACTGACAGGCGCAATCCCATGTGAGGATTTAAACAAACCCGAAAATCCGGCACCGTCGCCGTTAAAGGTGCCGTTAGAAGATCTCTGGACAGACCCGTGTATTGAATTCGCTGTAAAAACTCTCACAGGTGCAATTCCGGTTGGGGAAAATGATCGTTTACAGCAACGAACCGACACCAGTAGAAATACCCGGGCCCCACATGATTTCTATCTGCCTGATGTGGGCCCCGCAGGGCAGAATAAGCAACAGCAACAGCAGCAGCAGGGTTCGACGTATGGAAACGTTGGTTTTCAAAATTCGGGTAATTTTGCTAACGGGCAGTGTTCGAGATATAGGTTCTTTTAGTAAAGTTATTACCGTTAAAATGTGCAGTTTGCAGACAGACAGACAGACAGTCAACCACATAGAATGTTAGTTTTAAGGTAGTCTTGTGTTGATGTTTTTTGTAATGTATTTGAAGTTTCTGATCAGTTGTAAACTGTATTTTGAAATGGTAACTGCTGATTAGCTGCTGGTTGTTAGACTCAGCCCTCTTTTGTTGGAGACCATGGTATCTAGTGTATACGGGTTGACCCGGCCCATTTTGACACATTCACTAGTCCTTTTGAAACTCTTTCGTTATGTCTATTCTATCGTTGTATTTCTTTTCATTAATTAAGCTTGCAAAATTTTTACTATATTTGTTGAATTTTTGCAGCACTCGAAAACGATTAGCTGAGTGGTAACTGTTAAAACCGAACCAAAATAACTGAACCAGCTAAGAACTTGATAACCGATGAAGAGCCTGCGACTTAAGAGCAGCTCAATGATTTACTTAGAGAGACTATATGTAAAACACATGCAATATGATAAACATACATATATGACTACATGAGTGACTTTGATTTTCTTTCGTTCTCCAAATTTAAATATAACAAGATAAAAAGTGATCTTATGTGAGATTATGAGGACCGGTACCGAATTTACCGAACTGGAATATTTTCGGTACCGATTCGGTACTTACTTTTGATGTTTTCGGAATTTCAGTATCGATTTGATGCCTACTTTTGATGTTTTCGGTACCGAACTGTACCGTACCGGGTATTTTTGGTATCGTTACCCGTTTTTGGAGATTTTCGGTACCGGTATTTTCATTACTGGTACCGGTTGGTACTGAGCTCATCCCTAATCCATTAGGCTATATGCCATTTGGTATCCTCTGTCATATAGCTTGAAAAAAACTAAAAAAACAACCACAAAGACCTCTAGAACAATTATAAGTTGTTTTTTTTTTACATTACATTTATCCCATATTGGACTTACATTTGCACACTAAAACTCAAGGCTTTTATGCCAAATTTCTTAGTGATCTCAATCCTAATAGACACTTCATAACTAAGAGAGAGGTCATATATTAGCAATAGAAAAGTGGTTGTGAGACTTGTAATATCTACCTTCATATATTCATGTTTGTATTTTTTTTTTTTTTTTTTTACAAATGATCCCACCAAAGTTAAAGTTAACTAGTGAAAGTGATAAATGTCAAGTGAACACCACCGAAATAAATTGTAGAGAAAATAATTAATTTGTACTATATCCGAGAAAAAATGTGTGCAAGTGAACTCTACCTAATTAGAGAAAAGTTATTGGTGAAGATAAACTCTTGGTTGATGGCAATAAGTTAATGTACGTGTGTTAGTTAACACTTACCTAAACTACTATAACCAACGTGTGTGTAGCCTAGCGTAATCATGGTGTAATGGAAATGTAACTCTCCCCACGAGATTGAAGGTTTAGTCTGGTAAACAAATGTGTAGATTTGGGAGTATGACTAAAGAGTGTGTGAGTTAGCTAGTCATAAAAAAACCTTTAACCAACATATATTATGTTCATGTGTTGATTTTTTCTCTATTTAAACTTCGAGCATCCACAATGTAGGGATTTATCTCGTCTGGAACCGACGTGGAGCAAAGATGGAGAAGCGAGAGTGATGGTATGGAAGAAAGAAGTGGTGTCAAGTCCGGAATTCCGGATGGCAATTGAGGTGTCCAGAGCAGTTTTGTGTGGGGCGAGACGGAGAGAGGAGAGAGAAACGGGCCAGGGCTAGAGAGAGAAGAGTGAGATGGCATCCAGATCTCCTCACCACGCAGTGAATGCTCATATTTACATATTGTTTTCAACCTTCATATTTTTTTTACAATAAATAGTTTATAAACAAATAATACATATTGTTTTCCACCTTCATATTTTTTTTTTACAATAAATAGTTTATAAACAAATAAAGATTTTTAAAACGGGATTCAAAACTTTAAAATGATATTCACCTCACGTGGGTTCTTTCAAATTCGTATATTAGATAGATCAGCTCTAATTTACTCTAGCACATCGAAACTAATCTGATTCAAACTTTTAGCTAGTTCATCTCAAGTAACTCACCTCTTCCGCACCTCCTATCTTCACGTTAATATAATCCTCACGTTAAGTTGTTTTAGTATTTGTTGAAAGAACAACACGAACATAACTTCTAAAACCTTAAATTACAACAATAACTTGTGCTATGAAATAAAAGAAAAACCTTAATAAAAGTGTCAAAAATGAACACACACAAAATAAAAGGCCCAAAAACAACCCACAAGGCCCAACATAGGCCCAAAAACAAACCACAAGGCCCATCATAAAAATAAAACATCCCTAACTTATAAAAAAGCAGGACCGTATTCAATCAGCTAGGGTTTTCATCTTTTACAAACAAGGGGAAGCTGCGGCCGTCAATATGGTTCTCAAGTACGTTCTCTCATCTTTAATTCATCACTTCAACCTATAGATTCATCATCTATATCTATTTCGTAATGTTACACAATATTGTTTCTGTTGTCTGCGTAAGTTAGGGTTTCAAACGCATGAAATTTGATTTATTGTTCATAAGAAACTCAGATTTTCACTGAATCTGTATGGTTTTCACTTCATTACCTGTTTATATGCGAATTTAATTGATAGATTGGTTAATTATAGGCTATTGATGCTTGATTTTAGGTTTTTTCTAGAGTTTTATACATGCTATTTGGTTATAATATTTAATTTTACTTTTACTTTGGTGGTTGTTCATAAGGAACTCAGGTTTTCACTGAATCTGTATGATTTTCACTTCATTACCTGTTTATATACGAATTTAATTGATAGATTGGTTAATAATAGGCTATTGATGCTTGATTTTAGGTTTTTTTCTAGAGTTTTCTATATGCTATTTGGTTATAATGTTTAATTTTACTTTTACTTTGGTTGTTGTTATAGGACTGAGCTATGCAGATTCAGTGGCCAGAAGATTTATCCTGGTAGGGGTATTAGATTCATCAGATCTGATTCACAGGTATATATTATTTGACTATTTGAATTTTTTCATTTTAGTGCAGTTTTTCAATTACTAAACACATAAACCGGTGTTTTTAGGTGTTTTTGTTCGCAAATTCCAAATGCAAAAGGTACTTTCACAACAAGCTGAAGCCGTCAAAGCTTACATGGACCGCGATGTACCGAAAGCAGCACAAGAAGGTGGGGGATGTTTGCTGAGCTAGTTGTTTTATGATGTGTCAGAATATGATATAAGTGCAATTGTTGATGGTGTTTTTAATGGTTTTAAAACAGGATCTTGCTCAAGAGGCTGTGAAGAAGAGGCGTCGTGCGACCAAGAAGCCGTATTCCAGGGCTATTGTGGGAGCTACTTTGGAAGTTATTCAGAAGAAGAGAAGTGAGAAACCTGAAGTTCGTGATGCTGCTAGAGAGGCTGCTCTTCGGTATGGCTGTTTTTTCTGTTTTAGTCGTAGATACAAGTGGAAAACAGAAACGAGCAGGTTGGGCAGGGTGCGTAAATGTGTTTTGAGTCAATATATGCACCTTTTATACATGGGTGGCTTAGAGGTTGTAACTATGGCTGCAAACGAACTGAACTATTTGTTTGTTAAGAAATGTTTGTGTTCACAAACTGTTCATGAACACTTACCGAACGAGATTTTATGTTCGTTTGTTCAGGAAATGAACTTGTTTGTGTTTGTGTTCGTTTGTGTTTGTTTGTTAGTTTTAGGCAACAAACGAAAATGTATGTTGATGAACACAAATGTGCACAAACTAATGTTCATTAACACAAATGTAAACAAACGAACACAAACAAGCGTTCATGAACAAAATATATAAAATTTTGAGGTATTTAAATATAAATATAATATAATATAAAAACTAAAAACACTATGAATGCAAACGAACACGTTCACAAACCTAAATAAATGAACGCGACATATGTTCATGTTCGTTCATTAAACTAAATGAACGAAATTTCTAGTTTGTGTTCATTTGTTAATAAATGAACGAACACAAACAAGCTTCCCGCTGAACGGTTCACAAACTGTTCGCTGAACGTTTGGATCATTTGCAGCTCTAGTTGTAGTCTGCCTGTGTCTTGCTCACTGTTAGCAGGGTATTGGTAGGGCCTCATGAGTTCTACTTAACGTGTTTTCATAGTCACAAAAAAAATTATACATTTTGGTTTGCTTATGTTGACTTTAATATTTTTTTGTTCGATTTGCAGTGAAATCAAGGAAAGAATCAAGAAAACTAAGGATGAGAAGAAGGCAAAGAAAGCCGAGGTTGCATCAAAGCAGAAGGTCCAAGGTAAAGCTGGGAATGCGCCTAAAGGAGGTAAGGGACCTAAGCTCGGAGGCGGTGGTGGGAAGCGTTAAATTCCAATTTCTGTTCTCTTTCATTACTAGATAATACATGTTAGTCAAGATTTTGAGCATTTTCTATTTGTTCTTGTCGGTTTTGTTGAGTCGAACTTGTATTTTAGATGTTTCTTATCCTTCACAATGGTTTTGTGAAATTGAAGTAACTTGATTTTATAATTTTGGTGTGGCTTTTGTATTACAATCTCTTCTAAAATCTAAGTCTAAAAACCGAACTGAATATTCGGCCTCGGTTCGGCCATTTAAGGTCGTAAGAAGGCAGAAACCTGCGTTTTTTTTTTAAGAAAATTAACAAGATTTGTTAACTGAATTTGGGTTTCATCAACTGTCTTGAAGATGATGATTTATTGATGAATATCTTTTCTTTAAGAACAGTTAGCTTGTCAACTTTGTTAACTTGTCACCATTAACCTCAATGATAGTACTACATTGTTCACATCATCTTCTTTTCTATTTTCATCAATCAACATGACACTTAAAATTGGTATTCTAGGAGTAAAGGGGGAGAGTAAGGTTGGGATGTTCATGGTCCGTTCGATTTTGACAAGTTTAAAGTCAAATTATTAAAAATTGTTTCTAACACGCTTGTTAGAAATAAACGATTACAAAAATGTTATAAAATTTATCAAAAAGAAGTTTTTAAATAAACATTTAGATAAATAGTGTACACTTCCGTTAACAAACGGTTTCTTACTCGCTTGTTACAAATTATAACAGTTTAGGCCAAGTAGTTTCAAAGTTAATTTTTTTTTTTTTTAAATTGTTGTTTCTAACACTTTCGTTATTAGTAATTTTGCAATAATAGTGTTTTCTAATACGCTAATTAGAAATTCTAAATGTCTTTTAAAACTTATTAGTTTTAAACAAAGATCGTTTCTAACACGCTCGTTAGAAAATACAGATGTTTTAAAACTTATTATTTTACAAACATAACAATTTCTAACACATTAGTTAGAAAATATACATGTTTTAAAATGTATTATTTTACAAAAAAACAATCATTTCTAATACACTCATTAGAAAAATATAAATGCTTTAAAACTCATTATTTTACAAAAATAATCAATACTAAGATGCTTGATAGAAAATTGTTTTAAAACTTTTTATTTTCTTAAAATCTCTAATTTCTAATATCCTCATTAGAAACATAAATTTATAAAAACATTTGAAACTAATATTATTTGATGTACTTAATAGTAATTTCTAACACACGTGTTAGAAAGAAAACGCGCACACACGTTTTTATATGAGTTTACAGAAAAATATACTTTTTCTAACACACCCATTAAAGAATTCTAAGTATTTCAAAAGGGATATCGAGATACATATTATTTAGTTTATGATTCAGCTAAGCTGTAAACGAACCGAACGTTCAGTGAACAGTTCGTGAACTGTTTGGCGGGAACTTTGTTTACGTTCGTTTAGTTAATGAACGAACATAAACAAAAAATTCCGTTCCATTAGTTAAATGAACGAACATGAACAGTTGTCTCGTTCATGTTCATTTGTTTATGTTGTTCATTAAATATTTTTGAGTAACTGCCAAAATAGTCCCTGAGGTTTGGTCACTTTTACCATTTTAGTCCAAAACTCAAACCTTTTGAATCTAGGTACATGTGGTTTCAATTTTGTTGCCATTTTCATCCAAAATCAAAATCTGTTTTTCAGTTAAAATCCAGTTTTTTTTCTTCCTTTTCCTACCTTTTAATGAAGAGCAAAATGGTATTTTAACGTTTTATGATAACAAATTAAAAAAATATGATCATTTTGCCCTTCATTAAAAAGGAGGAAAAAGACAAAAAAAACTGGATGTTAACTGAAAAATCTGATCAGATTTTGATTTTGGATGAAAACTACAACAAAATTGAAACCACAGGGACCCAAATTCAAAACGTTTAAATTTTGGACTAAAGTGGCAAAAGTGACCAAATCACAAGGACCATTTTAGCAGTTTACTCAATATTTTTTTTATCTAAACTTTTTATATTCCTTAAATCTTATTTATCTCATCACCCAAACAAATAAAATAGGAAACTTACCTCCACCTTGTTTATGCACCGTTCCCTTTTCTTTCTTATTGTTTACATCGAAAAATGCTTTCGAACTTCGTCGTTTTTATCTGTGTTCGTGAACCGTTCATGAGCATGTTCCTTTCCTTAATGAACGAACACGAATAAAAAATCTCATTCGGTAAGTGTTCATGAACCGTTCGTGAACAGATAATATCCTTAACGAACTCACACGAACAAGGCCTTGTTCGTGTTCGTTCGGTTCGTTTACAACGCTAGATTCGGCTAAACAAAACCCAATCAAACCCATGAACCCTTAAAACTGAATCAAAAGCTCCTTTTGTAACACAGTATTCGGATTAAAGATTGTACTTCAATCCTATAATTAATCCGAATCGTTTATATACATACTTTATTTCCCAAAAAAATATTTGTAAGATTTTAACGAAAATCTCAATTAATATTTTAACCTTTCGTGAACCTAAAATCCTTCGTGAAAAGGTTTTTAAGATTGTAAGGACAATCTTCACAAAAGTATATTTTAAGATTGTAGTAAATAGGTTTACTTTTTAGTTAAATATATAATGAAAAATATAACGATACTCTTGTTATATTCATGGGAAATCCAACTAGTACAATATCGAATACAACAACGAATAAACTTAAAAATATATTACAAATTTATGTGAATAAATGATGCAAACCAATGTCTTTAGAAGAAGTTATACCGGACCTTCTCTTACATACCTCCGCTGCAAGAATAAACAAATAGCCATTGACGGCTTTGGTTGAGAATCGTGTTTGACATTTGTCCCTTAAAAAAGATTTCGTATATCTGCTTGGACAAACGCGAATGTTTCACAAGGTACAACAACTGGAACTGTATGTGTATTGCCGGAGATGGCTCACGTGCCCAAGGTTACACTAGGTTAAGGTGTTTTCGATTTATTTGAAAAACTAAAAAAATATATATGAAGTTGGTGATTGTGGAAGAATCCGAACTCCTCCTAGATTCTATAAAAAATTTCGACAAAATAATTTCTCACATTTACCTCTATATATAAAATGAATTATAAGGTGTATTTTGTACTCATCTCAAAACTTTATATTTAGTTTCTTTATTTAAACACAATTAAAATAACTTTATGAGTTAAATAAAACCTTTATTTTATTCATGACATGTTATGTAAATAAAATAAAGAGTTAACTGTTGGTCCCGATTTTCGGAGGATCGATTAACGAAACCAAACCCTTGTTTATCACAAACACGGTCACGAGTGCGGAATCCTCGTGACGATGCCAAACCAAACACAGATAGTAACAACACAAGGTAACCAATGAATCACAGTCAATTGATTAGATGAGAACAAGGTTCAAACAAATACACACAATGTTTGACAGTAAACTTTCACAGTTGGTATGCTCTCATGGTTTCTGTGTGAAACCATGTTGTGTTTATATAGGCAGCCCAGCCCATAAGTCGACGAAACTTAAATGAGCTTTGACAAAACATCACAGTTGACGGAACACTAGGTGTTTCGTCACTGTTCATGGCAAAACTAGGAGTTGTGGCCAAAGTGAGTTTCGTCATGTATGTGCTCGACGAAACATGGAGTTTCGTCGATGGCTGCAAAAGTTGTGTGCTGCAAACTGTCAAACAGTTTGCAGCAAACACATAAACATACAAACATAACATAACTATCAATATGCGACATGCATTGTTCATTTAACATTACATAACACACAAGACAAACTTGTCGGACACAAGTAGGATAGGAGGATATCCAACTTAGGTTGACGGCGAATACAGACTCGATAATAAAAGACCGTACAAAATACTTCGTTAAATAGAACAAGTTACAGACACAAAATAATGCACCAACAAACTCCCCCTTGTCTGTTACTTGGTCTTCGGTCTTCAATCTTCAGTGTTTCAGCGTCCAGGTGCTTCCAGCGTGAATTCCTCGGTAAAAACAGTAACAAGCGACGCGCTGAAATCGCAACGCTTGATACGCATCCCTGTCATCATAGAATATATCATGCCTGAATAGCTTGCTGATGTCGTTCGCTGACATATTCACGATCCACATCGGATCTAGCATCCGAAAGTTTTCACGATCACCATTAAACAAAATCACCGCTTCATGAGTATCCGAATCGTAATACCATAACCTCATATCATCAGGAAGGTTCTGTTTCATCGGCATTAAAGGGATCTTGTCCATGACCTTAGCGGGTTGATAAACAAGCTTGTATCGCGCCGTGTTGGTCGATGGATCCAAGGTGAACTTGATTTGTTGATAGATGGGGAACTGAGGCTTGTACAATGTGTCTTTCCAGCGTGTCCTTTTGTTGAACTTTATTTTGCGAGCGAACAATGTAGCTCCTTCGAAGTTCGAGCGATTAACAAGCTCAAGCTTCGTCAAAGCTGCAACGTCGTAAAATGGTAAGGACAAAATGCTTAGAAGCGAACTGAAATATTGAATACCAAATTCACGCTTGATGGCAACGCAGTGGATTTCTTTCACGAACATCTAGCTCAAAATTCTTCCATGAGGCTTGACCTTTTCAAACTGTAGAAAATCAACTTGTGCTTCCGGCGGTGTAGGCTTTTCGACCTTTGACAAGAAACGTTTTCTCCATTCTTGGAATGAATCAGTCGGATTATCTGAAGACGTGCGATTCTTTAATTGCTCATCAATGTCTTCTTGATTCTCTTTTATCCATTCTTCATCAAATGAATCAAACTCCATTCCGTCAGCACGAACATAAGTTGATTTGCTGGTTTTGCCTTCAAACACAATCTCTTCAATGTTTTACATCTGCAGTCTCTGGTTCAACCGGCATTTGATCAACCACAGAATCTTCAATTGTTTTCCTTTCATTTAAGGCAAGCAGCTGTTCGTGAGAAAGATCCACAACAATCTCTCCCTCTTCAAGAATTTCACCAAGGACAGGATGCACAACCTGCAAAGCAAGATCAGTAGTGCTAGGAACAGAAGATGTACCAGGCATAAAGCTTTCAATGAAGGAACTGCTTTCAAGCTGTTGTACCTGTTGTATCTCTTCAACGGTTCCACTGGAGGTTCCTTGAGCAGATTCAAGCCGCGAAGGTTTGAAGACAATCATTTGAGTAGAGGTAGTTGCTGGCGGTTGCTCTGATGTGGCAGAAGGGTCGGGGTTCCCTGGATCCTCTGAATCATGATCCTTTTTCTATAATACTTCCTGTTGTTTACATCGATCGCCCCATAGAATATTGACCCGCTTTCTAAGAAACTCATAGCCTTTAGTTATTTTCTTGACCCCATCAACTATCGTGGTATTCGAGAATCATACCACTCTTTCATAAAGTCATGCCTTTCTTTGAGAGCCTCTGCCAACTTCTGAAGTTTAGAGCTGCTTTTTTTCATGCGGTTCATCTCTATACCACGAGTATTATCCGTCGCATGCATCTGTTGCAACTGTCGCTCTCTCACTTCGTCTGCAGCTTTCAAGCTAGCATTTTCTGCCTTCAGTTGCTCTATCTCAGCTTGTTGGCGAGTGATTTCTGCTTGCTGACGACCAACAGTGGAGTTCAACGTATTAATTTCCAACTGTTGTTTGATCGAGTCGGCTCTTGTAACATTGATCACTTCTGTTTGCCTATTGATTTGACCTGCAGCAGCTTGTAGTTGAGAGAATAGGAAATTTACCTTTTCTTCCTGCTGCACCTGAGAGAATATGAGAGAATATAGTCTGTCTGCGCTCTGCGTTCGGCTGCAACGTTGTTGCACGAATCATCGATGCAATAGAGCGAGCTGGAGCTTGAGGAGTCACTGTAGGAGTTTCAGGAGTTGAACTCACTACAGGAGTTGGTTCTGTAGATCTAGGAGGAGACCACCATTTCAGAAGCTTCAGTAGCCATGAATCCAAGGTTTGGATCCATTTCCGCTTGTTGAGAAGGGTCTTGTTGAGGAACGGATTGTTGCATAAACGAAGAACCAATGTTCTTTCTTGCTTTCTTCTTTCGTTTGACAACCGTTTCCTTTTTCTTTAAACGTTCCGCTTCGTTATCTGAAGGAACGTATTCAGGGTCATCTTCTTTTCTAATCCTCCTGATCCTTTTCACACCGTGTTCATCAAAGTAAACTTCGTACCCAGGCTCGGGTGGATTGTCATCAGATTCAGTATCCTTCTGGTCATTACCAGCTGATGTACCACCAGCTGCACCAGCAGACGATGCACCAGCAGCACCAGATACACCAACGGCACCAGCACCTGTATCACCACCATCACCACCTTCGTCATCACCATCACTATCACTGTCAGACGAATCAGAATCCATTCGACCAAACTTTTCTACCATCCTTTTCTTTAACTCCGGCTCTTCATCATCAGATTGGCTGTCATTGTGACGCCATTTGTCATCTGCTGGAGTGATGTAGTCTGATTTATCAAGAGCACCGATTAACCTCCTAGGCGGCTTGCTTTCTTTGTATCTCTTTATTGCAATCCCCTTGAATATCCTCAAAGACTGCTCGATCATAGATTCTATCTTCAGGATGTCATCGTCGGCTTTTGGAAGACCGGGATGCTGAACATTCATGATCATCTGTAGAAAACGAGGATACATCCAGAATTTATTCCTAGATGTTCGACTACCAGTTCTCGTCATGTTCTCCTTCATGTTGGCAAAGATATACTTTGAGATGCTAAATGGTTTGTTCAGCACCAATGCCACCATGAAACCAACAAGATCATTGTTTGCCATGTCATATCCTGCACGTCTGTTGCTGATACATTGAATAAGTACGTGCAAGAGAAACTTGTAACGCATCGGCAAATCTCCCTTGTTGATTTGAGTACTGAAGATGTCACCAATACACTTCATCCTAAGTAGACAACCACGAGTATACATGATTGGAATAGAGGACGGTGCGTTCTGATCGTATTGCAGTTCTAGAACAGTGTTCAAGATTTCCGGTGAGACATTCACGTTCACATCATTCACTTGCCCTTGAATAACTTCAGTTCCATCAACTTGGACAACGCTTGCAGAATTCCAGAATGCTTTGACGAGCGATTTGTAAACTGGAGTTGAAAAAGTGACAGCTTTGGATATTCGCGACTCCCTTATCCACTGTGTGATTTCCTTTAGTTCAGTGATCTTTCCTTCCGGATCAAGGTAGGCAGTCATATTGTGACACTTCTCGGACATCACAAGTTCTTCCGGTTTGTTTTCTTTCTTAGTCGCGGGTTTGCGCTTCTTCTCTTTTGGTGCTATCTGTATTTATAAACATCCACAATAAATCACAATATCATAGAATGTGCATTAGACATATGTCTATACAAGTTCATGTATGAAGTGGACAGTTTACAAGCTGTCACACCCCGATTTCCACGTGTTTCACCGGTGGGCCCGGTGGGGGATTACTGTGACGTAGTTGGCAACAATATAGTCAAACCACACAAATAATTAAATGCACAGCGGAAGCATAAAGATAGATATATTTCAACCATCGAATGTAATATCCAATTATCACAAGTAGTCGAAATAAATCCACAGGGGATCAAAATAAAAATAGAAATATTGTTCAACAGATAATGGCATCCCAAGCTTGCGAGACTCTAACGATGCTAAGGAGTACCTGCATTTAATCTTTTTGGGGAAAATACGTCAGTTTACACTGGTAGATACATTCAACCGACACTTTTGTAAAAGGTTTAATAAAATTGATTTGAATGCACAAGGCACAAACTCTTTATAACTTGGGATAATTAATCGATTGAATCTTGTAAAAGAATTACATGTTCACTATGCGTTCAGTCGCCCGGGTCGTGCCGGGTTTAAGGTTAATAGACATGCCACAAAGCATAAAGCCGTGGCGGGAAAACCAACGGTTATACCTTTATAAATATAGACACATTGTCGGGTGTACGCCTACACCCGCGTGTCGAGGTCGTGGCCATTTCGTAAAATGATGCCAAGGATATCCGGGACATGGTCATTAAGCTCCCAAAGGCGTAAAGCCAACAAAAAAAAATTTTTAAACGGGTCACATTGATAATACCCAACTACTAATGAGTTGGGGTCAATTGCCCGACCAAGCGGTATTTTTATATACCGTAACCCAAGCCCGTATAACGGAAAATAAGTTAAAAGTATTTACCTGAACAAGTAATAACCTCAATAAACAAATGCAAGTATCTTTTACTGGTCTCCTATTCTGGAACAAAGGTTTATAACAACCTATTAGAATCCTAACAGGTCTTTAATTTAGCCTTAGCTTAGACCGGTCAGTTTCGAAGGATAATTACGGTTTAATCGCGTGAAAGGCGAAAACCGGGAATGGAATGTGGTTTGGACCCAACAAGTTTGAAGACTTGTTTTATATGGGTATAATAACCACACTCTGGATTTTTAAGTAAAAACAATAAGGTTTGACCCGTTTCGGCTAGTTTATGTAAACTAGTTACATAAACCGAACCGTACGCGCAAAAGGCGTAACGGGTAACCGTAAGAGTCCTACACAGGTTTTCTAAGTTAACATGCTTTAAAGAGGTTGTGGTATCAGTAGGATACCTTCCATTATGCCCATAATGAGTTTAATCCCAATATACGCCCCGTAGGGGTATTTCGGTCTATTTAAAGATTATAAAAGAGGTTTCCGAGTTCTACAGGAAATCTGAGTTTTCCGAACATTTTATAAAGTCCAAAATACTCTATTTATTATTTGAAATCAGTAGTCACTGGATTCGGGTCAAAATACCTTGTAGAACTCATTTTATGTTCGAAAAGGGCATATTCGGTATTTACCGAATCAATGCCATAACCGTAGGTTATGAGCAGGTTAAAAATAATTAAAAATATTTAAAAATCCCAAAATATTATTTTACATTAGTGTGTAAAAGGTTTGGTGTCAAAATTTGGGTTTAGATAGGCTTTATGCTAATTGCGCCGTTTAATTACCAAAGTTTCCGTAGTTGCGCTATTTAGCATAACTCCTATTCTAGACCTCGGATTGACGTGAAATTTTAGGGACATGCTTAGAAATCAGTAACTAAGGTTATTGTCCTTTTACATGTCCAAAATTCTCGTTTTAAAGTAAAAAGGGCGTTATGGTCAACTTTTAAGCATTTAACGGAAATGTGCAAAAGACTTGGACAAACAACGAACTGGTCACAGAGGGTTATACCATCATGTAACCTGGTTCTAAGAGAGTCCTAAGGCATATCTAAATCATATCATAACGGGTCAGAACTGAAGTCAAAGCAAAAGTCAAAGTTTTGCGACTTTCGGTTCCGAACCGGGTCAAACAGTAAATGGTCGGATCAAACAAGCTTAGACCAATTATAATACTTATTATCATGTTTTATGAGTGTCAAAACAGGTTACACGCCATCTACATTACTGATTATGCATAAAATCGAAAGTTAGCATTCTGTTGACTTTTTCTAAGCAAGTTTGACTCGGCATTTGGACTAGTTAGAGTTGGAATCAGAGGGTGCCCTTTTAGGGGTTTAAAGCCCACATGATTACCAACATATAACTACCTTTAATTCGGCTAATCACTGGACCATTTGTGATCAACCATTAAGTCAATCGTTAATTACGACGGATTGACTTTTAAGCTAAAACTAAGCAAAAACTAAACCAAGAAGGGTGGAGCACACTTACAAGAGTCCTATGCACGACCAGGGATGAGTAGTGAGAGTTCTTGAGCTCCAGAAGTGATCAAGAAAGCAGTTTGAGGTGTGAAGAACATTGATGCATATCATGGCCTTTTATAGTAGTTTAGGATGCATAAGATCATCACAACAAGGCCTACAAGTGTTCTTGGATGATCAACAACTGTCCTTGAGTGCTAGGGGACGTTTAGGGGGCGCCCATGCTCTCATTATTGCTCAATAAGTTGGTTAAAACACTCAACAGTGCTTCTGTCCGACTTTTCTGCATCTGGGGCATTGACGCGGCCCGCGTAAAGGATCACTCAACCTTTACGCGGCCCGCCAGAATCCTTCTGACAACCCATATCTTCTACTGTCAATGCGGCCCGCGTAAAGTCCCTTGATACTTTTATGCGGCCCGCCTGAGACCAAAAAGTAAGATTTTTCAAATCTTTTCAATTATTACTGCTGGCCTTTGGCGATTCGAAGGGGTAACTTTGCGTTTTGGGCCCCGTTAATTTGCGTATAAGGGCCTCGTGACTTTTACCCTCGCCGTTAAATCCTTGGTTAATTTATTATTACTCGAAAAGTCCTAACTTTCAATGTTGACGCTTTTAACCCCTCGCATACGAATTTGATCATAACTTTCTCGTTTTAAAACAGAACCTTGCGAAATTTATACCGTATATTCTAGTGAGCGTAATTTACTGTTACAAAGTCTCGGGTTTTGTTAAAGGGTCACTCAGAGGTATAACTTAAACATGTTGGCACATTTAACCCCTGTAGTTTGTAATCTCTCACTTTTTTCCACATTTCGTTCCGTACGATCCATGATTTATTCGTTTGAAGGTACGAGCATCATTTAGGGTTACTGTACAGTATATTTATCCCTCGTTGACATTTTGAACCCTCGGATTCACATACTTTCAATGCGTGTCAACTTTAGTCCTTCTTTAGTATTTATTACCACGTGTAAACCTGTGACACGTGTCAATACATTATTGGACGCAAAAATTTCGAGGTGTTACACAAGCAAATACACATCTTCTGTGAAAGGGTACCAAACATGAAAAAATTCTAAATGTTGGATGACAAAACTCCAACACTTGCGACGAAACTCTCTTCTTCATGGCGAAACATCCTTGGTCAAACAAAGTCAGAGTTGACCTTTGACCAGAGGAGTTTCGTCGACAGTCTTTCGACGAATGTTGTTCCAATGTAAAAAGGGGTTTTGTCACAAGAAGTTTCGTCGAAGTACCTTTGACGAAACACTGGGGGTTTCGCCGAAGTTCTTTTTGGCGAAACTCAGGGGGTTTTGTCCCTTATGTGTTTCGTCGGGATAAGGTCACAGTGAGTTGGTGAAAGTTGGTAAGATTTTTCAAAGGCAAATCTTATCTTTTGCCTGACAGAGAGCACACGATTTCAACTTACAACATGCTCAACTTACCAACCCAAGTATGTTTACCAATATTTTAATTCATTTTCAATTTATCTTTTAATTTTAAATCCAAGAAATATTCCAAGAACACTTTGAAGATATGAACAATACTGAAGAACACTTGAACTCTCCGACCAAAATTTTACCGGAGAAATTTTCGAACCACAAATTTGCACAAACTTTCACTGAAAACCCGGTTTTTATCTTGTGAACAAGTAATGTAACAAAGGTTTTTAACAAAACTTTGGCAAACAGACAAGATCTAGCAGATTTTAAGAGTTCTTTTCCAAAGAAATATGAACTTCAAGGAGAACAGTTTTCAGAAAATCAACAACAACAGTTTCGACACTTGATAAAATCCCAACTATGTTTGGTTTTAAACAAGGATAAGAGCCAATGCTCTGATACCACTTGTAGGTCCCGATTTTCGGAGGATCGATTAACGAAACCAAACCCTTGTTTATCACAAACACGGTCACGAGTGCGGAATCCTCGTGACGATTCCAAACCAAACACAGATAGTAACAACACAAGGTAACCAATGAATCATAGTCAATTGATTAGATGAGAACAAGGTTCAAACAAATACACACAATGTTTGACAGTAAACTTTCACAGTTGGTATGCTCTCATGGTTTTTGTGTGAAACCATGTTGTGTTTATATAGGCAGCCCAACCCATAAGTCGACGAAACTTAAATGGGCTTTGTCGAAACATCATAGTTGACGAAACACTAGGTGTTTCATCACTGTTCATGGCGAAACTAGGAGTTGTGGCCAAAGTGAGTTTCGTCATGTATGTGCTCGACGAAACATGGAGTTTTGTCGATGGCTGCAAAAGTTGTGTGCTGCAAACTGTCAAACAGTTTGCAGCAAACACATAAACACACAAACATAACATAACTACCAATATGCAACATGCATTGTTCATTTAACATTACATAACACATGAGACAAACTTGTCAGACACAAGTAGGATAGGAGGATATCCAACTTAGGTCGACGGCGAATACAGACTCGATAATAAAAGACCGTACAAAATACATCGTTAAATAGAACAAGTTACAGACACAAAATAATGCACTAACATTAATTGCCATTTTCGTCCCTGTAATTTGTCTAATTATGCCAATTCAGACCAAATTTCAAATTTTTACTATTTTTGTCTCTGACATTCTTGAAACATGTCAGTTTCGTCCAAAACAACATGAGTTGACTGCCATTTTCGTCTCTATGGTTTGTCCAATTATTCGATTTAACCTTAGTTTATTGGATGGAACCTCAGGGACGAAAATGACACAAATTTTAAATTTGGCCTGAACTGACATTATTAGACAAACTACGGGGGACGAAAATGACAGTTAACTCTAAAATAAAATTACGAGACATAATCAAAAGCTCCACAATGATTCTTGATAGGCCTGTAAATGAACCGAACGTTCATGAATTGTTCGTGAACTTGTTCGACGGGAAGTTCGTTTATTTAATAAACAAATGAAGACGAACACATTTTTATGTTGTTCGTTTAATTAAACGAACGAACATGAACACATGTTTTGTTCGTTCATTTGTGTTCGTGAACATCTGTTTATGTTCATTATTCGTGTTCATTTATGTTCGTTTATTTACATTTGCTCATTTTGTTATTTAATGATCATTTCCATTTAAATACATAAGCAATTATATTTATATAAATATCAAACATAAAAGAAACTTCTTAACTACTTATATAATAAATATAACTATTTTTAATTGGGCTTTATAGTAATAAAATTGGGTTTCCAATAGAAATTTTCACTATTAATCACTAATTTATATAAAAAATTAGTTTATGCTCATTTATGTTTAGTAAATTGTGTTCTTTTCTGTGCATTTATTAACCTAAGCATCATGATACATCAATTTCTTTTTAGGAAAAAGAGGTTTATTTAGAATTATTTATTAAGTTAGATAATGATTCTTATATTAATTATTATTATTATTATTATTATTATTATTATTATTATTTACTAAATTGGAAAGAATGCCGTGTGTCATTAAATAGTTTCATTTATTAGTATTAGATCAATATTGTAAAACAAGGTCTAGAAGGGCAAGTACTCGCTAAATAATCGGTACAAGGTAGCTTGTCGAAGCAACTTTCTTCAACTCTATCTAATTACTAGGAATTGATCAAACGCGTTTAACCTTTGCCAGAATCGAATCTAATTGGCCAACTTGGGCCGAGTTTGACAAAAAAATATTTTTAATATCCGGATGAAATAACAATGTCTATTTTTTGCAAAAAAGAAAAAAGAAAAAACAATAACCCCTAATTTAGACATTTTGTATCACTTTGAACACACACATATAAATAACTTTACTCCCTCACTTTGTTAATGTATATTACTACTTGATGCCCCGCCCGCGTTGCGGGGCGATAGCCGAATAATTCTCAATCAATTAAAAAAAATACTATTATAATTTTGCTAGAAAAAAAAACTAAAACGATATTTTTCGGATCAGGGCAAAACTGTAATTTTTCAGGACTAATGAACGAGTGTTAGGCGGCCCCTTGACACGGAAAAAAATTAAATTAAGTCAACCAATTAAAAAAATGTTTTCTACTTTTGCTAAAAAAACTAAAACGATTGAGAAAACGTAACTTTTAACTGAGGGCGAAATCATAATATTAATTCAGGGATAAAATAGTAAATTTAATGGACCAATGGGGGAGTGCCAGGAATCTGCCGGCATGACTGTAATTTTACATTGGGAGCAAAATTGTAGTTTTACCAGGAAAACAAACAAAAAAGACGGAGAAAATGTAAATATAAGTTGAGGGCAAAATCGTAACTTAGCTGTGAGAAAAAAACTAATGGCAAAACTATAAATTTATACGGGGCAAAATCGTAATTTTGAACCGAGGGCAAAATTGGAATTTTTAGCTGAGAGCAAAAGCGTTAATTTACTTTTAAGTGGGGGTAAAAACATAACTTTGAACTGATGGCAAAATCGTAATTATAAGGGAAAAACTAATGGCAAAACTGTAAAATGAAACGGGGCAAAGTTGTAATTTTTCAACGGGGGAAAAATTGAATTTTTTAGCTGGAAGTAAAAACGTAAATTTATTTTTAAGTGTGGGCAAAAACATAATAACCGATGACAAAAATGTAAATTTAAATTGAGGGCAAAATTGTAACTTACCTGAGAGGAAGAAAACAAAACTAATTGCGAAATTGTAAATTTAAACGGGGCGAAATCGTCATTTTAAACCGAGGGCAAAAGTGTAATATTTCACTGAGGGCAAAAGCGTAATTTTGTTTTAAACCAGAGGTAAAAGCGTAATTTTAAACTGATGGCAAAATCGTTATTTTAAAGTGGGGCAAAAACATAATTTTGAACTGATGGCAAAATCGTAAATTTAAAGGGAGATAAAATCGTAAATTTGTTGGACCAATAGGGTAATGCCAGGCAGCTGCCTGACACTATTTTCCTGCCGCCGATTTTACCCGATAGAAGGCAATTACTATTGCCGCTTGCGGGTTTTGTAGATATTGAATCCCGTGGAGTGATAAATAGTTAAATTTTATGCTATTCAAATTGACAATAATAGTTGGCCATTTTTCAGTTCCACAACAGCACAGCACACGTATATCTATTTTCATAAGCTGATTTTTTCCTTATTTTATTAACATAACTAAATTGATGATTTTTTTTGAAAGGCCAATCAAATTTTCATAAGCTGATTCTTCCACTTTAAGATATGATATTTTATGGAATTATGAGAATATCGTTGCAACGTGTTTTTTTTTCATCTAAGTCTTAGTATATATATTTTAAACCATATTGTCAGAATTAGTTTATAAGTAATAGAAACATAAACGTACATGTTATAAGATACCATGTATTTTGTTTTCTATAAAATGACGTTGTTTACCTTTTTCGTTTATTACATTGTGACGTGTTTATTTTTGTCTACGTGTCAATATACATTTTTTTTTCCTGATCTGAGTTGTGAGCAGTAGCATACAAGTAACCGAATCACAAACGAGCATGTTATCGATGCTACATAACATTTTTATTATTTATAAAGTGACACCATTAACCAATTTCGTTATTCTAATCAAATGATGTAATACTTTATAAAATCTTGAATATACCATTGCGATTTGCTTATTTTTTATCTACTTTTCAATGAGAGGTTTTTTTTTTTTTTTTTTTTTTTCAAAATAGAGCGAGTTAAATAAAATTGATTGTTTTTGTTCTTTATCGTGGCAAACCGAACTGACACCTTTAAAACAACTTTTGGTACCGCACATGTATTCGTTCAATGTAAACGGAGTTGTATCTACAATAAAGTATAATATCATAAGGTACAACCTGAACAATATCGCTACTTGTATTGGTATTAGTTTTTCACTATTTCGATTGCTATAGGTGGTTATTATTATTATTATTATTATTATTATTATTATTATTATTATTATTATTATTATTATTATGTCAGTAGTTTATTGATTTCATGTATATTAGTAAAATTTCTTGATTTCATTAATTATATTAGTAGTTTATTGATTTCATGTATACTAGTAAAATTTCTTGATTTTCTATAAACTTTGTATATTAATTTATTATTATGAATTTTTAGCTTAAAATTAGGGTTCTCTATGAGAATCCTTAAGAATTCGACGTTCCGGATGAGTAAAATAATGGACCCCTAAAAAATGAACTCATATATAAAAACTGAATCATACACGATAATTGTGGTGTTAATCAATGATTAGCACAATACCATTGAACTAATAAAATCTAAAATGAACTCTATAGTGAACAAAGTTTACAAAATCATATATGAAAATTTAAACATCATCCGTTCGTCACAGAGTTTTAGACATAAAAAATGAGGATCAAAAAGACAGACTTCAAGTTCACATACTTCTTTGAAGGGGTATGGTCCTAAAAAACCGCGCAGACCAATCAAGTCGCGCGCAGAATCATACTCCTTATACATTAATTTGGCTAATCTGCAGACCCCGTGCGGACTACTTAGACAAAGCCTAAGCCGTGCGCGGGGCCCAAGCAAGAATAAAGCTCAGATTCCACACTTAGCATCCTGAATGAGAGCCCTCAATGCCTAAACCTCGCGCAGGCTAACAGAACACATGCCAAAGACCGCACGAGGGTAGCATCGTAGGTTCATTCCAGGAGGCACGAAAGGTACAAGTGGCAGAGGAATAAGCCAATAAGCGTCCAACAGGCTGTATTCTATCGTGCTCACGATTAGCAATCATGTAGGAGACAAAAAGTACACAAGGACGCCTACGTGGCACCAATCAGGGGGCGGCGACAACTGCCCCATGATCTCCACTCACCTGCTGATGTCAGAGAGACAACAAGGACGACAACCCGGACACGTGGCTCCAATCAAGGTGCGCCAACACCGAAGATCTTCTAGAAGACACTAACAGTTGTCACCGAAGAGACAAGGCGGATATTCCTTGTTGTCGTCTTCAGGCCCAAGGCCCATCAACCATCTCCTTCTACACTACCCCGGCTATAAATAGGGTCCTTCATACACAGGTTAAACCATTCTGCTCTCTACTTTCTCACTCTTAACACACACTTATTTCCTCAAAACAAGTACTTATTCTCACGCCGGAGAGTGGTTAAGAGGGAAACCCCCATATTCCCCTCTTAACGAGCTTAACGGGGTGTTGATTGTTTTGCAGGAATGATCACAGCTGAGCTCAGGAAGGATTAAGAAGATTAACCCTTATGGTTGAAACATAAACCAAACTAATAAACCTAAAATTAGTTACGTGTTTCTTCATTGGCGCCCGCCGATTTTTACAATCATCTCATCTTCTTTTTTCTGAGCTTTTTTTCTGTTCTCTCGATCATGGCTGGTCAGGGAATACCGGATTTCGGTTTTCGGTTTCGGTACACACTCTCAAGTGGGAACGAGGGAAGACAACTCGCACGTCCAACTCCATTCCACTAACGAGTTAGCCGAGGGCGAAACAACAAACACTGGGGGACCCCGCGCGAGTATCACTCGCATCACTCAAATGGCTACCCCAATGAGTAATACCGCTAGTCTGTCAAACTCAGCTCCTCCAAATATTTCAACGTTATTAGGTTTACCAGAAGGCGAAACCTTAGCCTCCTGGTATGCTAAATAGATTGCTACTATAAACGCTGCTTACCAGTCGTTAAGTGCACAGCAAGCAATATTGCAAGTGGAACCATCTCTGGTGACACCCCCTGGGCCAACACAGGGGGCGCGTCAAACGCCTCCTCAGCAAAACGTACAAGGGCAGTTTAGCAGACCTCCTCCTCAAAGAAGACCATGTGCATGAGACGCGCGACACGTATGAGGAGACAGGCAGTTACTATGATCATCCGTCTAACGCGCAACACAGGAGTCTGTTGCACAGCCGGCTGGGGCCGCAACATAAACAATGAATGGGATAACACAGATGAGGATGATCCTACTTGGCAAGAAGACGAAGGTTCTTCAGTTTTCAGCTGCTTGCAAAGAAATCATGAGTCTTACAGACCAAGGACGCGCGCCGTATACAATGAAGCAGCAGAGCACGATTTTAGTCTGGTTTACAGACCAGCAGAAGCTTCCGAACACTCGAAGTTTATCCGGAGCATCGCTCTAGCCCCGCTAGAAAAAGCAAAGCTGCCACAAACCGTGGGAAAGTTCAACGGTCTTATTGACCCTGATGATCATGTGCGACTATTCACAAGTGTTGGTGTTTTAGGATAATGGACCATGCCAATGTGGTGCCATCTTTTCGTCCAAACTTTCACAGGGGCTGCTCGCGCGTGGTTCGACAGCCTACCATCTGTGAGAATCAAATCGTGGATCGATTTCAGAGATAAATTTGTAACCCATTTCAGCAAGCAAAGACGTTATCAGCGCGATACGTCCGAAGTAACAGACATCTGGCGCAGGGAGAATGAGGTGTTAGAAGATTTTATCACTCGTTTCAACAAAGAGTGTCTGGAAGTTGGAGGCGTTAGTGAAGATTTGATGCGCGCCCACTTCAAAAAGGCCATTCGTTGTGACAGTCTGATCAGGACTATCACAGGCACAGACGACATGCCTAAAGAATGGGACAAACTCATGGCAGCAGCAAAGATTGTTGCGCAGACAGAAGAATCGTTGGCAGGTGGCAAGAATTCTTATTCTGAAGATCGTTTTTCAAGAGGCAACTCACGCGACAATGGCATGCACAACAAAAACAGAAACCCTTGCTGGAAGGCAGGCCAGTCCAACAGTTATGAAGAGAGGCCTCGCTTTAAAGAGGATGTGCGAGATACAATTGATCGAATTGGCTATCGCAAGGCCGTCAAGAATGAAAACCAAGAGAAACATTGGACTCCACTCATTAAAACACCTAAGGAGGTGCTTATGACGGAGAACCATGATTTTAAGGCGCTAAAACCAATGAGAAACAAGAAAGGGCAAGACCCCAATCTTTTTAGTGACTTTCACAAAGATACAGGCCATTTAACCGATGACTGTATCAGTTTAAGGCAAGAGATAGAGAAGGCCTTGAAGAGCGGTAAGTTGAGCCACCTTGTAAAGAACGTGCGCAAGGAAACACACCAAATCCAAAGGAACGATGATGGAGGCCAGAAGAAAGTCAGGCGTCTGGAAACTCACATGGTCAATGGACCAAGACACAACGCGAGGAGCAAGGGCAAGCGCCCATTCGAACCGGCTTGGCAAGAACAGCAAGTCATTTTTCTAGTAGTGCGCGGGGGACCACGCGCCACGCGCCCCATCATCATTACTGGCATTATAGGCCACTATGAAACGGAGTATGTCTTCATCGATCCAGGGAGTACGACCAACATAATCTACGAGCAATGTTTTAATCAGTTTGACCCTGAAGACAAAGCGCATCTTGAGCCAGTTGACTGTCCTCTATCCGGATTCTGCAACGAAACAGTCTTTCCATTGGGTCAGATTAGCTTCCCCATCACGCTGTCTGACAGGAAGCGTTCAAGAACAACGAACGTCAATTCCATGGTGATGCTAGTCAAGTCGAGACACGACATTCTGATCGGAATAGAAACCCAGGGAGAGATGAACATGGTAACCTCCACGCCCCATTCAGCCATTGGCTTCCCAACTGAAACAGGGGTGGCAATTATTTATTCAAAGAAAGAAGTGATGGCGACAGAGGATGCTCGCCCGGTCAAAGTAAGTAAGGTCTCACCGACTGAACTAGAGAAATGGGTCTTGAATCGCAAGTACCCAGAACAAACGGTGATGATCGGCCATGCAATTTCACCAAGTATCAGGACACACCTCAAACAATTGCTGTTCAGAAACATGGATATATTTTCCTGGATACCGCCTGACATGACGGGCGTCCCGCGCGACATCATTGAACATTGTTTGAACACTTATCCATCTGTTGAGCGTAAGGTCTAGAGGAAGCGCAGCCTAGGGTCAGACAAGACAAAGGCTATGAATGAACAAGTTTTGAGCTGCTCAAGGCAGGAATATTGCGATAGGTGCGCTCCAAAGTTGGGTTGCGAACCCTGTAATGGTCGAGAAGTCTACAGGTGGATGGCGCATGTGTGTTGACTGCACAGATCTCAATAAGGCATGCCCCAAAGATTGTTACTCATTGCCTGAGATCAATAAGAAAATAGACTCTCTCGCGCCATTCAGGTGGAAGTGTTTTCTAGATTGCTATAAAGGATATCACCAAGTCCAGATGAAGTTGGAAGATGAAGACAAAACTGCTTTCCGCACCGATATTGGTATTTTTTGCTACACAAAGATGCCCTTCAGGCTCAAAAATGCTGGCGCAACTTACTAGCGATTAATGGACAAAACGTTTGGTGATGACATTGGGAAGCATATCGAAGTGTACATTGATGATCTTGTGATCAAGAGTCCTGAAGATGATCAGATGTTGAAAGACATAGAGAAGACGTTCAATTCTCTACGAAGCGTGAACATAAATCTTAATCCAGCGAAATGTTCTTTTGGAATGGAGGAAGGCAAGTTTCTGGGTTTTGTGGTTACAAACGACGGTTTTAAAGTCAACCCCGAAAAAGTCCAAGCCATCGAGAGAATGCCGTCGCCGCACATAATCAAAAAAATGCTGAGATTAGCCAGTCGCCTAGCCGCGCTTAATCGTTTTTTATCAAATCACGCGGCAAAATCTTATCCTTTCATCAGTCGTTGCGCAATTGCGTGAAAAAACAAGAATTCAGATGGACACCAAAAACTGAAGCAGCCTTCCAGTAGATGAAAGAATGCTTGATCAAGCTCCCTACTTTAACAACACCATTTGAGAAGGAATCGCTCATTTTGTACTTGTCCTCTTCGGACAAGGCAATTGGTTCAATATTGCTAGTGGAGAGAGATGGAGTTCAAACTCTGATTTATTATGTCTGTAGGGTGCTCACTGATCCGGAAACACGCTATTCGACCACGGAGAAGTTAGTTCTTGCGCTACTACATGCTTTAGAAGGCTGTGCAGATATTTGACTGGCCATGTTATCACGGTACTCACCAACTTTCACATTGGCACTATCTTACAAAATCCAGAAACATCGGGTCGTTTGGCAAAATGGGCGATCAAACTGGGGGCCATAACATCTTGTATAAGCCACGCCCAACTATCAAATGCCAAGTGTTAGCAGACTTCATCACTGAAGTTCCGGAAGACAAGATTAAAGAATGTGAAGCAGTGGATATCCCCGCCAAAGACACATCGGATGAATTATGGCTGTTATTCACCGATGGATCTTCAAATGAAGACGACGTAGGAGCATTTTGTGCCTCGTCAGTCCAGAAAAGCATGAATTCACCTATGCTATCAAGTTGGATTTCAAGAATACCAACAATGAAGCAGAATATGAAGCGTTCTTGGCAGGCTTACGCCTAGTCATCAAGATGGGGGCACAAAACTTACAAGCGCATGTTGACTCTCTGCTAATCGCGAGTCAGATCAATGGTTTGTACAATGCAAAGGGCAAAGTAATGGCTTTATATTTGGAACAATCAAGAGAGCTGCTCCAAAGATTCAAATCGTACAAGGTTGTTCACATCAACCGATCAGAAAACAAGCCCGCAGACGCACTAAGTAAGTTAGCCTCAACAGCATTTCAGCACCTCGGAAAGGATGTGAGAATTAAAGTTCTGAAAAACCCATCGGTATTGCTGCGCCAGGTGAATGTTATAGAGATAGGGCCACCTTCGTGGATGACCCCTATCATCCAATATCTGCAAGAGGGAATTCTCCCAGAGAACAAGGCACTGTTTTATGAAATGAATGGGGGCATTCTTTACAGGAGATCCTTTTTAGGCCCACTATTACGATGCGTGGACCCCCAAGATGCAAGCTATTTGATCAGAGAAATTCACGAAGGCATCTGCGAATACATGCGGGCCCTCGCATGGTTGTGGCAAAGATCATGAATGCAGGCTATTATTGGCCAGGGATGCACGTCGATGCTTTAAATGAATTGCGCAAATGTGATGCCTGTCAGAGGCATGCGCCGAAGACCCTGCACCAAAAGAATGATCTAATTCCAGTATCAACAGCCTGGCCTTTACAACAGTGGGGGATTGACATGGTGGGACCATTTCCTAAAGCCCCAAGCGCTGTCAAGTTTATAATTGTCGCTGTTGATTACTTCACTAAGTGGGTGGAGGCAAAGCCCTTGCTTCAACCTCAGCAATGATAGTGCGGAAATTCATCTGGGAGCATATCATTTGCAGATTTGACCTCCCACTCAAAATAGTGACCGACAGTGGCACCAATTTTGCCTCCGAAGATCCTCAAAAATGGATGAAGGAGCTGAACATTGAGCACACCTTCTCTTCCATTGCGCATCCCAAGGCAACGGTCAAGTGGAGAGTGTCAAGAAAAGCATAGTTGAAGGGATAAAGGCCTGCCTGGGCACAAAAAGAAGAGGCTGGGTCGATGAGCTCCCTAGCATCCTGTGGGCTCATCGTACCATGCCAAAAACAAGCAATGGCGAGACCCCCTTTAGCCTTGTTTATGGCTCAGAGGCGGTTATCCCAGCAGAAATAGGCCTCCCCTCACCGCACTTATCAGCAGTTAACAAGATCGTTAACGAGGCGAAGCGCCGTTTAGACTTGGATCTACTCAAAGAAAGGCGCGAGATCACGCGCATCAAAGAAGCCAAGTAAAAGACCAAATTGGAGCGATACTACAATGAGAGGGTGCGCACTTGTACGTACACTCCACGGGAATATGTGTTCAGGGACAACGAAGCCTCTAATGCCGTGTATATGTTGACATATAAGAGATATACAGTCAAAAAAATCAAGGGCAATGGTGACATATATGCGGATTAGACACCAAAAAAAACACTCAACAAATGGCTACAATTTAAGGAATGTGTTTAGTGACGGCATCAGATTCCTAATTGATGGAGAAATGTCTGGTGGCAAGAAAAGCTGCTTCTAGGAGGTTGTCAAGTGTTTTCGCTCGACGATTCCATTCTTGGGTGGTTGGTTTGGCCCTTGTTCCTGTAACTCGAATCCTAGCCCGGTATATCCCATTTTAATTTTACACCATTGTGAACCTTACGCCTCTTTGACTCTCTGATCGAGGTTCTCGACATTGAAAAATCTTCGTAAACTAAATAACACGTGTATGTGTTGACATTTAAAAGTTATACAGTCAAGAAAATCAAGGGCAATGGTGATATATATGGGGATTAGACACCAAAAAAAACTCTCAACAAATGGCTACAATTTAAGGAATGTGTTTAGTGATGGCATCAGATTCCTAATTGATGGAGAAAGGTCTGGTGGCAAGAAAAGCTGCTTCTAGGACGTTGTCAAGTCTTTTTGCTCGACGATTCCATTCTTGGGTGGTTGGTTTGGCCCTTGTTCCTGTAACTCGAATCCTAGCCCGGTATATCCCATTTTAATTTTACACCATTGTGAACCTTACGCCCTTTTTACTCTCTAATCGAGGTTCTCGGCATTGAAAAATCTTCGTAAACTAAATCACATGTGTATATGTTGACATTTAAGAGATATACAGTCAAGAAAAATCAAGGGCAATGGTGATATATATGCGGATTAGACACCAAAAAAAAAAACACCCAACAAATGGCTACAATTTAAGGAATGTGTTTAGTAACGGCATCAGATTCCTAATTGATGGAGAAAGGTCTGCTGGCAAGAAAAGCTGCTTCTAGGAGGTTGTCAAGTGTTTTCGCTCGACGATTCCATTCTTGGGTGGTTGGTTTGGCCCTTGTTCCTGTAACTTGAATCCTAGCCCGGTATATCCCATTTTAATTTTACACCATTGTGAACCTTACGCCTTTGTTACTCTCTGCTCGAGGTTCTCGGCACTGAAAAATCTTCGTAAAAAAATCCCACGTGTATATGTTGACATTTAAGAGATATACAGTCAAGAAAATCAAGGGCAATGGTGATATATATGCGGATTAGACACCAAAAAAAACACTCAAGAAATGGCTACAATTTAAGGAATGTGTTTAGTGACGGCATCAGATTCCTAATTGATGGAGAGAGGTCTGGTGGCAAGAAAAGCTGCTTCTAGGAGGTTGTCAAGTGTTTTCGCTCGACGATTCCATTCTTGGGTGGTTGGTTTGGCCCTAGTTCCTGTAACTCGAATCCTAGCCCGGTATATCCCGTTTTAATTTTACACCATTTTGAACCTTACGCCTTTTTTACTCTCTGATCGAGGTTCTCGACATTGAAAAATCTTCGTAAACTAAATCACACGTGTATATGTTGACATTTAAGAGATATACAGTCAAGAAAATCAAGGGCAATGATGATATATATGCGGATTAGACACAAAAAAAACACTCAACAAATGGCTACAATTTAAGGAATGGGTTTAGTGACGGCATCAGATTCCTAATTGACGGAGAAAGGTCTGGTGGCAAGAAAAGGTGCTTCTAGGAGGTTGTCAAGTGTTTTCACTCGACAATTCCATTCATGGGTGGTTGGTTTGGCCCTTGTTCCTGTAACTCGAATCCTAGCCCGGTATATCCCATTTTAATTTTACACCATTGTGAACCTTTCGCCTTTTTACTCTCTGATCGAGGTTCTCGGCATTGAAAAATCTACGTAAACTAAATCACATGTGTATAGGTTGACATTTAAGAGATATACAGTCAAGAAAATCAATGGCAATGGTGATATATATGCGGATTAGAAAACAAAAAAAACATTCAACAAATGGCTACAATTTAATGAGTGTGTTGGCATCAGATTCCTAATTGATGGAGAACGCTCTGGTGGCAAGAAAAGCTGCTTCTTGGAGGTTGTCAAGTGTTTTCGCTTGATGATTCCATTCTTGGGTGGTTGGTTTGGTCCTTGTTCCTGTAACACGAATCCTTGCCCGGTGTATCCCATTTTAATTTTACACAATTGTGAACCTTACGCCTTTTTTACTCTCTGATCGAGGTTGTCGGCATTGAAAAATCTTCGTAAACTAAATCACACGTGTATATGTTGACATTTAAGAGATATACAGTCAAGAAAATTAAGGGCAATGGTGATATATACGCGGATTAGACACCAAAAAAAACACTTAACAAATGGCTACAATTTAAGGAATATGTTTAGTGACGGCATCAGATTCCTAATTTATGGAGAAAGGTCTGGTGGCAAGAAAAGCTGCTTCTAGGAGGTTGTCAAGTGTTTTCGCTCGACGATTCCATTCTTGGGTGGTTGGTTTGGCCCTTGTCCTGTAACCCGAATACTAGTCCGGTATATCCCATTTTAATTTTACACCATTGTGAACCTTACGTATTTTTTACTCTCTGATCGAGGTTCTCGGCAATGAAAAATCTTCGTAAACTAAATCACACGTGTATATGTTGACATTTAAGAGATATACAGTCAAGAAAATCATGGGCAATGGTGACATATATGCGGATTAGACACAAAAAAAACACTCAACAAATGGCTACAATTTAAGGAATGTGTTTAGTGAGGGCATCAGATTCCTAATTGATAGAGAAAGGTCTGGTGGCAAGAAAAGTTGCTTCTAGGAGGTTGTCAAGTGTTTTCGCTCGACGATTCCATTCTTGGGTGGTTGGTTTGGCCCTTGTTCCAGTAACTCGAATCCTAGCCCGGTATATCCCATTTTAATTTTACACCATTGTGAACCTTACGCCTTTTTTACTCTCTGATCGAGTTTCTCGGCATTGAAAAATCTTCGTAAACTAAATCAAACGTGTATATGTTAACATTTAAGAGATATACAGTCAAGAAAATAAAGGGCAATGGTGGTATATATGCGGATTAGACACAAAAAAAAAACACTTAACAAATGGCTACGATTTAAGGAATATGTTTAGTGACGGCATCAGATTCCTAGTTAATGGAGAAAGGTCTGGTGGCAAGAAAAGCTGCTTCTAGGAGGTTGTCAAGTGTTTTCGCTCGACGATTCCTTTCTTGGGTGGTTGGTTTGGCCCTAGTTCCTGTAACTCGAATCCTAGCCCGGTATATCCCATTTTAATTTTACACCATTGTGAACCTTACGCCTTTTTTACTCTCTGATCGAGGTTCTCGGCATTGAAAAATCTTCGTAAACTAAATCACACATGTATATGTTGACATTTAAGAGATATACAGTCAAGAAAATCAAGGGCAATGGTGACATATATTCAGATTAGACCCCAAAAAAAACACTCAACAAATGGCTACAATTTAAGGAATGTGTTTTGTGAGGGCATCAGATTCCTAATTGATAGAGAAAGGTCTAGTGGCAAGAAAAGCTGCTTCTAGGAGGTTGTCAAGTGCTTTCGCTCGAAGATTTCATTCTTGGGTGGTTGGTTTGGCCCTTATTCCTGTAACTCGAATCCTAGCCCGGTATATCCAATTTTAATTTTACACCATAGTGAACCTTACGCCTATTTTACTCTCTGATCGAGGTTCTCGGCATTGAAAAATCTTCGTAAACTAAATCACACGTGTATATGTTGACATTTAAGAGATATACAGTCAAGAAAATTAAGGGCAATGATGATATATATGCGGATTAGACACAAAAAAAATACTCAACAAATGGCTACAATTTAAGGAATGGGTTTAGTGACGGCATCAGATTCCTAATTGATGGAGAAAGGTCTGGTGGCAAGAAAATGTGCTTCTAGGAGGTTGTCAAGTGTTTTCACTCGACAATTCCATTCTTGGGTGGTTGGTTTGGCCCTTGTTCCTGTAACTCGAATCCTAGCCCGGTATATCCCATTTTAATTTTACACCATTGTGAACCTTTCGCCTTTTTTACTCTCTGATCGAGGTTGTCGGCATTGAAAAATCTTCGTAAACTAAATCACACGTGTATATGTTGACATTTAAGAGATATACAGTCAAGAAAATTAAGGGCAATGGTGATATATACGCGGATTAGACACCAAAAAAAACACTTAACAAATGGCTACAATTTAAGGAATATGTTTAGTGACGGCATCAGATTCCTAATTTATGGAGAAAGGTCTGGTGGCAAGAAAAGCTGCTTCTAGGAGGTTGTCAAGTGTTTTCGCTCGACGATTCCATTCTTGGGTGGTTGGTTTGGCCCTTGTCCTGTAACCCGAATACTAGTCCGGTATATCCCATTTTAATTTTACACCATTGTGAACCTTACGTATTTTTTACTCTCTGATCGAGGTTCTCGGCAATGAAAAATCTTCGTAAACTAAATCACACGTGTATATGTTGACATTTAAGAGATATACAGTCAAGAAAATCATGGGCAATGGTGACATATATGCGGATTAGACACAAAAAAAACACTCAACAAATGGCTACAATTTAAGGAATGTGTTTAGTGAGGGCATCAGATTCCTAATTGATAGAGAAAGGTCTGGTGGCAAGAAAAGTTGCTTCTAGGAGGTTGTCAAGTGTTTTCGCTCGACGATTCCATTCTTGGGTGGTTGGTTTGGCCCTTGTTCCAGTAACTCGAATCCTAGCCCGGTATATCCCATTTTAATTTTACACCATTGTGAACCTTACGCCTTTTTTACTCTCTGATCGAGTTTCTCGGCATTGAAAAATCTTCGTAAACTAAATCAAACGTGTATATGTTAACATTTAAGAGATATACAGTCAAGAAAATAAAGGGCAATGGTGGTATATATGCGGATTAGACACAAAAAAAAAACACTTAACAAATGGCTACGATTTAAGGAATATGTTTAGTGACGGCATCAGATTCCTAGTTAATGGAGAAAGGTCTGGTGGCAAGAAAAGCTGCTTCTAGGAGGTTGTCAAGTGTTTTCGCTCGACGATTCCTTTCTTGGGTGGTTGGTTTGGCCCTAGTTCCTGTAACTCGAATCCTAGCCCGGTATATCCCATTTTAATTTTACACCATTGTGAACCTTACGCCTTTTTTACTCTCTGATCGAGGTTCTCGGCATTGAAAAATCTTCGTAAACTAAATCACACATGTATATGTTGACATTTAAGAGATATACAGTCAAGAAAATCAAGGGCAATGGTGACATATATTCGGATTAGACCCCAAAAAAAAAACACTCAACAAATGGCTACAATTTAAGGAATGTGTTTTGTGAGGGCATCAGATTCCTAATTGATAGAGAAAGGTCTAGTGGCAAGAAAAGCTGCTTCTAGGAGGTTGTCAAGTGCTTTCGCTCGAAGATTTCATTCTTGGGTGGTTGGTTTGGCCCTTATTCCTGTAACTCGAATCCTAGCCCGGTATATCCAATTTTAATTTTACACCATAGTGAACCTTACGCCTATTTTACTCTCTGATCGAGGTTCTCGGCATTGAAAAATCTTCGTAAACTAAATCACACGTGTATATGTTGACATTTAAGAGATATACAGTCAAGAAAATCAAGGGCAATGATGATATATATGCGGATTAGACACAAAAAAAATACTCAACAAATGGCTACAATTTAAGGAATGGGTTTAGTGACGGCATCAGATTCCTAATTGATGGAGAAAGGTCTGGTGGCAAGAAAATGTGCTTCTAGGAGGTTGTCAAGTGTTTTCACTCGACAATTCCATTCTTGGGTGGTTGGTTTGGCCCTTGTTCCTGTAACTCGAATCCTAGCCCGGTATATCCCATTTTAATTTTACACCATTGTGAACCTTTCGCCTTTTTTACTCTCTGAGTGAGGTTCTCGGCATTGAAAAATCTTCGTAAACTAAATCACATGTGTATATGTTGACATTTAAGAGATATACAGTCAAGAAAAATCAAGGGCAATGGTGATATATATGCGGATTAGACACCAAAAAAAAAAACACCCAACAAATGGCTACAATTTAAGGAATGTGTTTAGTAACGGCATCAGATTCCTAATTGATGGAGAAAGGTCTGCTGGCAAGAAAAGCTGCTTCTAGGAGGTTGTCAAGTGTTTTCGCTCGACGATTCCATAGTGAACCTTACGCCTATTTTACTCTCTGATCGAGGTTCTCGGCATTGAAAAATCTTCGTAAACTAAATCACACGTGTATATGTTGACATTTAAGAGATATACAGTCAAGAAAATCAAGGGCAATGATGATATATATGCGGATTAGACACAAAAAAAATACTCAACAAATGGCTACAATTTAAGGAATGGGTTTAGTGACGGCATCAGATTCCTAATTGATGGAGAAAGGTCTGGTGGCAAGAAAATGTGCTTCTAGGAGGTTGTCAAGTGTTTTCACTCGACAATTCCATTCTTGGGTGGTTGGTTTGGCCCTTGTTCCTGTAACTCGAATCCTAGCCCGGTATATCCCATTTTAATTTTACACCATTGTGAACCTTTCGCCTTTTTTACTCTCTGAGTGAGGTTCTCGGCATTGAAAAATCTTCGTAAACTAAATCACATGTGTATAGGTTGACATTTAAGAGATATACAGTCAAGAAAATCAATGGCAATGGTGATATATATGCGGATTAGTAACCAAAAAAAACATTCAACAAATGGCTACAATTTAATGAATGTGTTGGCATCAGATTCCTAATTGATGGAGAACGCTCTGGTGGCAAGAAAAGCTGCTTCTTGGAGGTTGTCAAGTGTTTTCGCTCGACGATTCCATTCTTGGGTGGTTGGTTTGGTCCTTGTTCCTGTAACACGAATCCTAGCCCGGTGTATCCCATTTTAATTTTACACAATTGTGAACCTTACGCCGTTTTTACTCTCTGATCGAGGTTGTCGGCATTGAAAAATCTTCGTAAACTAAATCACACGTGTATATGTTGACATTTAAGAGATATACAGTCAAGAAAATCAAGGGCAATGGTGATATATACGCGGATTAGACACCAAAAAAAACACTTAACAAATGGCTACAATTTAAGGAATATGTTTAGTGACGGCATCAGATTCCTAACTGAGAGAGAAAGGTCTGGTGGCAAGAAAAGCTGCTTCTAGGAGGTTGTCAAGTGTTTTCGCTCGACGATTCCATTCTTGGGTGGTTGGTTTGGCCCTTGTTCCTGTAACTCGAATACTAATCCGGTATACCCCATTTTAATTTTACACCATTGTGAACCTTACGTCTTTTTTACTCTCCGATCGAGGTTCTCGGCAATGAAAAATCTTCGTAAACTAAATCACACGTGTATATGTTGACATTTAAGAGATATACAGTCAAGAAAATCATGGGCAATGGTGACATATATGCGGATTAGACACAAAAAAACACTCAACAAATGGCTACAATTTAAGGAATGTGTTTAGTGAGGGCATCAGATTCCTAATTGATAGAGAAAGGTCTGGTGGCAAGAAAAGTTGCTTCTAGGAGGTTGTCAAGTGTTTTCGCTCGACGATTCCATTCTTGGGTGGTTGGTTTGGCCCTTGTTCCAGTAACTCGAATCCTAGCCCGATATATCCCATTTTAATTTTACACCATTGTGAACCTTACGCCTTTTTTACTCTCTGATCGAGTTTCTCGGCATTGAAAAATCTACGTAAACTAAATCAAACGTGTATATGTTAACATTTAAGAGATATACAGTCAAGAAAATAAAGGGCAATGGTGGTATATATGCGGATTAGACACAAAAAAAAAAAAACACTTAACAAATGGCTACGATTTAAGGAATATGTTTAGTGACGGCATCAGATTCCTAATTAATGGAGAAAGGTCTGGTGGCAAGAAAAGCTGCTTCTAGGAGGTTGTCAAGTGTTTTCGCTCGACGATTCCTTTCTTGGGTGGTTGGTTTTGGCCCTAGTTCCTGTAACTCGAATCCTAGCCCGGTATATCCCATTTTAATTTTACACCATTGTGAACCTTACGCCTTTTTTACTCTCTGATCGAGGTTCTCGGCATTGAAAAATCTTCGTAAACTAAATCACACATGTACATGTTGACATTTAAGAGATATACAGTCAAGAAAATCAAGGGCAATGGTGACATATATTCGGATTAGACCCCAAAAAAAAAACACTCAACAAATGGCTACAATTTAAGGAATGTGTTTTGTGAGGGCATCAGATTCCTAATTGATAGTGAAAGGTCTAGTGGCAAGAAAAGCTGCTTCTAGGAGGTTGTCAAGTGCTTTCGCTCGAAGATTTCATTCTTGGGTGGTTGGTTTGGCCCTTATTCCTGTAACTCGAATCCTAGCCCGGTATATCCAATTTTAATTTTACACCATAGTGAACCTTACGCCTATTTTACTCTCTGATCGAGGTTCTCGGCATTGAAAAAATCTTCGTAAACTAAATCACACGTGTATATGTTGACATTTAAGAGATATACAGTCAAGAAAATCAAGGGCAATGATGATATATATGCGGATTAGACACAAAAAAAAATACTCAACAAATGGCTACAATTTAAGGAATGGTTTAGTGACGGCATCAGATTCCTAATTGATGGAGAAAGGGCTGGTGGCAAGAAAATGTGCTTCTAGGAGGTTGTCAAGTTTTTTCACTCGACAATTCCATTCTTGGGTGGTTGGTTTGGCCCTTGTTCCTGTAACTCGAATCCTAGCCCGGTATATCCCATTTTAATTTTACACCATTGTGAACCTTTCGCCATTTTTACTCTCTGAGTGAGGTTCTCGGCATTGAAAAATCTTCGTAAA